>NC_089788.1:31017827-31075327 GCF_040412425.1 Macrobrachium rosenbergii | reverse complement strand
GATGGAATGTTTTAACATTCACTTGCTCATAATCACCATATTTCACCCAAAAATAATGTTGCCTAATATATGTAAGCTTCATGCATTAAATTTCGCATCTATTCTATTTAACCTTTTAATATGTTATCTTTTTATTTCTTTATGTTTTGTTTTTGAAATTTCTTAACCCCGTGGTATGGTCCGGGAGCCTTAATGCTAATGTTCCAGTCTTGTCAAATGAGAAATGGTGGTACTAAAACTTGCAACAAACATGGCAGTCTTATGCTAGAGGTGTTGGATAAAAAGCCATATCCAATATATCAAAGGGACTGTTGACACGGGAAATTGCAGCTCTCAAATCTCAGTGTAGCGATTTTAAATACATTGCAAATTTATTTTTAAAATATGCATTCCTTCTTTTGTAACCTCAGTGGTAGGTAAACGCATAACACTCGTCAGGGAACTGTACTGTACAGCATCCTTCGTGATGTCAGCGCAGATCAGTTTTCCGCCGCTTTTCTTCCTTCGTCTTTAATCCTCGTAACCTCTCCTCTTTAGAGGAATGGTTCTGCATCTTCCATCAAGGTTAATTCTCTGTCTTATTTCTTCATACTCATTTTAGTTTTCTGTAAAAGAAAACTATTGTGCCAGCTTTGCCTGTCCGTCCGTACTTTATTCTGTCCGCACTTTTTCTGTCCGCCCTCAGATCTTAAAAACTACTGAGGCTAGAGTGCTGCAAATTGGTATGTTGATCATCCACCCCCCAATCATTAAACATACCAAATTACAGCCCTCTAGCCTCAGTACTCTTTATTCAATTTGAGGTTAAAGTTAGCCGTGCTTCTGGCAACGATATAGGATAGACCACCACCGGATCGTGGTTAAAGTTTCATGGACCGCGGTTCATACAGCATTATACCGAGACCACCGAAAGATAGATCTATTTTCGGTGACTTTGGTTATACGCTGTAGCGGCTGTACAGAAAACCTGATTGCACCGAATAAACTTCAGCGCATTTTCTAGTTTTGTGTACAAGAAAACTGTTGTGCCGGCTTTGTCTGTCTCTCCGCACTTTATTCTGTCTGCACTTTTCTATCCGAACTTTTTCTGTCCACCCCCGCCCCCCGCAGATCTTAAAAACTACTGAGACTAGAGGGCTGCAAATTGTTACCTTAATCTCCACCTTCCAATCATCAAACTACCAAATTGCAGCCCTCTAGCCTCAGTAGCTTTTATTTTATTGAAGGTTAAAGTTATTCATAACCGTACTTCTGGCAACAATATAGGATAGGCCACCATCGGGCCATGGTTAAAATTTCATGGGCCGCGGCTCATACAGCATCATACCGAGACCACCGAAAGATAGATCTATGTTAGGCGGCCTTGATTTTACGCTGTAGCGGCTGTACAGAAAACTCAATTGCGCCGAAGAAACTTCGGTGCATTTTTTGCTTGTTTCCTTTAATTCCTCAGACCAAGTTTCAGATCAGGGGGATGTAATCGTCTTGGCGTTTTTTCATATGTCTTTGTTTAAGAATGACAAAACTTTTGCTGTGCCACTATTCTTTCCATCAGTGACCTTTTGCAGAGTAAGGGTTTGGTCATTGCTTGGGTGGGTGACTACCCATGAATGTCTGACGTTGTTGGCTTATAATCTCCCTTGACTGTTTTTTGGGGAACTGGCCTGGTCTGTCGGTCTCGTACTAAAAACCATTTCTTGGAAACGTGAAAAAGATATTAGAGTCTAGTGTGAGTGGCAGTGCCTTTCGGTGATGCATTTTCTTCACTGGTTTCATCCTCCTGTTGCCAAGGACGCTAGAGTATGGCTGCCACAGCCCCATCTCTCCTCTCGTAAGGTCCTTCCTTCTCATCCATTCTTTTTGGCGTCTTTGTACTTAGCTGTCCAGCTTCTCTAATTTAAATCTGTCATTTGAGAACCAGTCCTTTGGTTGAGCCCTGTGAGAGTCTTTTTGTAATATTAATAATGACGGCGTGGTTAATATGATTATCCTGTGCAGAATTGGACATGATGATGATCAAAAACTTTTATATATTGTCACTGTTTTCAATCAAATTCGCTGTTGCACAACGGTCACATCGCGCCACTTATACTTTGGTACATTTTTCTCATTCAGTTTTGCCGTTGTAATGTTACTTATACTATCTCTCTCTCTCTCTCTCTCTCTCTCTCTCTCTCTCTCTCTTTATTGTGTAAAAGTTTTTAATTTTGTGTAACTTTTATCCTTCATGTCTGCAGCATTCCATCTCTCTCTCTCTCTCTCTCTCTCTCTCTCTCTCTCTCTCTCTCTCTCTCTCTCTCTCTCTCTCTCTCTCTCTCTCTCTCTCTGTGTGTGTGTGTGTGGTATATTCAACTTTGCAATTTAAGCGTTAAGTGCGACAATTCTTAGTGTTTACTTGAACAGTTTTGCTGTTTTGTGATTGACAGGGATAAAAGGAGGTTACAGAAACTTGCAACCAACGGCAGTTGATCACAACGAGGGGTGAGAAGTCAGCAGAGTAGGAAAAATACTGTAAAAATACTTTAGCGTAATTGGCTTGTTGGAGGATGCAGTGAAACCAAGTAATTTTCTTCAAGATCAGATTTTTAGTTCTTTATATTAAGTTGAGTAAAGAATGATCACAACTCTCGCTTAGTCAATCCTTTATTAAGCACATTGCGTTATAAATTACGTAATTCCTTGTGGTTCCTGACCCTCCATAGAATGCTCCTGCATCTGTTGTAGAAGGCGATGAAGTAGGTCGATTGGAATGATACGCCGTGCCTCGTTTAGTATCTGTGGGTCGTTGCATTCCGCTAACTGCAGAAACGCAGATTGTATGTAATTCAGTTTTCCACAAACATCACTACAAGACCCGTCAAATGAAGGGATGCACTCTACACCAGGTCTTCCACCGTTGTAACTCATTCTCGTCTTATTCTTGAATTCCATCTTGTCCATCGTCTCGCGGGCGCCGTCGCAGACCAACTTCACTCCTTCCACCAGCATCCTCTTTGCGTTTTCGAACTCGTAATTGGGCGAGTGGACGAATACCCTCGCCTCTGGAAGGAACTCTCCAAATGAGCTACTAGAATGGTGAATTCCTTTAAGAGTGTGGAGGAGGTGGACTGGAAACTGGTGACCGGTGACCGGGCAGATGATTGGTGACTGCATGTGAGTTGCCATTTGGTGATAGAAGTACTGTAGTTTCTCTACTTCCAGGGGTTCTTGGCTGCTGTAGTATGCGAAAGGCCTTGTTTCATTCCATGAAGGACTTGGGCTCTCAGGATTTTGATAGAAATGGATGTCTGAATCTTGATAAGAATGAACATTATGTGGTCTTTGACAAGGAAACATTTCTTTGTGCTCATTTTGCGTCATAGACCAGGTGAAGGTGGGAGGTTTTCTCTGTGCTCTGGGAGAATGGTGAGTTGGTCTGGTTATGGAGTCGGCATGGACCTCTCGCAATGACACCTCAGTTCTTTTCTTTGGATACTTTTCTTTCACCTCATAGTATTGTTCAGCAAGAATTGCATTGCCGGGCTGACTTTGATTTGCACCATAATTCGACTTCATATCTCGGATTAGGTCGTTATGGCATGCCCTAAATAGGTCCTCTTCTTCGTCCTTGTAAGGTTGGACAGGACAAGCCATAACTTCGGATGGTTTGTAGAGCAAAATCGGGTCGCTCGACCTTCTTTGAATTCTGAGTATTGGTGTATTGTAATCTTCTTGTTTGGTACTAGTATGGGTGTTATCGTTTTCTAGAGAATCATTTACTGGATTTTCGTGTCTGCCACTTGTGGCATAATGCTTGGTTTTGAATTGACGGAGTGCCATTTATTCTTCGTTACCCTTCTGTCATTAATTACTGGGTTTTATGATGCTTTCTGTTTTATACCCTGCTAGGGCTGGGAGTGTTATAGCTATGGGCAGTGCTTATAACATGGAATCCAAAGCTATCCTACTGAAGATAATTCAGTATTACATTACGACACTTCAGGTTTATACTTTCCCTGAGGGCTGTACAATGGATATCTTGATGGTCATCTGCAGCTTAAATTTTCGAAGTACAGGATTTACTGTTGAGTAGGCTTACAATGCCTTTTGCTGAGGTCCTCAATCATTGGCTCATCTTGCTGTGCCACTATCTGTTGAAAGAAGGATACGTGAAATATTTACTGCAGGTAAGTAGTTGATTTTGTAAACTATATTGCGGTATATCACAAACGACCAAAACTTTCCACTATATTGTTGTGTTAAAATAGTTTGTCAGAAACTTTATAGTCATCTGAATGGCTGATATAAATGCACATATAAAAAATAAACAGGTATATAAATATATCACTTAGTGGTATTTACCTATATAACCTGATATGCCCGACGTGTTATTTTGCCAAAGACAGTGTAAAATACTCTAATCGGCCGTGCTTATACTTTAAATTTTATCGTTATTATTGATGTTCTTATTGTTTTTTATTGCTGGTGTTATCTGTCCATACTCGTCCAATAATAACGTGTGTGTTAAATTACTTCCTTAATGGACTAGTACTGGATGGAGATTGCTCCTAACTTTGGCCAACAAGTACTGTGTATAAAGTTTTCATTATCTTGCCCTGGCCACCTGCCAGTCAAAAGTGCCTCCGACCCCGTGTATAATATGACACAGTCGTCCAAATATACAGGGAGGATTGACAAATACCGTCCGTTAGAGTCGCTTTTAGTTTTAAGGAATGAATACGATGGTCCTTAACTTTGACATGTGTTTCCTATTCTTATCATATTATATTCAAAATCGGATGAGCTGTTTGCCTGTAGGTTGTAAAGACAGGATAATTCAAACTTGTTGGCTAGGGCTATTGTTTTGAGAGCAACAGTTAAGTAGATTATTGCTGCCAAGCTTTGGAACTCATTTTAGTTTCTGTTTTCCGCTATGAATAATATATGTCTAGTTGTTATCACTAGTGGCTCCTTTCATTCCCTCGTATTTTCCATGTGTGTGCTTTGCGTGTATGTTCTTGTAGGCTATACACTGGTCCACATGCACCTTTTGTCCTTGCATTAAAATATAAATAGAACACTTCGGTTGTCTGATGACAGGGGTGAGTGGTTGATTGCCTGTCATGTAAACAGTCGTCATCTTGTTCGTTTTTTTTTTTTTTTTTTTGCGCTTGCGAAGTATGCTTTCAGCAAACATTTTTTTTTATAATATTTCTGAGAAAATTCTACCATTGGCCGTTTTATATGCTAATTTCAATGGATAGTCAGTGTATTTAGAAAACTGTACTCTCTCTCTCTCTCTCTCTCTCTCTCTCTCTCTCTCTCTCTCTCTCTCTCTCTCTCTCTCTCTCTCGTATGATTAGGTCAAAGATTTTGTCTTGTTAAAAAAGAAGTATTGCGAAACTTGTAACAAACGGTGCAAGTAGAATCGGCAGTGGGCCACGGAGTGGTTCAGCCTTTCCACCCAAGGGCCTCGGACCGATATTGCTCATGAGGAAGCAGTTTTATCCTGGTTTGGGAAATTATATATATATATATATATATATATATATATATATATATATATATATATATGTGTGTATGTATATAGTATATATATACACACATATATATATATATATATATATATATATATATATATATATATAATATTTTATATATATATTATATATATATATATATATATATATATATATATATATATATATATATATATAATATAATATAATATAATATATAATATAACAAGCATTAAGCTACAAATGTCGTTTAATATCCAATTCGCTCTGACTCGGAAATAATATATGTATATATATGTATATACCGAAGGGGAATTATTGTTGAGAAGTTCGTTGCCCCATAGGCTCGAACCGCCGAACACGAGAACTCACGACGCTCAGTGACGCCTTACCTATTCGTATATCAAGAGAGGGGTCAGTTGATAGCGACTCTCGTGCACAAATCCCAGTCGGGCGCAGGTATTTGTAATTGGCGTCGGAATCAACCCACCTCCACCATGATATCTGGTTTAGTGCGTTTGAAGCATGTAGCCATTTTTGAATGAATTTTTATCACATCACCGCGATTTATATACAAGCATTAAGCTAAAAATGTTGTTTAATATCCAGTTCGCTCTAGCTCGGAAATAATGTGTATATATATGCATACCGAAGGGGAATTATAGTTGATGAGAAGTTCTCGTATTTGGCGGTTCGAGCCCGTGGGACGACGAACTTTTTATAAACTATAATAATTCCTCCTTGGTATACATGTATATACATATATTATTTCCGGGGTAGAGCGAATTGATATTAAACAACATTTGTAGCTTAATGCTTGTATATAAATCATGGTGGTGCGATAAAAATTCGTTCATTATGTGTGTGTATATATATATATATATATATATATATATATATATATATATATATATATATATATATATATATATATATATATATATAGAAATCATCAACACACAATCACGTGTGGAACAGAAATAAATTTCTGACTCACGTCAGGATCGAACCCAGGTCTCTCAGGTGGAAAGCAGGGGCGTTACCCACTGGGCCAACAAGTCTAAAGAAGTTGGAACCTGAGAGCAACTGCTGCAAGGAATTACCTGGGCAAGCTAACTGCTTAGCGAGTTTTCCCAACTTCCCGACTCGGCAATGACCCAATAGACAACATTTCATTCGAATTATCCCTTCTGAGTGAATAAGATAGAAATCATCACACACAATCACGTGTGGAACGAAATATAAATTTCTGACTCACGTCGGGATCGAACAGGTCTCTCAGGTGGAAAGCAAGGGCGTTACCCACTGGGCCATACAAGTCTAAAAGAAGTTGGAACCTGAGAGCAACTGCACCAAAGGAATTACCTGGGCAAGCTAACTGCTTGCATACCAGCGAGTCGGAAGTTGGGAAAACTGGCTGGTATGCAAGCAGTTAGCTTGCCCAGGTAATCGGGTGCAGTTGCTCTCAGGTTCCAACTTCTTTAGACTTGTATGGCCCAGTGGGTAACGCCCTTGCTTTCCACCTGACCTGGGTTCGATCCCGACGTGAGTCAGAAATTTATTTCTGTTCCACACGTGATTGTGTGTTGATGATTTCTATCTTATTCACTCAGAAGGGATAATTGAATGAAATGTTGTCTATTGGGTCATTGCCGAGTCGGGAAGTTGGGGAAAACTCGCTGGTATGCAAGCAGTTAGCTTGCCCATTTCTTGCAGGTGCAGTTGCTCAGGTTCCAACTTCTTTAGATGTATGGCCCAGTGGTGTGCTTTCCACCTGAGAGACCTGGTTATCCCGACGTGAGTCAGAAATTTATATATATATATATATATATATATATATATATATATATATATATATATATATATATATATATATATATATATATATATATATATATATATATATATATATATATATATATATATATATATATATATATATATATATATTGCCAAGAGAGTTAACACCCCCAAGGCAACTCGCCTCTCAAGAATAAAGTAAAATTTTCCAACAAACCAACTTAATAACCATCTGTTAATTAAGTTTGCTTGCCACGACACACTGATGGTTGGTCGTGGAAAATTGCACTTTCGATCTCATTCTATTAGTCCCTTGTTGCTTCTAATACTCTCTTGAGCTCAGTGACTGTGATAAACCTCTTATTCCAATACTGACCTAAACTTGGAGAGACCGCCTGGCCACCTGAATGACCCAAGCACCGATTAAGATGTAAACACCTCCTTTATAACTTGAGGCATAGATTAACTGCCCAGCATTCGCCAAAAGAGAAAATTGGACATGCCAAGAATGCATCTGGATGCCTTCCTTACTGCACCTCAATTCTGAAGAGATGGCTCCTGTAGTTGTACCAATAGAAGGAAGAGGGAGGTGTTGGCACTGGGTTTAAGAAACTAGGACTGAGTCATTCATCAACAGATGGATGTTGGCTCAGAAGGAACGGGCAGTCAAAGATTTGACTTGCTTGCCAGTGTTCTGGTCTCTCTTGATGTCATGCATGGGGGGCTATTTATCAACTCCTAGGATCGCCAGCTTTGTTTCCCGCTACCGGACATCACAACCACTTCCGTTTCTTGCACTTGGATCTTAAGGCTTTGTAGTGACAAGCGTATCCAAAAAAAGCACGAAGAATTCGAGAAGTTAAGAGGCATTGTGGCTATTACAATTACATATGTATCTGGTAAAAAGTGACCAGTAGATTCTACACACACACACACACACACACACACACACATTATTATATATATATATATATATATATATATATATATATATATATATATATATATATATATATATATATATATATATATGCACATGACTTATTATATTCACAAATATTAACAACAAATATTGTTTAATACCAAATTTAGTATCCCGTGGGAATAACTTCCACCCAAAGGGAATTACAATTAAAAAGTGAGTCTTCCCCGGCACGGGCCCAAACGTGGACATTTGGTTCTTTTCTTGATAAGCGAGTGGTCAGAGTTAATTGTGTATCGTTGTTTCTACACTAAAGGCCCAGGTTCTTAATTTAACTGAGACTGTGTTGCGTTAGATTTTTTAACAGTGATCAGGCGATTGTCATTGAGAGCAATGACTTGCTGATTAACCCTGAATCTGGACCTTTACTGTAGGCACCTGATATGAATTACTACTGCGTCGTTACGATGCAGTATCACTTCAGGGTTATCAGCCATATTGTGTAACGGAAGGGAGGGAGAAGAGAAAAAAGTGTACCGGTACTAGGGCGATGTGTTACTGTCACTTGGCAACAAGTAAGGTGTTTCTGCTGAATGAATCCAAGTCTATGGTCTTCTTCCTCTTTTTATCGCATCATTAGTTTTAAAGTTTTTAGAACAGGTATTATTTTCATATACTCACACATACACACACACACACACACACACACACACACACACACACATATATATATATATATATATATATATATATATATATATATATATATATATATATATATATATATATGGTGTGTGTGTGAGGTTATAAATACGTAAAAATATTACATATATATATATATGTATATATATACATACATATATATACATATGTATATAGATAGATATGTAGACTCACAAACGTTGAGCTACAAACGTCGTTTAATATCCAATTCGCTCTACCTCCGGAATACCACCGAAGGGAAATTTTAATGATAAATAATTTGGTGATATTCCCAAAGTAATGTGAATTGGATATTAAACGATATTTGTAGCTCAGTGTTTATGAATGTATCTTATATATATACTATATATATATGTGTGTGTATATATGTATACACAACGTTTGTGTGTATATTCATGTGTATGTTGTATTCCCAAATATCTTGTAACAATAGAGGAACATAAGACAACACTCGTTGTCACGTTCATCTTTTTTATTGCGCAATCATGGATGAACCTTCGTTTCCAGAATATAAAAAAATTGTGTCCATTCGTCTGTTTCCTAAGTGTTTTAATCAACTTGGTTTTTTATGGCTGCTTTCCATCACTTTGGAAGTCCATCAAGATGTATATAAAGTTGCTCACCAGCTTAAAAAAACCTTTTTTCTTGGGCTTCTCAGACAGCCAACGTCCTAATATAATAATAATGGAAAAAGTTTAAAGATTTGTGAAATACAGATAATGGTTGAAATTTCCTGATTTACCCAAGCTGTGCAAGAATGGCCATGCCTTTCTCGGTGCCTTTTCATTTATTCCATACAGACGGGTCCTTATCATCACGTGCCTTGGATTTGAAGTGCTGTTCCTCTTGATTTTTGCCTTATTGTGTTCAGCGCTTCTTAACATTTTCATGTCCGGTTGACTGAGTACCTTCTGTAGTGTGGCTTACACAGCAAACCCCTTGCAGTTTAAGGTTCTTTGCAGTGATCCTTGGGCCCCAGCTTCATTGAATCTGTCCCCACACCTCACTATTCAACTTATTCAAACTAGCCCGACTCATGAGTGTGGAGAAACGTGACTGTGGTAAAACGGCATTAGATGTTAGAGTGATAATTACATGCCATGAATGCCATGACACAGCAGTCTTCCTATCCCATGGAAAGTACGATTTGGGTTCAAGGACGGCGGTAAAGCTGGCTGGGGTTCTGATTTTCTCGTATAGAGGACGCAAGTGCTAAATATTTGTTCATTCACTGTTTTTTCACCCGAAGTCATATATAATACACACACACACACATATATATACACACATATATATATATATATATATATATATATATATATATATATATATATATATATATATATATATATATATATATATAAGTTAGGTAGATAGATATTTATTTTATACCTGGATGCTTTGTTCCATGTACATATATGCACAGTGGGGCATACTCTTTCTGAGGGGCGAAGACTAATTAACTCGTATCTATTTTATGATAGCCATTTTGTAATTACCTTTATCTTAGCTTCAGGGCGAAGATCTTTGCAGTAAAGGACAAAAATTATTGCAGTGGTACTCCATTTATTCATCCGTATATTGACAACTGTTTTGGTCATTAACTCACGGCTACCATCATGGAAATTTTTGGAAAGAAAATCTGAAATAATAACTTAATAGACAATTATGAAAGAAATGTTGCAAGACCAGTCCCTCTGGCTCCCATTAGGGTTCTGAAGGCCTACAGCAGACTCCTTCACCTGAAGGGCACCTGAATATTCAGCATAGCTGATTCAGTGCTATGCTCTCTGCTACAGCAATCACTGGCTACCCATAGTTGTTCTCTTGATGAATAACTTCATATCCTTGATAGGGTTATCTAAAAGAGGCTTTTGTCATGTACATAAAGAAGATGGTGATGCATAGCCTTTTTTGTTGCGAGGGCCTTCTCCTTATTGTATTTAATGTGCCTTAACACAAGGGGAGGGTGTCCAGGCTCATACAAGAGGTCACTTGTCGGCACCTAAGCCTGGAGGGACATCTCCCACAGTACTGCTAGGAAAGCTGTTTATGCAACACCATGGAGTACATGATGAAGAAGGAAATGGAATGATTCCACACAGGCCCAAAACATTACCAGAAACACCAAGGATATAGCTTTCTTCGCCAAAGTAGACTGTAGGACAGTCTACAGGCAGGAAATAATGCTGTCTGCGAAATTGTTACACACAATAAGATCAAGAGCACCCAAATGAGAGAGTATTGCTGAAAGTCTTCAGTTGCTCATACTTGATAGCTGTCCTTGAGATGAAGAATATGATCATCCCCATGAACCCAATGAATCTTGGACCAGTAGGGCTTACAAGATTAAACTTCTGGCAGAGTTGCAAACCGTTCAGTTTAAGAAACAAGTGCCACATTATGACAGCCCTAAGAAGATGACTTCAAGCCCATCACAACAACTTAGCCATATATCAGCATTTTGTGGGTGAACATGACCAAAAGCCTCCTTTAGATGACCTTATCGGAGACGGTAACGTTACACCCCAAGAGGATAACTATGTGTGGCTACTGATCACTGAAGCAGTGAACACCATACTGTACCAACCTGTGGTTAATAATCAGTTGTCCTCAGACTGTAACCCTAACAGAAGGGATGTCTATCACAGTCCTACAGGACTTTCAGTGAAGCCAAAGGAGCTGGTATTTTAAAGCATTGTGGCATGTCACTAAGATCTGTTTCCAATCGTATTTTTTTATTCATTTTTAGTTTTGTTCTTATATTTAAATTTTGATGTGCAGAGTCACTGCCATTATATAAGCATTGTAGTTAATATTGTAAAAATTGTCTTTTATGGCTGAAACAGCTCTCAGAATAAGGATATTGGAAGGAAGCTAGTAATTCCAGATGTTGGAAAGAAGACCTAATGAAGAGTCCATGTCCACTGGATATTGAATGAGGAGTCAGGGGTGAACGGAAAAGAGTCACAGTGGGGCTTGAGAGCCAATGGAGTGAGTGCCTTAGTAGAGGGTGGTGCATCAGGTAATCTAGATATTGAAGAAAGGTGTTATGCTTGCAGCAACTGTGCTTACTGATGTGTGGTCTTTGGTCGCAGTAGACATTCAGAACAATGTTAATAGCTAAAATGTTGAAAATTTTGTTTTTAAGTGTTCTGGTTTCCGATTTTTTTTTTTTATCCATTAGATTTATGTTTATTTTTTTATGTCCTTTTGTTGGACCATATTTAACAACTACTTATATTTTTAATAATTGTTATGGTCATTAAACTTCTACCTATCTGGAGGGGGCAGGTTTATCAGTAGGAGAGTAACAGACAAACTGAAGTTGTGGCTAGGCTCTTACCGAGATTAAAAGAGTTGATAATTAGCAGTTTCAGCCAGGAAGCTATTCTGTAAAAGTGTCCTTTTTTAAGCTAATTTTCAACCACTCTGTTGGCCCGATTTTGATCCATTAACAGTCACTTCAGACTCTGTTGCAAGTTTTTACACATGGAATTTGGGGTGAGTTGTCAAGGCCCCTTGTCCTTGCCCCCATAGATTGCCTTGAGGGTCTATATGCCAACGACACTTGGCGTTTATGAGTGGTTACCTATCCTTGGACTGAGGAGAATGATTTTCTCAGAATATGTGTAAAATATTTTTACAGGTATGTTGTGTTTCATCCATGTATGAATATTAGTTATTAATTCTAATCTTTATGAAATTTCAGATCATATATATATATATAATATATATATATATATATATATATATAATATATATATATATATATATATATATATATATACTGTATATATGTGTGTGTGTTTATTTAATAATTAATATTTGTGGATACTCAGTGGGACTGTCACTAACTTAAACTCTGTGGGTTCCAAGTTCAATGTCCAGTCATGGATTGATAGGTTTCATTGGGCAAAACGACCTACCATCCCTGTGAGTTAGAATTGTGCATTAGGAGGGGTATAGGTCTACCTACGTAGTCATCAAATCGGGTGGAGAGAGAGCTTTGGGACTGATCATGTGTACATGCTTGGTCTCTCGGATATTGTGTGACAGTCCAGTACAGTGGACTGCCCCTTGCTCTTGCCACTCATTAGTGACCTTTAAATTTTAAAACCATACTCTCATATGAAGTCATATATTAATATAAAAAGACTTAAGGGAAAATGTTGCATGTGCAACAAATGAGCTTTAAAAAATTCAGGAGTATGCAAAACTTTTGGGTCACAAATAATGGTTAGAGATGGTAGAGTCCTGCTTGCATACTCAGTTATGATTACTCAATCCATTAAGTAATAATAACCCATTCCTTCTTACACCAGACTGCCAAAGTTTGCTGCATGAAGCCTACACTCAACCTTTCTCTGATATCTGGGCCTGGGACCTACTCAGTAGGTTGAAATTGAAAATATGAAATAATGGAAAACTTAATGTAGGCAACATTATGATAAGTGCAAAATTTTAGAGCCTGTCTATGATAGAAGTATTGCACTATATTTCTTTATATTTTGAAGACCAAGTCGGGTAGCTTTCACCCCTCAGTTGTTGATCTGGAAAATACAAGAGGCAGTGATTTCCACAATCTGGAAGTGAATGGTACAAAGAAATGATCAAACCGGTTAGCCTTTGATTTAGAAGAGTTGGTCATGCGATTTTGATTATTATTATTATTATTATTATTATTATTATTATTATTATTATTATTATTATTATTATTATTATTATTATTATTATTATTCTGACATTTTTATGGAAGTAAGTGGCTGTAAACTCATGTGCAAAAAAGAAAACAGAGAAAGGAGCAACAAAGGTATGTCATTTGTCATTTTGTTAACTATTAGCTGGTCTTGTTTGTGCATAATCGGGAAGTACCTCGTCTTCATTTGTATTCTAAAACGTTTGTCAGTTTCAGAATCTCTCCAGTTGCAGTTTCTGGCTTGACGCCATCATCTTCCCTGTTCTTATTATTTATTATTCTATTCTTTCTGTTTTTTCTTGTAACTGCATTCTGCTTTTTGGAAGCTTGCCTTACAGTTGTTATTATTATTATTATTATTATTATTATTATTATTATTATTATTATTATTATTATTATTATTATTATTATTCAGAAGATGAATCCTATCCATATGGAACAAATCCACAGTGGCCATTGACTTGAATTTCAAGCTTCCAAAGAATATGGTGTTCATTAGGAAGTAAGACGAGGCAAAGGGAAATACAGGAAGAAGAGATCTCACTTATTAAAAGGAAAAAAAATCATTAATAAACTGATAAAAATGTGTTAAAATACAAGGAGAATAGCATAAGGGTAGTAATGCATTGCACCTTCGTTTGAACTTTTGAAGTTCCAAGCGCACGACATCCTCAGGGAATAAAGGACCTCTGGAACTGAGAGTTCGACAGCAAGGCACATTTACTGTATATTTGTGCTACTGTTCAGCGAATCTGGTTGCTCTCGGCAGGAAAAGGGGATCAGAGATCAATTGTGAATATAACTGTTAAAATTTAACTTATGAAAAAGTGACAAACAAGAGACCATCCGTCGATGGTCCAAGTCATAACTGCTAATATTAGGAACAGAAACCTACCGCTACGAACCACTCTTTCTAAAAAAGATAATCTCTGGCAGAAGTAGACATCCACACCGAAGAACAGTATTCTAGTAAAGGAAGCACAAATGACCTAAAACTAGTTGCATTGATTTTATCACTGTTATAAATATGTGAGGACCTACGAACAATACCTAACTCTCGTGCGGTATTTGGCTGAAACTTTAATTAGATGTTTCTCAAAAGTAAGATGTGTCAAAAGTTACACCTAGAATAGTTAAAGCTTCAGACTCATTCAGCAAAGTCCATCCACCTGAAGGGGAGGATGAGGTGCAGAGTCTGTACAAGATCTGCTAATCAATAGTGTTTTCATTTCACTGGAGTTCAGCCTCTTACACCACCAACTTCATTTCTCATAAGTGGAGACTTTACTACACCCACAAGTGTTGCATCATCGGCATAGTGAACAATCTTGTTTTCCAATGCAGCAACCATATTGCTTGTATACACCAAAAGTAATAGTGGACCAAGAACACTACCTTGTGGAACTCCAGACACAATAGGTCTTTGTTCACTAAAGATCACATCAACAGCAACTCCCTGTTAAGGAAATTTTGCAGTAATCCACCCACTCCAAGATTCTGAAGTTTATAGATAGTGCCTTATGATTTGCTAAATCGAAAACAGCACTAAAATCTATTTGAATTACTCGGCGGTCAAAACCTCATCATGGTTCTCTTGCAAATAGCAAGTCAAGTCTAAAAGAACATCACATGTACCTAACCGCTTTCTATATGCATATTGACTATTAGCTAAGAATCCTCTGGATTCCACTTATTTATATAGTGGCTTAAAAATAGGGTTTTCAGTAACTTTGGAGAGCATAGGGGGAATAGAAATTGGCCTGTAGTTACTGCATTCTGCAGATATGCCACTCTTTGGAACAGGCACTGTATTACTAAGCTTGTGCTCATCTGCAAGGATACTACGTCGACATAAAAATCTATAGAATCTACTAATCTTGGGGGACAACACATTAGAACATTTTTTTAAAAAACAAAGGGAAGAAACCAACAGGAACTTCTCCACCCCAGCTATCAAGATTATCCAGAATTTTCTTAACATCCGCAGAGCAAAATACAAATTTTGTAAAATTAGCTTCAAGATGACAAGTCTCAGGGAGAGGGGCATCCTCAGCTGATTGCGTAGCTTCAAAAGCTCAGTGAAGCAGATCAGCCTTTTCCCTAGGGCCAGTAACCAGTGTACCATCATATGTTAGTAGTGGTGGAATGGCTGGTCATTAAATTGTCCTGAATTTGATGACCTTTCTAGGGACATAAATTATTAGAATACCCATCAGCATTTCATTTAACTTCTTGAATGGTGGTATTAGGAATATACATATTGACAGATATGTCCATCTCAATGGCGCAGTGATCAGAAGTGCCTATATATGCACAGACCTTGGGCTTGACAGTACCTGGAACATCTGTGAATATGAAGTTTAATCGATTACCAGAAATATGTGTGGGTTCCTCAATTAGCTGGACAAAATTGGAGGATACACAGAACTCAAGAGTAGACCAGCCATGTTGATCTGTGGAATTTGAGTAGAGCCACTCACTGTGCTTTGCTTTGCATTACAGTCTCCATGAATAACGAATGAAGCTTTTGAAATTGAGACTTGTGAAAAAGTTGTCTAAACTTTAACATACAACTCTAAAGTTATGAAACAACTAGGTTAGCAGGCATGTTAGAATAGACGGTATACATGATTTAGACATGTTGTATGTGCTTTCTGAATCACAAGGTAAATTTTCCAGAGCATTGTAGATGAAAATGATTAAGGATTTGAGAAACTGCCAAGAGCTGGAAGGGCAAGTCAGAACTTGAAAACTGAAATCATGTAGGTATTTTAATAGAATCCGATGTCACTGGCTAGATGTTGGGCCAGAGCTATGGAATGCTAGTGAGAACCATCCAGATTTGTATGATTTGTGCTCTTGGGATAACGTTTACCACCACTTTTGCTGAAATTGACAGGAACCACATTAAAATCTTTATTACTGCTATGGGGCAAATTAAATACCATTATTATGCATTAAGATGAGTTTGTATTAATTATTTTCTGATATCCAAGGTCACCAGTATTCTCAAGACCATTTTATCCACCTTCACGATTTCAACACTATAACAGCAATTAATTTTCGACCCCTAGTAGTTTAATGGAACTACAGATAGCTTTGTGTACATGGCAAGAGGTGCGAAAGGGAAATTAACATTTTTTTTTACATTACATCACTTTTCTAAAGGATGAATATACCCCTTGCAGAAACGTTATTGAATGACTGTAATATTATTTAGCTCAGAAGATGAGGGAGCAAGGTAATTAAGGATTGTTATCTAGTGGCTGTTCTATAGTCAGGGACAGGGTTTGGAATAATACCAGCATATGATTGTAAAGGCGATAAGTTATCGCTTGCAAGGAAAGTATTGCTGTACGGGGAGATGATCTAGTAAATGTTTCATTTTTACATGCGTTTATTTAACTTGACTTCTGTGTCTGTCTGTCTGTCCTCAAATCTTGTAACTCAGTTTTCGACCTGTTCCCTTTGTCTGATGGATGTGAAATTTTGCATGGTTACTCAGTTCCTGTGACAGTACAACCTTACATGATCAGTAGGTCAGCAGTGACCTCTAGTGACCCTACAGTGACCTCTCCCAGTATCTCAGGATTTGCATGAAACTCTTCGGATTTTTCACAACTTCTTTGACTTGGTAGAATCTATCTTCTTTATAACCCCTCCCTCTTCCATCCCCCTCCCCTTCCCTCTTCCATCCATCTGCCCTTCCCTCTTCCATTCCCTTCCCTTCCCATCCCCCCCTTCTGGAGCATGCAATCAAATGTTAATTTAGCTGTGTCCTCCTCCCCTTCCCTCTTCCATCCCTCTCCTCCCCCTCCCTTACGGAGCACATGATCAAGTGTTAATTTAGCTGTGTCCTCCCCTCCCTCTTCCTTCCCCTTCCCTCTCCTTCCCTCTTCCATCCCCATCACTTCCACCTTTCCTCCCCTTCCCCCCCCCTACCCTTCATCCTCCCCTACCCTTCTCCCTCCTCCCCATTCTCTCTCCCCTTCTCTATCTTCCCTCTCCCCTCCTCTTTCTTCCCTCTCCCCTCCTCTATCTTCCCTCTCCCTCCCCTATCTTCCCCCTCCCCTTCTGGAGCACACATCAAGTGGTAATTTAGCTGTGTCCTCCCCTCCCCTTCCCTATTCCCTCCCTTCCCTCTTCCATCTCCCTCCACATCCCCCTCCTTTTTCCACCGCCCCTCCCACTTCTCCCTCCTCTCCCCTGCCCCTCCCTTGCCTCTTCCCCTCCCCCTTTCCCTCCCCTACCCATTCCCTCCATCCCTCCCATTTCTCCCTCCCCTCCCCTGCTCCTCCCCTCTCTTGCCTCTTCCCTCTCCCCTTTTCCTCCACTACCCCTTCCTCCTCCTCCCCTCCATCCCTCCCATTTCCCCCCTGCCCCTTCCCCTCCCTTGCCTTTTCCCCTTCCCCTTTCCTCCCCTACCTCTTCCTCCTCCTCCTCCCCTCCCCTTCTCTTTCCCTGTCCTTCTCCTTCTCATTTTCCTCCTCCCCTACCTCCACTCACCCCCTCCCTGGCCCCTCTTATTTCTCTTCCCCTCCCCTCCCTCTCACCTGCCATCTTCCCTTCCTCTCTCCCTCCCCAACTCATCCGCCTCCCCTTCCCTTCCCATCCCCTCTCCTCCACCTCACCTCCATTTCCCCTTACCCTCACCTACCTACTCCCTCTCCCCCTTCCCCTCCCCTTTCTCCCTCCCTCACCCTCCCGATAAACGGATACCAGTTTCGTTAACTACAATTATAAATTTGTTACAATTTATGTAAAAACCAAAAAGTCTAAAATAAAAAAATATAATTTTTTTAACATGCTTGTATTACAACGCACTAAAAAGTAAAAAAATAATATTTTGAGACACACCAGGATTTTCTTACAAATAATCATGTCTACAAAAATAAAAGCGTGGCCCCCAAACATGGAAGGAAAGGCTTCAAGAAATATAAAAAAAAAAACATTTCTTTTCTTGTAATACTTCCTTCCATGTTTGGCGCCCACGCTTTTCTTTCTGTAGACATGATTAATTGTAAGAAAATCGTGGTGTATCTCAAAATATTATTTTTTACTTTTTAATGCATTTTAACAAAAGCATGTTTAAATTTTTTTCATGTTTTTTATCCAGTGAAATATATGTATATATATATATATATATATATACACACACACACACACACACACACACACACACACACACACACATATATATATATATATATATATATATATATATATATATATATATATATATATATATAACTTTTGTACGAGGATTCATTTAAAAAGTTACCAGGAAAAATTGTTGAATGATGTATTTCCTGAATGGAAACAACCTTATTTACGCAATTATCTGTGAGGACTGATCCATATTAGAACTCACAAAAATATAGTCATCCTCTTGAAACAGTGGTGTTAACATCTGTTTGAGAAAAGTAATCCTTGAACACAGGAAAATAAAGGTTTTGAGATGAGAGCAAAACATCAAGTTGGCTAAAGATCTTGATTGAAACCAGGGGACAATTATTGATAAACTTTGCAACAAGTTTATGGAGATTCTTCTCCATCTAAATCTGGTGTTTATGATTGGATAAAACTCATTTTAAAGGATGGTCAGGGGAGGACCTCAAAAACAACCGAAGATAGGAAGACCATCGACTGCAAAATCCACCCACAGGCTGGTGTCAAAGAAGGAGTGGATGAAGATCATTTGGATTACTATCGATCACAATATGCTAAGGGGACAAACTGATCTCCCATGGTTCCGCATTTTCAATTTTAAATGAAAGGCTTGGTTTGAGTAAACTTTCAAAACTCATTTGGTCCTAAAGCGATCACGATATGACCTCAGGGGATCAAACTGATAAACTTTCTCTTGCAGTTTTAACGAAGATTGAATCAAATGGCTGAGTTTTTGAAGTTGTTACTGGAGATCAAAACTCATTTGGATCTAAAGATCATCAATATGCCCAGGGAAAATTGATAATCAAAGCAATGGAGACCAAGATCCACCCACAGGCTGGTGAAGTTCAAAGTGGCGAGATCAAACTCAGAAGGTTATGGCAACAGTGTTTTGGGACTCAAAGGGTGATTTTATTGATAAACTTGAAGGACCAAAAACAATCACAGATCCACTACAGGTGTTTTCAAAAACTGAAAACTCATTTGGCTAAAAACGTCGACAATAGTTGCTCTCAGAATTTTGTTCCATCATGATAAACGCTCCAGCACATTCATCAAGGGTTGCAGATCCACCCACAGGCTGGTGTCAAGGTGGGAAAGTGGCTCTTCCACAAACTCATTATAGTCCTGATCACAATATGCTTCAGATTTTTTCCTGTTCCCAAAACTCAAGGAACACTTAAGGAGTCCGGTTTGAATCAGATGCTGCTAAACAGGCTGGTTTCAACATGGTTTAATAGAAAACTCAAATTTGGCTAAAAAGATATGGTTCAGAGGGGAAACAGCGCCTTGAAAACTGTATAGAGTTAGAGGGAGATAGATAAAAAATGATGTTTGAATTTCTTAAATAAAAGTATATTGAATTTTTCCAAAACTTTTTGGCTAAAGATCACAATATATCTCAGGGGACAATATGATAAATATATATATATATAGGAGATATACAGATCCACCCACAGGCTGGTGTCAAAGTATATAATTAAAACTCATTTGGCTAAAGATCATTTATATGCTCTCGGGGACAACCCTGATGAAAAATAAGACCGACCATAGGTCCTGACAGTTCCACCCACAGGCTGGTTTCCAAGCCATTGAGTGGACTTCAAAACTCATATTAGAAGATCACAAAAATATATACTACAGAAACAGTACTGACGAACATACACAACCGTTTGAGACTACAGATCCACCCACAGGCTGGTGTCAAGGTAGGAGTGGCCTTCAAAACTCATTTGGCTAAAGATCACAATATGCTCTCAGGGGACAATACTGATAAACGTACCGACCATAGGAGACTACAGATCCACACCTGACAGGTGTCAGGGAGGCGGGGTTGGAAAACTCATTAGCACTGCTGCCCCTGTACTGTGTTTACAAATATGATAATCTTATTTCCATGCATCTCTACTGCCTACCTTAAAATTTAAACAATTTACACATTTCTTTTGATATTAAAGGATCAAGTTTATGCAACCCTTGACTGGTATTCATATTATGGCTGTAACTTTCTTTTATAAAGCTAGTTTCAATCATATTCCTTTCCTGTGCGCTATTAGAAAATACAATCCTTTTCGTCCCTTCCCAGTTGATAGCATGATTGTTCTCACTAACATATACAAAAATAACCACTGTTTCCTTGTGCATGTATCACACATTTTTTATGCTCTTCTGTTCTCTTTTCCAGTGCTTTACCCGTTTGGCCAATATAAAAGTTGTCACAAGACTTACATGGAATTTTATATACACACCCTTAAGTATTGTCAGGAGAGGTCTTAATAAGTACATTTTTCATTGTTTTTTTTTTTAAATGCGAGGTTAACACCAAAATTCTTAAGCAGATGGGGGATATCTTTCATATTATTATTATAAGCCAGCACAAGCACATTTTTTGTGCTGTAAAGTTCTTTTTGGTTATGATACATAGTCTTTTTTGCCGTTTCTAATGCATTGTTTAATACACTGTCAGGATATTTCAATTTCTTGCCTTATTCCTAATCTTATCATTTTCTCATCAATATACCCAGGGCTACATACACTTAATGCTTTTAAAAGCATAGATGAAAACACTGATTTCTTAACCTTATTGCTTTGTCCGGAATAGAAATGCATTATAATCAATTTTACAACCCCGCCTCCCTGACACGTGTCAGGTGTGGATCTGCACTCTCCTATGGTCGGTACGTTTGTCAGCATTGTCCCCTGATTGTATATTGTGATTTTTAGCCAAATGGTTTTTGAAGGCCACTCCTACCTTGACACCCTCCTGAGGGTGGATCTGTAGTCTCAAACGGTTGTGTCTGTTCGTCAGTACTGTTTCTGTAGTAAATATATTTGTGACTTCTAATACTATGTATCAGTCCTTCGTTAATGGCTTGGAGATAAAGTTGGAACGAGTCAGGACCTATACCCCGTCTCTTATTTTTCACCTGTGGTAGTGTGATAGTGTGATATATATATATATATATATATATATATATATATATATATATATATATATATATATATATTATATAATATATAATATATATATATATAATATATATATATATATATATATATATATATATATATATATATATATATATATATATATATATATATATATATATATATATATATTACACACACACACACGCACACAGTCACCATCCTACTTATAAACATTCGTGGATACGAACAGACAGGGTCACGAGTTAAAATTTGCCACCCGTAAGTTCAAATTTTGCTCTGCTCGCCTGTGCTGCCTAGTAAGAATTTTTGCAGAGAACGAGTATTCTCGTGATTAACTACAATGTATTTTTCTTACAATCACAAGAATACCCGTTCATACTCGTAAAATATTCCTACGTATTTCTGTCTTCCCGATTTAACTCGTTCTTTGATGAATTCCCATTTTCTATTCCTTTCCCCAAAGGAAACGTTTAGTATGTATTTTTGACAATAGATGGTAGTGTACATTGGGTAAAATTATTTTACAAGTTGCCAATAAACGATATGAAATTGTAACCTACATTTTTGGAAAGAGCTCTTTATTCTCGTTATTTTGAGCCCCATAAACACTATGCGCGAATGATAGATATAAAAATTAATCAAATTACGACTTATAAGGTAAGACTACCGGCCCCTCCCCCAACCTCCATATCTAATACGGCAAAATTGTAACCAGCGAACACCCCTAGGTTGCGTTACGTTGGTAATTTTAGGTTCTTTTAGTGCTCTATCATTTCCTAGCCATTTTTGCATGAAAAACCCTACACGGTTTTTCATGCAGAAATGGCTGGCTGGAGTCTGACTGGCAACTTATAATTTTACTGTGCATTGTTTACTTTATGAACTCCCAATGACTTACAAACAATCCAAGACACGAACGGCCGTCCAGAACGAAACTCGTTTGCAAGTTGGTAGTGCCTGTGACTGTGTATATATGTATATATATATATATATATATATATATATATATATATATATATATATATATATATATATATATATATATATATATATATATAAAAGCTCTGTATATTATTCCATATAGAAATTATGAAAAGAACTATATATTTGCCAGACAGGGGAAAAAACAAGAGAAGGACTTTTGTGAGAAGAGAATTGATCACGAGGAAAGCGATAGACCTACATCCCAGAAGAGGAAAGGATATAAGGGTCCGAAGCCGCAGCATGAAGGGAATTTCACTTTCAGCGTTTTTTAGTAAATGAGAGAAACATCCCTTCACAGTGTAATCCTAAAAGAATTGCCGATTTATACAGAGTAAACATGCAAAGAGGTAACCTAATAGTTTGCTGTTCATTGTGAACTGGAAGCCTGTGTCGTAGGAAGCATTGGTATTCTTTTTCTCTTCCCAAATGTCCAAATAAATTGGAATAGACACATTGGGTTGAAATGAAGGTGTCCTTGGGAATATGGAAATAGGGCAGGAATAGTAGGTTTGGTTTTTGGAAGAAGGAAGAAATCAGCACTTATTACACGGAAGTTGTCTGTGAACAACACAGCAATGATTGAAACAGGGAATATAGTAAGTGTGTAAATCATACACCTATAGCATCTTATTGTTAATGTATTGCATTGCATTTTAATTGCTTAGATAAGTAGGGTAGGCAGTGGACAGTTTTATAATGGGTAGGCATCTATGCAGGACTGACTGCCATTTTGTGGCTTGTGCCATAGTACCGCAAATGCAAGTTCAAATACAGTATTATTATTTACTGTTATATCCACAGCTTTTCTTATTACCACTTTTAATTTTCATAGACTGGCATTGTGTTCTGTGGAACCGTCGTTTGCTATGCAGGTGCATGGTTTTGATCTTAATGAATAATACTAATAATGATAGAACTTACCTTTAGACAAAGAAGAGCAGCTAAGATTCTTAGATGCAGTTGGTCTTAATAGCTTGGTGATGATACCATCTTGTAAATGAGAAATGAGTAGTACCGCTGCTTTTGTTTTTGTCCTTGTTTTACATTAGTGATTTTCTTTTGTTTTAGTGCTGTCGTCCTGAGCTGCAAGCGCCTCCTGCAAGATGAGAAGAATAATAACTACCTGCAGTAACCACATAAAATTTTGACTGCAGTAATGATCAATGCAAAGGTGAGTATGAAAAGGTGGTTGTTGCTTGTGTAGTGCTTGTTTTCAGTTTATGTATGCAGGTCGTGACTGCTGCAAAATTAAAATCAGCATTGTTTATTGAAGTTGTCGGTGTTTCATCTTATCTGAATGTTCGCTAATGAATGGTGCAAAGTTGCGAGATGGATATAATTAATCTTTTGTGGTTGCCTGCATTTTTCTAATGCAAAGAGGTTAACGAGGAGAATTGGCGGTTACTGTGGGGTTAATTTGTCAAACGAAATTTACATGCGTTGCTAACATTGTCATATGGAACATGGTTTTGCGTTGGATATATCCCTGTTATAGGTCTTTTACACACAAAAACAGACACTTGAGTAAGCCGTACCTTTCGTCGTAGGATGAGTTGCTCTAGTTAACATTAACACAGACTCAGATTAAATAATAGTCACTTTGAGAAGTTAATCTTGGGTGAACTTCACTGCAGCTCTGCACACCGTAAGAATGTTAGATAGTTTTAGGTTAATTGGCTGCCTGAAACTCCATAACGCCTCAAACTCTTAAGCCTTTTTTTCCTTTATTTTTCTTCTAGTATTCTCTGCTGATATAATGATTTAAACACCAAAACCTAACTTAATTAATCGAGATTTTAAGATATAAGTGGGATTTATTTGCGATTGACACATTTTATTAAAAACAGATTTAAAAGAATCTTATATCTAATGTTTTTCGGTTTTCACATTTGACTCGAAACTAATAAGATAAGAGTCCGGTATATATTGATTTACCTCATTTCATCCAGATTAGATAAGGAATGTTGACACGAGTGTTTCTTGGTTATGCCGGTTCATGTTACATTTAGATCTTTTTAACAAAATTTTCTTGAAGTAATCCACTTCATCCGAATGAAATTAAGATTCAGTTCAGATTTTTCGATGCTGGTTTAAGGCCAGCTTAATCTAAGACCTACAAAAGAATGGAAAACAGATTAAAGTATCTTCAATCACATTTTCGCGATAGCTTTACCTGAGAAGGTCGAATCGTCTGGCGCAAACACAAAGTACACTGTATTGTTAATAAAGGATTATACTCTTTACAGTTGAGCGATTCACCAGTGAGAGTAGCGGCTTTCCTATTGAGGCTGAAGCCGAAAGCTTTAATGGAGCCACTGACAGAATGGCACTCTGTCACCCGGGAGCCTAAGAGTTGCCAAGTAGTCGTGGCACTTTGTTATCCTGGGGACGGGGAAGGGGAGGGATAAGGGTTGCTAAGTAGTCACTTTTGGCTACATCTTTGCTCTGTCCTTTAGGAGCATAAGGGTATGATTATGCACCAGGATGACCAGTTATTTTGCATGTTGCCTCTTTCGTGCATATTTGATGGAGATATGGTCAGGGTTAAGGGTTTGCAAATTGTTGCACGAAATATTGTTGAATAACAACGAATAACGACCAGTTAAAACATTTCCTTATGGGCATTGTGGTGAACATTGGGTTTCTTATCTCGATATAGATTTGAACTGCTTGTCATGTTGTCATAACTGAAGTAACATTCGATGACAGATATCGCTTGATAAGGTACACGCACATGCACACACACACACAGGATGAATCATTGAGAGGACAGAAAGAAGGCGGTTTTTATTTAATTTGATTTGTAATGATAATTTCAGGGTTTATCCGGATCATAACCAAGAGAGAGAGAGAGGAGATTAGGAAAAGTTGAATCATGCAACACATACGGGATTTTTTGTCATATGAAGGTTATAGAGAGAGAGAGAGAGGGAGAGAAGGTTCTCGCGACTTAATTAGTGAGATAGCGAGAATTAATTTTCATGTCCAAC
This sequence comes from Macrobrachium rosenbergii, assembly GCF_040412425.1. Classification (NCBI taxonomy): domain Eukaryota; kingdom Metazoa; phylum Arthropoda; class Malacostraca; order Decapoda; family Palaemonidae; genus Macrobrachium; species Macrobrachium rosenbergii. The sequence goes on along the minus strand of NC_089788.1, from coordinate 31,049,590 downwards.
ACTTTTTTTTTTTCAAGTAGAAAGATGGAGAGAGATTTGGTCATGTGGAGACAATAGATCTTTTCTTCTCTGAACCAGAGAGATAAAGAGAGGGAGAGAAAGTTGAAAGTTGTGACATACATTTCATATTGTCTACGTGTAGTCTGTATGATATTCGAATCTAGGCTACTGCTTAATGTTAATGTTTCATATTTTGTATATATATATATCATAGATATATATATATATATATATATATATATATATGTGTGTGTGTGTATATATATATATATATATATATATATATATATATATATATATATATATATATATATATATATATTGTCACAATGCATACCAAGTACCTGGTTATTACACAACTAATCTCAAAATTCAAAAATTTACCTCACTTCAGCAAGATACCTGAACTCTCTTAACAATAGGAATTACGACTGAGTACTCTAAAGGTAACAGTGCTCCCTTAAAAACTTATTAATCGCTTGAAAAATCAAACTAAGTTTATCAGAATGTGTGTGAGATATCAACAGTTAAAGAAGAAATATTCTAGAGTAAAAGGGCATCACTCCATCAAACAACTTTTAACTGTTTCCCTGGTCTTAATTCACTTTAGCAAAACTAAAAGAACAAAACATGTTTATCACTTTGCCTTATGCACACACAATTAATCCTATTCACTGGTGGTCAATAAATGAAACCGTTTTTCTAAAAATATTAAATACAAAAATTTATTTTTAGATTCAAAATTTTTAATTAGAATTCCAATCTGAAATATTTACTATTACTTAAAAATAACACAAAACTTAATTAATTCTTGAATTAAATTATGAAACAAAACTAATTCACAAAAACTTTATCAGGAATGTAAATTAATCAAGCAAAATTTAAACTATCAAGAATCACTTAAGATTTGAAAAGAAAATCGTAATAAATGAAAAATTAAATCAAGTATGCAATGTTAAATTACCAAGAAATATTTAAAATGCTACATAAATAAATGTTACATCACAAACATAAAAAAATGTGAAAATATGAAGCGAGTGCAATCACAAGAACACACACAATTCCACAAAAGATTTATTAATAATAACTTCACTAAGGCAAAATTTCCCAAACTTATTATACCATGATATTAATAAGTAAAATTCACGTTACCTTACACAAACTTTTGAAAACCTCTGTAAAATCCCTTTGCAGCTGCGCTAATTTCACTAAACACTTTTTTACCAGACGCTGTTTCAAATTAAATAATTTTACTAAATTCAGATTTCAAAAGTTAATGCTAATACCAGTGACCACAACTATACTACGTTAAAAGTAATCTCTTTTTAAGAACGAGAGAGAGAGAGAGAGAGAGAGAGAGAGAGAGAGAGAGAGAGAGAGAGTGATCGATCTTGGAAATCAGAATGAATAGGTTTTTGGGATTCCAGTAAAAATTCAACAGTCACATGACGTCATTAAGGCATTTTGGGTATGAAACACAAGAGAAAAGTTCTAGAAGCTGCGAGGTGACGTCATTAAGGCATTTTGGGTGTGAGATACCAAAAGAGAAATCTCTAGAAGGAAGGTGACGTCACTCCCAGCAAACGTTTAGAACGCAATCAGGACGTGTTACTCTTTCTCTCAAGCGGCATACGTGATCAGAGCCATGTATGTAACTTTGTGAAATCACTCGTATGGGACAAGGCATTTACAGAAATTTTTGCACAATCGAAACATACAGCAATCGGTTAATTATGATTGACATGTTTTATAAACAAGACGAAAAACTGAGTTGATTTCCTGAACGAATCGGCAATTGTCATTCCAAACTGTCCTCACGTTAACCCAAAACAAAGCACTCTCTCTTATCTCAACTGATGACAATTGAAATGAAACAAGTTTTCACATGTTCCTTGTACTGCGCTTTTATCAAGAAAGATATTATTCATTCTAAATTACGTTATTAAGTAATTTAAATCATTAGTTCGTTTGAGATCTGATGCCAAACCAAATACGACATTTCAACAATCACTATCATTACATATAACACATGATAAATAAAAGAGTAATATATCAAAATATCGCATGATATACATATTACAAGGCAACATCATGAATATATATACAGTATATATATATACATATATATATATATATATATATATATATATATTTATATATATATATATATATATATATATATATATATATATATATATATATATATATATATATATATATCTTCTTCTTCTTCTTCTTCTTTTAACGTGCTTTTTCCCATTTTTGTATGGGGCAAACACGATGCCTTCTTTGAAGGACTTTTGATTTGGCTTTGGGGTAGACCTGTAGTCTCGATCGGCTACCCTGCCTGACATCGCTTTAGACCCCGGTAGCGTATGTTTCATGTATCATACCCGACCCAACGCCCTTTCTTCCCAGCAGCGAGAAGTTGTTGCGCGGGTAGGGCGAGAGTTCGAGACGTGTGAGTTGTTTGTTATGTTTTTAGAAGGTGTTGTAGTGGCTTTGTTTTGTGTGTGTATTTAGTTTGTAACACCCATTTGCTTTTTAAGCAAACCTATCCGTTGATTGCATATATAATCCTGGGATGTCTACACGGATAGCAAAGTGTCTGCCTCTCTGATCAGTCGGCTCTTGATTTGAACCCGCGCCACAGACCTCACGAAGTCCGAAGCTGCTGCTGTAACCGACTGAGCCATCAAGGCTCCATATATATATATATATATATATATATATATATATATATATATATATATATATATATATATATATATATATAAGGAAGTAAAAATATTTAAACCCTGTAGTAGATAAGTGGTGTCAAGACACAAGAAAGCATTACCAAGAGCGACATTATACAAACAACGGTCCTGAGACAATTCTGATTCCACACATCGGAATTAGTAGAAATGTTGAGTCAAGTTGGTGACATTGATGGTTGGGTTGGAATAGTTATGGGAATTGCATTAGCAGTGGACAATCAGAGGGCAAGGTAAAGGCTGCTTTGTCGTGATGGCAGTTGGTGTGGGGTTGTTCTTGGAGATGTTTCAACACAAGTAGTATGAAAAATTCTTCATATTAGAAGTTTTGGGGTTGGGTGTTTTTTTTTCTTTCATGTAGGTGGCTTCAAGGATACAAAGTCCCCTGAGGTTTACTTTATAATCGAGTACTTCAGTGCTAGAGCCACAAGTAGTTTAATGTTGAGACAGAGGCCATGGTTATTTTGGTAGTACAACTTAATGGCAATAATCTAAAGGTGGCCAGTTAACTTTCGTGATTGACGAGACCTGTTTATCTTCACTTTGGTAGGTCTGTTTGTGAATCAGATGTGTCCTCGGGATTTCAGCTGGACGATGGACAAGTTGCTTTTAAGGAGGAGACAAGAGGTCTTTTGAGACTGGTAAGATGACAGTTTTATGCTTGCTATAGTGTCAGCAGTGTGGACATTGCTTGCATTGATCTCCCTGATCACCCATTCATGTTCTATGTTGTGACCCTCTCAATGATGCTATTTGAAAACCATTATCTATAAGTTGTTGGGAAGCTCTTTCTACCTCCTTATTTTAAGTACCTTGATGGTACGTTTGCAAAAATATAAGAGTATGGCCTTTAAACACCTCAAGGACACCTTTAAAGCAAAGTCTGGTCTTCATTTTACCATTTAAAAAAACAACAAGAGCCATCTTCCTTTATTGGTGTCAGCATACAGTTACAAAATGATGAATCATCATCAGTGTATACTGTACTTCAAGGATGCCGACTCTTAACAACGCTACAAGTGTCCTGCCTATCAACTGGAATTGACCAATAGCACTTACATCCATTTGTGCTCCTCTCCCATTGAAGCAACTAGGCCACCATCCGTAAGTTGCACTGTCAAGGAAAATCATTTAAATATAGTACAACAATCAAGCAAATAATGATGATGAGGGTGATGGAGATACAGTGGCCATCTACTAATGGTACCATATGATCACTGCCTACAGAGAAGAGAGATTATTACAAGAACTGTCCATCCTACTTGCACAAAAATATTATAAAAACATAAATTACAAGTCTTAGAAGACCCCTCTTCTCCTACTTAGAGTGATAAAACTTGGCCTGTTATCCAAAGTTGAGTATACCTTAGTTTAACCAGACCACTGAGCTGATTAACAGCTCTCCTAGGGCTGGCCCGAAGGATTAGATTTATTTTATGTGGCTAAGAACCAGTTGGTTACCTAGCAACGGGACCTACAGCTTATTGTGGAACCCGAACCACATTATAACGAAAAGTGAATTTCTATCACCAGAAATAAATTTCTCTAATTCTTCATTGGCCGGTTGGAGAATCGAACGTGAGACCAGCAGAGTGCTAGCTGAGAACGATACCCACCCATCCAATGAGGAACTGGCCCGTTATCCAGCTGAACACCTAACGACAAACCAAAGAAAACATATCTGCCAAAGTGAGCTGTATGGTCCTCACCTCGAGACATACAATGTGATGACCAGGATTTGTCTGTCAGGGAGGTTAACTTGCCTCCTTCAGTTTGGCGCTGTTAACCCTCTGTTGGCTTTTGACGGCTTTTGGCATCAAATTCTTCCGAACCTCAGAGAGCTTTGAGACTGTATCTGGTGCCACGAGAAGATTTTTTTAACATTTTATGACACATATATATAATATAATTATATATTTTTTTAATATAGCTTTTTATTTTGCTTTACACTGTCATTCTTAAATTCCGAGGCTTGTGCTCGAAATAAGAGTATAATTTTTACAATTCTTTGACTGCCTTTGTTAAGGAATAGCTTGCACAAATTGTACTGAGTGTTTCATAAGTGGAAAGGCAGTTTGTATTATGCTAGTAAAATGTAAAAAATAAGTGACTGATATCTATTTTTTAAGTTTTCATGAATTTTTAATAAAAGAACGTATTAAATGTTCCATTATGGCAGACATTTACACGCCTTTATTGAATTCTGGCTTTTACTTTTATTGCCCGTTATTGCTAAACATATGGCATGTATAGCCACGAATTTTATATCGTTGGAAAACCTTTTTATAATTCTTTTGCACGGTTAAAAAATAAGCAAGTAATCTTTCTTAAAATTCTTTTGATGATTTTTTTAAAAAGTCATGTAAAACATCTTCTACACCAGAAAGCTCTACTCATGCTATGGATTTTTGTTTTGTTTTGTTTATATGACTTTTATTGCATTTGTTGATAACAGATAGGAATAAATTGTATATAAGTGGAAATGCAATTTATCCTAGTTAGGTACTGTAGTAAAATAATTGAAGATATCTCGTTTTCTACTTTTGGTGAGCTTATTAGTAAAAATATCATAAAGTTTTGCTTACGTTGAATTCTTACTCGCTATATCAGTGTTTTGTTTTTGTACCTGCTCATTTTAGGTTACTATGATATAGTACGACTGTTCAGCTTTAAAATGACACCAAACCCACTTACATAGAAAGCAAGGTAACAAAGTGATCAAAGTAAATGAGAACTAGGCATGTGCTCTGGTTCTGTGAGGGCTGTGTGCTCTGTCCAGACACAACTTGTGAGAAGCTGTAGGATAAGAGCCACAAAGCCTTTCTCAGTATACACAAAGGCCTGCTGCATCTTGTTGATGGTGAAACATTGTGGTTGTGCTTCTGGTTCCTGCTACTCTTCGTAGCTGTGCTGCTCATGAGGTTCCTTGTTTGTCAGTGGCTGTTCGTCTCCCTCAAATAAATAGATGAAATCCTCTTTTTCCAAATCAATTTTCAGATCATTGCTTAACATCACAGAGGCTTCGAGGACACAGCTTGTTTCAAACACCGTTCATACCAATGACTGAAACTCTTGGCATTTGTATTCAGGACTCCCTTGTAAATGTTTTATCTTTTCCAAAAATCATTCAAATCAATTTCCTCTACAGTCTGCTTGTAATAAGAGTGCTTGAAGAAGGCAATGATCCCCTTGTACATCATCTGTAAGAGGAGGGTGGTCTTGGGAGGCATGTGGACAGCAGTGATGTTAGGATGAAATTCGATGAGGTTTTGTAGGTGGCTAGGAGTGTTTTTTAAAATAAGAAGGCTCTTAAAGGGGATCCCCTTGTCCTTTCTATGCTTCATGACTGGTACTAAGTGGTTGAAGTACCTATTCTCAAAAATGAGTCAGAGTTTGGGATTTGGAATCCGTATAACTGGGTGACAAGACAAACCGGCAGTGGCTCTAAGTTAGTCAGCCGCACGATTGCCTTACAACATAGCCCTCTCCTCCACGGATATGAATAAATAGTAAGGCATTTTCTTCCAGTAAATAATGGTGTTATCTACATTAAATAATCTGTTCAGTTATAAATTGCAGCTCTCTAATAATCTTCAACAGGGAATTTGGATGCCTTTTTATTTTGGATTTTGACGTTGGGAAGGTTGTGTCTCCTAAACCATCTTGAGCATCCCTTGAACTCTGTCTTGCTCATCGAGAAATTTTTTGAGGTCATCAGACAATTTACAAAACTTTTTTCCAAATCAATAGGGCTTCGCTGATATCAGCCCTTCAGTCCAGAGAGAAAGATGATGTTCCATTCTGTTGTAGATTTTTAACTTTTCTTTTTTATAACAGCGTTCCTCATCTGAGGAGCATCATCTTTGAAGTGGACTAAAATCCGTGCACTATTGTGAAGGATTGTTAAAAACCATTATCCTACCTTAAGCAAAGAGAGTGAACTATGATGGCAAAGTTTTCACCTTTTCATGGCATTTTATTGCAGCCACCTTTTTTCCAGTGGTATATTTTGATGATTCGTAGCACTAGCAATACAGAAGGGACTTTCCTCGAAGCCACAAAGAAAAATATTTGTCACAAATTCAAGAGCAACAAGACACTCAGAATAACATATACACAAGCACACGTTTGAATACACCGCCAAAACCAGTGTTACCACACAAGTAAACATTGGAACTATCACAGTCGAATTTCAAGTAAATAAGACAATATATTTTATAGCTTTAAGTTACTAAATGATTATGCATTATGGTTTATATATATATATATTGTTTCGCATATTTCGGTGTATTTTTTATGTGTTCATGGCTTTTAACATTCCTAATTGACCGATGTAAAGTTGCATAAACCATTACGTATCGCTTATTTTTTCTTCATTATCTTAAAATTCATCAGAAAATTAAATGACGAGATCTAGGTACTGCTGTATGTGCCAAGGTTACCAACTCTGGAGACTGCTGGCAAGTGCCTTACCTGTTATTTGGATTTGGCTGTCAGTGCTCTACATGTGTTATGCCTCTCTCCAGTTGTAGCAAATTGGCTGCCACTCATAACAGAATAAGGATAACCACCCAGCAACTGGTAGATAATGGCCTTCCAAATAGCATCATCGAGGAGTCATAAAGCAGTGGCAAAGCAACCAAGCCAGTAACAACGGTGATGATGACAGATCAAGTGAACCATCATGTTTGGAACAAGATGAAGACAGCCTAAAAAGATGATAATGAGAGATCATTGCGAGCAATGTCATCCTGCTTGCTTTATCAGCAGATAAAAACTGTCATATGCTAGCAGTCCAACAAGTCGCTGTTTTTGACAGATTCCAAGATTGGCCTATCAAAACTTCCAAGATGAACAAAAAAAATTCCGAGATTCTTAAAACATTTTATGTTGAAACAGGCTATGCACACACACACACACTATATATATATATATGTATATATATATAATATATATATATATATATATATATATAACCATGGAGCAAAGGCGAACACAGCGCACATCACATTTGCATCAAGATCAAGGGCAGGAACACAGAAGCAGATGACACAGTAACCATTTATTCCGACGTTTCATGATTCTTAATCACATCATCAGGAGATCTACGACAATAAAATACAATATATTAATATAAATTAATTAAAGAGTTATATACAAGACTTTACTTTAAAAACGCAGAGCGCAAGCTAGGAAAATTGATAAAAATAGAACATAAAAAGATAAAATTATCAAGAACAGACAACACTCTCAAACATCATCAACGAGAACACATACCAGGATCTTTTTGTTACAGGCTCTTCTTTTGGAATTTTGTACGGTCTACCCAAAGTCCACAAACCCGACGTCCCCCTTCGCCCTATCCTGGCCTCTTATAGAACTCCAAATTACAAATTGGCCAAATTCCTTGTTCCCCTATTGGAGTCCCTGACCAGTAACAAGTATACCGTAACTAACTCTGAACATTTTAAACAACGCATTCTTCCACAGGATTCTGACCTTTTCATGGCAAGTTTTGATGTGGAGTCATTATTCACCAATATACCAGTTAGAGAAACCATAGATATCATTTTGGACAAACTTTTTCCCACACCTGATTCATCGTATCATAATTTTAGTCGCTCACATTTCAAGATGTTTTTAGAACTGGCCGTGCTGGACACGGCCTTTATTTTTAATGGCGTGCTTTTCAGACAAATAGAAGGAATGGCCATGGGTTCTCCTCTCGGACCTACGTTCGCCAACATCTTCATGTGCTCCCTGGAGGAGCAATTACTCGATGAGTGCCCCCTGGCTTATCGTCCCCTATTCTATGCCAGATATGTTGATGACACTTTTATTTTATTTAAACAAGACCACGATGCAGAACGCTTCCTAGAATTTTCTAACTCCTATCATCATAACATCACTTTTACCATAGAAAAAGAATACGACTCAAGCTAGCCTTTTAGACATACTCGTAACTAAGGATAATGATAAGTTTAATACCTCTGTATTCCGAAAGAAAACTTTTACTGGTCTGGGGTCCAATTTTTATAGCTTTTGTTTTATCAATTTTAAACTTAACTCTATTTACACCTTAATACATCGTGCTTTATCTCTAACGTCGGATTGGGTCCTCTTTCACCAAGAAATCGTCTTCTTACAACAATACTTCACCAATAATTGTTTCCCTACTCATGTTTTTTACAGAATCCTCAAAAAACTTCTAAATAGAAAATTCTCCAATAAGCCAAAGTGTTATAATGTGCCTAAACTTCTATTATATGCAACTTTTCCCTTCTTATATGATGACAACTTTCGTAGGGATTTCATGAAAATCGTCCAAAAATATATTGGGGCCATCGATCTTAAACTAATTCCTAAGAACCCAAAAAGTATCGGCTCTCTTTTCAGATTTAAGGATCGGCTACCGCCTTTGATGTCGTCTGGTGTTGTCTATGAGTACAATTGTCCTAAATGTAATTTAGGAAAATATATTGGATCCACCAGGCGGCTTCTCAAGGTGAGGGCCGATTCCCACAGAGGGATAAGTTATAGAACCGGGTGCCGATTAACTAACCCAGAATCCTCTAATATACGCAGCCATACCATTAAATGCAAAGCTGATATCAACTATGAAGATTTTAAGATTATTGGTTATACAAGCAGTCCTCAAGAACTGCTTATTCTCGAAACACTAAATATTAAACAACGAGTTCCCTCACTGAATTGTCAAACAACTGCTGTACCCTTGTATTTGTCTTAACTCTCTGCCTTTTTCGAAATTTTTTGTTTTGTGTGTGTGTGTGTTTTATACTTAGTGTGTCATTGGCCTCTGGATTGGTAGGTTACCCTCCAGTGTTTTTAAGTGCATCTGTATTTAAGTATGTTGTCTGGTTTTTTGCTATTTTGTTTCTAAATGCGTCTGTGTTTGAGAGTGTTGTCTGTTCTTGATAATTTTATCTTTTTATGTTCTATTTTTATAAATTTTCCTAGCTTGCGCTCTGCGTTTTTAAAGTAAAGTCTTGTATATAACTCTTTTAATTAATTTATATTAATATATTGTATTTTATTGTCGTAGATCTCCCTGATGATGTGATTAAGAATCATGAAACGTCGGAATAAATGGTTACTGTGTCATCTGCTTCTGTGTTCCTGCCCTTGATCTTGATGCAAATATATATATATATATATATATATATATATATATATATATATATATATATATATATATATATATATATATATAATATGTCAGTCAATCAGTCAATCATTTCCTGTGGCACCCACAGGGATGCATAGGGCCTCGATGAACTCACGCCACCACATTCTGTCCTGGGCTAATTCCTCAAGATCTTTCCAACACTCGTCTCCTGCTTCCCGTCTCATTGTCCTTGACCACGTCTCCTTTGGCCTACCTCTGCCTCTTCTGCCAAGGGCAACCCACCCCAGTGTATCTCGTACTTTTCCTGTCTTTTGTACACATGGCCTAGCCACTTCCAACGTGAGAACCTAAAATACTCATCGACCGACTGCACCCCCTTACTTCTCTAATTCTGTTATTTGATATCCTGTCTCTCCAATTAATTCCTTATATTCTTCTGAGCGCCTTATTTTCAAATGCTAAGAATTTACTGTCCGAAGTCCCTGTACTGTACCATGACTCATGCCCATAAATCAAAATACTCCTAACCATTACCTTATAACTTTTGATTTTTGTATGCACAGAGAAATTGCTATTTTATTCCAAATATTTTTAAGCATTCCCATTGCCTGAAGAACCTTTTTTAATCTTTCCATAAATTCTTTGCTCAAAGAACCATCCTTATCTAAAGAAGTACCTAAATATTTAAACATATCCACTTGCTTCGATTTAGACAATCCTGTGCATTTTCAATATTCATCTTCATGATCTCAGTTTTTTCACTATTAGTAACCAAACCAGCCTTTCGACCTTCAATCACTAGACAATCCAACACACTCTGCATCTTTTCTGGTCCCTCGCAGATCAAAACCATATCATCAGCATAATCCAAGTCAAGAAGTTTCACACTTTCTCCCCCAGAGTATAACTGCATCTGTTTCTCTTTTAACCCTTCTCATTACGTAAACAACGACCAATACAAACAACAGAGGAGACAGAATGCCACCCTGAATCTCACCAGAATTGACTTCAAATGGATCACTCAAACACCCATCAACCATCACTTTACAGGATGTGCCGTCATGCATGTTCATGATAACCGTCAAACTTTTCCGGTATTCCATAATGCCTCATGATTCTTCCCATAGTCCTTCTCGAAATACTATTAAAGGCCTTTTCAAAATCAAGAAAACAAAGACTTAGTGGAGTTTTCATTTCATTTGCTTGCTGCATTAAATTAACTATGAAGACCTGATCACTGCATTCCCTCTCCTTTCTAAAACAGACCTGTTCGTCCCTCACAGTACCATCAACCACTGGCTCCAACCTATTCAACATTACAGAAAGTTTTCAAGGCTACAGGTGACAAAGTGATTCCCCTCCATTTACCACACCTACTCAGATCTCCTTTCTTTGGAACTTTAATGATCACACCATTCTTCCAACCTAATGGTATTATCCCCATCACCCATATCTCATTGAATAATATTTTCAAGACAAATACTAACCTATCCTCCTCCACTTCAAAGATTTCCGGGAATAAACCATCCTTTCCTGGTGCCTTATAATTCTTTAACTGTTTTATTGCCTTAACTACTTCTTGTAGCCTGATCTCACCTTCATCAATATTTAAATCTTCCTGAGCAGGCGGCTTATCCTCTTCTGGGGGATTGGTCTGTTAAGAACTGTCTCAAAGAATTAAATTACCTTGCATATCCCTGACTGGTGTATCCTTACGCTTACCAGTACTACCAGTCAGCTCTCCAATTGCTTTATATGCTATTCTTTGACTCTGGCCATCATTTTTATTTATTAATTTTTCAGTTTCCACAACCTTTTCATTAACAGATCTTTTATCTCTTTTACTTAGTCTTTTAAATTCTGAATCCAAACTCAAGTACTTAGTTCTTGCTAATTCAAAATCTTCATCACTAACAAAATGCATCTCACTCCTCAATTTTGCCTCACCTCCCTTTTTTATCATACCCCATGTTTCCTCAGACATCCACATCTTTTTCCTTAATCTGAGTCTCCTTCTGGTCGTACAACCAGCAGCCTCATGCAAAGCTTTATTCACATCCCCCGACATCTCATCTACACTTCTCCCTCCCTCCTCCAATGTTTCCAACACCAAAAACCTTTTTCTGCATTCTGTTCTAAATTCCTCCTTTTCCTCTCCTTCCCTTCTAAGCATATCGGCATCGTGCCTACCAACAACAGGTTTTCTCTTCTGACTTGCTAGCTTAAGTCTTATTTTTGCAGTGCTGATACGTATACTGGTATATATATATATATATATATATATATATATATATATATATATATATATATATATATATATATATATATATATATATACATACATATATATATATATATATATATATATATATATATATATATATATATATATATATATATACAGTATATGTATGTTATATATATATACAGTATGTATATACATACATACATACATACATACATACATACATACATACATACATACATACATATATATATACACATATATCTATATATAATATGTGTGTGTGTGTTTGCGTGCGTTTGTATATATATTATATTTCAAAATATAGTATAAATCTTACTTTGCATATCATTGAACAATTACTTGAGTTGGTGTATCGCCTGCTTCATCACTAGCAACCTCGACATCTGGATTAAGTGTGGCCTCGCCTCCCTTTTCACGTTCATTTTCTCGTTCTACGTAGCGCTGGTGGCACTGCCCATATTTGACGTCTCTGATGATTGATGTCAAGAGCTGCTGTGCAAGAAGCCAAAATGAAGCAGTAGACACCCTGAGTCTATTTGTTCGCTTGGTTTTAATCATATTCAGCTGTAAAAGTACTCTCTCAACACATGCAGAGGAGCGGGGAAGGGCCAGCAGGCTGCACATAAATCTTGACAGAAAATTGAATTTAGGTTCATTATTGCCATCTTTGACAGATCTTAATTCAAGCCAGAAAGTTGCTGCCACTTCACTTAGGCTCTTCAGCGACTCTAATATTTATCAAGGCCTTCCACTGATCTTCTATGACATCCATCTCTCCTTCTGTCACTAGGTTTGGAAAATGGGGTGCTAGTTTTGTTATGGAATCTGTGTTCCTCTTGTGGGAGAGCGACTCTGTAGGGTTAATAATTTTTTGTAAAGAAAGAATACTCTCTTGATCAAAGGTAAATCTTTTCCTCTGTGAACACATTTCCACTAAGAACACCTGCTAATCAAGGCAAAATCTCTTCTCATTTTCTCCCAGGGGTTCATTAATCAACATGACTGCATCTGCCACCAAGGTCAATGTCATCGACTCTCTTGTATAAAGAGATATTTTGTGGAATCATGAAAGCTAACTCATGGGAGTGAATTATATCATCTGTTATAAACATTCCCAAAATATTTCTGTATTCATCTGAAATAGTAGTGAAGATTGTTGAAAATCTGAAATATTCAGACTGAATTTCCAGGGTCATTTTGTGTACTTTTGGAAGGATTAAATTGAGAAATAATAACATGTGTTTGGTTCCTGCAGTGGTCGTAGTTTTGCAAATCTGGGCTGCCCCACCAATTTTGTTAGTCACAGATTCGCTTTGAAAGAAAGGCGCTAATGCTTCCCACTGTTCTAAAATTCTGGCAATGACTGACCCTCCTGAATGCCACCGAGTCTGACAATTTTCAGATTCTGTATTTGGGATATGAACTAACTCCTGAATCATCTGAAAATCGTGTTGCCATTTACTGCTATGTGTAAAGTAATAACATGCGTCTTTCACGAAAGATTCAAGCCATGGTGGCAAGTGTTGATTGGCATGATTTGAGCACATAGCAAATAAGTGGCAGACATCCTAATATGAAAACTGATGGAACATTTTTCTTCGTAAGTGATTGGGATCCTTTGTTTGCTCCTAACATAGTGGAGCAATTATCACTAGCGAATCCAGTAATATTTTCTACGGGTATCTCATTACTTTTCAGCAATTCCTTCACCGATTCATATAGCCCTCCTGCTGTTGCATCCGCAACTTCACATCTGACAGTGCATCTGTAACCTTGCCTTTTTGTTCATCATAAAAGTTTACCATCACTGCTAGTACTTGAGTTGCAGATTCAACAGTGCACTCATCTATTACCAGTGAAAAACAGTGTTCTTACTTGTGTTTCCTACTGACCGTTTTTCTTCCCATACTAAGCCATCTTGCAACAAATGGGAAGCTTCAGTTCTCTTCACTTTCATTTTCAGTACTGCTTCACAAGTGGGGAACGTTATTTTTATAGTCTCAACTAAAGGACCTGCTTGTGTAAAGGGTACATTGTGTTCAACTATGTATGATGTCAATACAATCTCTGCTTTTGCCACTTGATCTTTAATATCGTCTACAGAATCAGGAGCCTTTATAAAAAATGACTGGATGCTAACAACACCTTTTTTTTTGTATAATTCTTTACATGTTTAGCTGAAGTTTGGTGCTGTATAAGAGGCGATTTGTTACAATTCTTTAACTTAATATCACAAATGCTGCAACGGGTAATATACTTGTCATTTGGATCCGGCTTCACCCAGCCCTTAAATCTGGGAACACAGCTCAGTAGATGACTTGGCTGATACTTTCCCTGTATAGATGATGCTCTTGATTTTTTCAAATAGTTATATTTTCAGCTGGTCTTCAGTCAATACCTAGGACTGTGGTGTTGGGGGTGGAGTAAGACATCACTGGCACCAAAGGGGGTGGTGGTGAGAAGGGGGTGACGTAAAAATAACCAAAAACGACAGATATTAGTGTCTAATCCATAGCTTTCAAGGTCGCCGAGATGAATAGTCACACTCCCGATGCCATTTAAGTCCACATTCAGCCCCGATAGGAAGGGGGATGAGAAGGGGTGAAAAATAAAATGTAAAAAATGACAGATATTAGTGTTTAATCCATAGTTTTCGAGGTCGCTGAAATAAGTAGTCACACTCCTGATGTCCTTTAAGTCTAAGTTCAGAGTCGATAGGAATGGGGGTGAGAAGGGGTGAAATATAAAATGTCAAAAATGTTAGCCAGTGTAATTGAAGCAACTATCTTAACAGGAAAGAGAGAGAGTGAAAGAGAGAGAGTGTGAGGGGGAGAGGAAGTGAGAGAGAGAGTAGAGGGGTTGTTAGGGAGGAGAGAGAGAGAGTTTATCGGTTGTCATTCAGGGTTTTCCTGGGCAGTACCAGGTTGGTCGGCTAGTATTATGTATATATACAGTATATACCATATATATGTATATATGTGTGTATATATTATATACTAAGTTTGTGCATGTTTTGTGTATGTTTATATATGAGTGTGATGTGAGAACTTCAAATTGTAATCATGTCGTGAATATTCTATATACAGATGGTCACTTACTCTCTTCCTCGTGTGGTTTCTCATGCTGTAACGTTGGCCACTCACAATCGACTCATAATAACATTTACAAGTTCATGAGGTGAGGTTGCTAGCCCCTTTAGCCATGCCCCAACAGATGTCCACTGTGTATGGCGTTCGTTGGTGGCAAATTCTGCCAGTGAACAAACTCCACATCCCTTAACTACTATGATTGGTAGACCACCTGTAAAGCATTTACAGGGGGCGTTCCTTTACTACAAACCAAATCGATGTTGTCATATGTATATGCATGTGTGTGCATATATACTGTATATACATAATATATATTTATATAGGGCATTGTTTTTATATATATATATATATATATATATTTATATATATATATATATATATATATATATATATATAATGTATATATATATATATATATATATATATATATATATATATATATATATATATATATATATATATATATATATATATATATATATATATATTTCCTTTATTTCCCTGGGTTTATGGTATTTTTACAGGCTGGCAACGGAAACTTTATTTAATTGGCCTTGGAGTTCTGACTTGTGTAAAGGGAAATCGTAAAAAAATAAGAAAAAGGGGTGAATTTAGGAGCTGAAGGCTCTACTTCATAAGGAAATGTTACGCAAACACTTGGGATAAATTAAAGAATTATATTTACAAAAGAAAGCATTTGAAGGGAAAATGGATAAGTAAATTGATAAAGGGCTTGCAACGCCTGAAGATCCTTCTACTGGAGTCTTGACTAAGGGCAAGGCACAGTCCAAGATGAGTCCACTGCGAATAGGTCCCTCTGCAAGAGAGATTTACACATTACACGCCAGTAAAGGAACAATATAACACTGAATATGACTCGAGTTTGCACTGAGGGTGCCAAGGACTCGAGGAATGAATGACCACTTTTCACTTGAACACAGGACATTGGAAATGGCACTGGATAAACTGGCACAGGTACAGAAGTGAAATGCTGGTACTCCAAACTTTCTAAAGGGCAAACTGTCGTGACTGAAAAGTCTTTACTCGCACTTTACCTTAGGGGAAGCGGGTCTCTTGTGAAGAATGACAAGGGATGTTCACACTGACGATGCACGCTGTCCCTAGAGGATGACTGGAGTCTGGAGTCGGAGGGCGGGGGGGGGGGGATGAATGTCTCTCAGCAACTGTATCACCCGCCCGCGTGTATGGCTGTCCCCTCCTCTGCTACTGCATGGCTCCTGCTCACACGACTAATTGCATACTGCCTGCTGCTGTCTTTTCCTTTTAAGGGCTCTGGCCGCGTCTTGCCCATGTGCAAACGATGTGTCATTTGCCAGGTGGTCAGCAATTCAGTTGCCTCTTCCCCGGTCCTGCGAGGGTAAGACAATTCAGCAGCTTAATCTGCCTTTAGAAAGGTTGTTTTAAGCAGCTTAGTTGGGCTACGCTGCTTAAGGGAGTGGCATTTAGTCTCCTCTCCTTGCCCCTTTTTATCCGTGTTATCTCAATATCTGTTCCAGGTAAAAAGAAGGACAGATCAGAATGTTGATAACGTTGCTCTGATTTCTATGTGAAATAAGATTGGCCATCTTTGGCGACGACTTTATTCTCAATAAACAAAGGGTAAAGTAGGTGTGAGGGAGGCGCGCTGTGCAGCGACTTCTTGTAAATTATAATAATAATATATATATATATATATATATATATATATATATATATATATATATATATATATATATATATATACACACACACACACACACACACACACACACACACACACACACACACAACAACAATGCCCTTGTAACCTCTCGATTCCTTAACATTTTGGAAGCGTCTGTCACTACGAAGCCTGGAAGCAATTTAAGAAAGAAATGAAGTTTTTGAGATAGCCGACCGAGTATTCGAACTCAGGTCCAGGGTATCCAAACGAGGTAACAATAATTGCGGACCACGAAGAAAAGTGTAAGTCTGTTACCGCTCATACTACGTCCTTGGCTCATACATCCAATTCAGATTCATTTACTAGAGCTGGAATAGCCCACCTTCGACATTATAGCCAAGTATTTATTCGTGTATTGCTTTTTTAAGCCTGAAATATATATGTAGAATCTATTGGTCACTTTTTACCAGATACAAATGTGGGATTTGTTAACAGCTATGACCACATAACTTCTCGATTCAACAGATATAAGTACGTATGATCGGAAATAGACTTATACCTTTCTTCGTGGGCAGGTAATTATCGTTACCCCGTTCAGATATCCCGGACCTGAAATCGAATACTCGGCCAGGCATCTGATAAACTTCATTTCTTTCTTAATCTGGTTCCAGGCTTCGTAGTGACAAGCGCTTCCAAAATGTGAAGGAATCGAGAAGTTAAAGGCATTGTGGCTAATAAACACTACTTATGTATCTGGTAAAAAGAGACCACTAGATTCTTCATTGTATATGTATATATATATATATATATATATATATATATATATATATATATATATATGTAGATATAGATATAGATAGATAGATAGGTAGATAGCTAGCTGACGAGAAGAAGTCAGTGGCCGCCCAAATCAAGAAATATACCAGCAAAAAAGAGAGAGAGAGAGAGAGAGAGAGAGAGAGAGAGAGAGAGAGAGAGAGAGAGAGAGAGAGAGACCAGATCAAGAAATATACCAGCGAAAAGAGAGAGAGAGAGAGAGAGAGAGAGAGAGCCCAGATCAAGAAATATATCAAGAAATATACCAGCAAAAAGAGAGAGAGAGAGAGAGAGAGAGAGAGAGAGAGAGAGAGAGCCCAAATCAAGAAATATACCAGCAAAAAGTGAGAGAGAGAGAGAGAGAGAGAAGAGAGAGAGAGAGCCCAGATAGACCACTGAGCTGATTAACAGCTCTCCTAGGGCTGGCCCGAAGGATTAGACTTATTTTACGTGGCTAAGAACATTTCTGATGATGGAAATTCATTTCTCGCTATAATGTGGTTCGGATTCCACAATAAGCTGTAGGTCCCGTTGCTAAGTAACCAATTGGTTCTTAGCCACGTAAAATTCCTCTTGCTCTTCATCAGCCGGCCGGGGAATTGAACTCCGGCCCATCGAGTGACAGTTCGCAGCTCTACCGACTCACCCAACGAAGAGCTAAGAGAGAGAGAGAGAGAGAGAGAGAGAGAGAGAGAGAGAGAGAGAGAGAGAGACAAGCGCATTAACAAATAATAATGATAAAAGAAAGTTGCTGTTGCGATCTCTAATAATTTAGTGAAGGAAAACAAAGTTTTATTTTGGTTCAGACTGTAAGCTTCAGTATTCATTAGTATTAAAAGCAAATTTTTACTACCAAAGCCAGTCTGTCATCATTGAAAGAATAGTGTCCATGAACAAGCTGTCTCGTTGCCTTGGTCTCTGCACCATCTGAAATACTCGTTTGAATCTGTGTATGAGGGTGAATGGATTTCTTAAGAGCATACACACACACACACACACACACACACACACACACACACACAGCATTCAGACAAAAGTACGCTTACGGTAGTCAATATCAGAAAAACAAAACCAGTGTTACTAGAGTACTGCTGCGAGTTAGTCCCTTATTTCCTCAGGTATTAATATTTTTTCGATCTGTAACTAAACTGCATTACACTCCTGAGCACTTCAATACAAAAGTAAAATTGAACCTTATTTTTGTATTTTTTTGATATTTTGTTTTTCTGTGTTTTTCAACGATTCTTCTTTTTTGTATTTTGATTGGTTCTTGGCCCTCATTGTAACGCATTGCATATTTCAAGCTGGCGCCAGACTCCTGTGTTTAATGAAAGATTCTTAGCATCATTTTTGGATGAGGGCGCAGTTTCACAGGTCATGTCTTCACAGGTGGTCACGGCGTCTGCTGTTCATTGGTGATTACTCATCCAAGTACTAACGATAAATATTTTTTATTGAATATTGTTTTGGAATTTAGGGTTGAACTCCATGTTGTCCTTCAACTTGGTGAATGGCTAAGATATATTAATGCTGACAAAAATTAATACATGTCAGCCACTGAATTCATAAACACAGTAAGGACCCCATTTGGGAGCTGAAACCAATTTCCCCCCCCCCCCCCGCCACTGCAACCACCACCTCCGCTACACCAGGAAGAATTGCTTGTCCCATGTAAGGCAAATTGTTAAATAAAATGAGGTCTGAATGCTGTCTTCCCATTGACTAGCGTTTATGAAACGTGTGCTTCCGCCGAAGAACGGTTGTCATTTTGCAAGAGCTGGCAGGAAGTGTTTTTGTTATTTGATCTCTTTGGGGTTTCTTCTCGTCCTTATTAAAGACTTGTGTGTATGCGCGCGCGCCTGCGTTCACATAACAGGTAACTTTTAATGAGATAGATACTCTCTCTCTCTCTCTCTCTCTCTCTCTCTCTCTCTCTCTCTCTCTCTCTCTCTCTCTCTCTCCACAAAAACCAAAAATGCAAGTATTCATATACTTTTATATATATATATATATATATATATATATATATATATATATATATATATATATATATATATATATATATATATATATATATATAATATATATATATGTATATATATATATATATATATATATATGTATATATATATATATATATATATATATATATATATATATATTTATATATATATATATATATATATATATATATATATATATATATATATATATATATATATATATATTGTTACAGTCTTGGAGGGGAGGGGTTTGTGAGTACTGGACCTTGAATTAATAATTTATCTTTAAAAGAAAACCCCTTGTAAGCCCATAAACTATAGAAATGCCAAATTAACAAAGCAATGGTAGGCTGCCAAGTGAAAATGGGTTTCTTAACAGTAGTTTATTATTTACAACCACAACATGGAAGGGAACTGGACACTTTCACGAAAGTAAGTTGGGAATTTACACAACAGCAGTGATTTAGTGAGTTGGATAACGCATTACAGTTACGAACACTGGCCACGTACAAGTGGACCTGTAAGCCAATTAGTTAATAATTCTATCAGCCCGAGTAGGCAGAAAATTACTGGCAGTCAGGAACACAGACACATGGCTATGTTGGTAACGGCATCGATAACACTCCTGGAATGAAATGATTCCAGGTAATAATAACACTGGGATGATACTCTCTCTGTAATTGAATAAATGCAAGAGTTGAAGGGAGATCTTTACTCACTTGGTAGCAAGGGCTGAGAATTACGTTATACACTGTCAAGGAATTACACGTGGGATGTAGATACACTGTTTAAGTTGACGAAACGAGAAATTACTTGAGTAATGAAATGTGAGAGAGAGATAATAAAATGAGTCAAAGAAATAGATACTGGCTAACCAATTCCCTTCCTGGGGCACGTTACCTTCGTTGCTTCCTGGTTTTTCACACACAACCTCATGCCGATGTAATGCAAGGTATCAGTGTTGTCCAAGAATTGGCATTTCTGTCCAGCATGACAAAGTGTGAATTCCGAGTCACCCTGGCTCCTGGGTTCTTATGGGCAGAGGTTACCTGTTCTGAATGTCTCCTAGACTGATCTGTCTTGAACTGCTTTGATGGCTTGACCTCTGTGTTTGTGAGGTCTGGGTTGTTGCTGGAGGCATCGCTTTAGGCTAGAGATGCAACGTTTACCTGGGAATAGGACAAGAGTCTTGGCCAACATAAAGGTTGAAAACTCAGTGGGTGGTAAATTGAATTTTGGCATTAAGACAGGGGACAGCTCTCTACCTCTGCACATGCTTCCCCTTGGACTCATAAAGACCCCTCCCTGAAAACATGAGACACTTATCGGTCAAAATCTCCTATCACACATAGGTCTATAGGGATCCCTCTCCCTCCTACTGTCTGGTATTTCTGCCATAAGGGCTTAATAGTTAGCGATTCAGCGGTGATATTCGTAAAGCTACTCCTTTAAGCAGACATTCCACTCCCTTGTGGGCATGAAGGTCTGCACTAGTGAGCCACTGAGATCGATTACATTAAGTACTTCTCATAAGGGATCATTGTCCAGTGCAAAATTGGAAATAGTTTTAGAATTACTCCTAACCTATCCCCTGGGGAAAGTGCGTGTACTAGCTAATTTAACTTGAGGTCTCTAACACTAGCTTAAAGGGTGCCAGCATTTATTTAAAGATACTGTCTGTGGAATAAAATGAACTGGCAGGGCTATTGACTCAAGATACAACAACTAATTGAATATCCATAGAACTAAGCTAATGCAGCACCAAAATGATAACTGGCTATGTGCAGAGAATAACTGAAATTAAAAGGGTCACTTTATCTATGACACAATGTACATGGATATGAAGTATGTTAGTAATACAAGTTTATCAGCATAAAAATATTGAAATACACATGTGTTAGTTATGCTATGATACATGCTACACAAATATAATAAAATCCAACGTAATGTAATAAAGACTGCAAAAAAATTGCACATGCTCCCATTTTGGGCTAAAGAACAAACTTAGCAAAATACAAAAAAAAATTCTTTCAATACACAATACTGATTAAAGGTGGGAGACCACCCTAGATATCCTTTCTGGATTAGGGGCTAGGACTGCTCTATAAAATGAGGCACTGTTACAGCAATATAATACAAGTGCCATGAGAGCGCTATGTCTCTAGTGACTTCCTGACCTCCTACGCTCCTCACTCCTTTTCCTCCTTGCTTTCTTTCGCACTTTAAGCATAGTTCTCCTGGCTGAAACCTGGGCATGTGGCTCCAGAGGAGGTTGAGAAGACCCTGGTGCCAGGTCTGAGCCCACAATACCAGTACCCTCGGGACTTAGACCTGGAGTGACAATGGATGTACTGCTATCTGACGAAACAGGCACTGAGTCGGCCAGTGCCTTGGCTGTTGCATCAACCTGGACAGCGGTGGTGCCAACTTGTTCTGCTAGCCTTTGTTGTATGGCTGCCACATTGGTGACCAGCTTCAACAGGACTTCTTGCATAGATTTATCCCCCAGAAGCTTGTCTACTGGGGACTGTGATGGGGCAGAAGATGTAGGTGCGAGGGGCTCTCAAGTGACGAGGACCAACTCAGGTATGGGTTGCAAGACTGCACCAGGGAACGAGCTTCTGCTGAGGTCAAGGGAATGCGGAAGAGACCCTATTGAACTTCGGGCTGGCTCTCAGCCGGACACTGGTAGTGGTGTCAGGCCGATAGATGAGAGGAGCACTGGATTGGAATCTCCTGAAGGGAGATTGACAGCATGCTCTGGGACTGACTTTAATGCAGGCTTAGGCACAAGATATGAAAGGGGGACATCAATGGCCTCGGGACTTAGAGTGCCGGGCTTCCATGGTTGTATAATTTGAAAAGACCCAGAATCTGACTCTGTGGGGGGCTCAATGACCAAACTGGTAGGAGCACTACACTGGCCAGGCATTGGCACTGGCTGCAGCTCAATGGCAGGGCTGGAAGTAACATCAATGGCTGACGGAGATGCCCACAGGGTAGGATCCTGTGCTGACCTGGTGAGGGATTGAGGAGGGTGGTCCCTTCCCAGGAGGAGGTCATAACCTCCAGGAATATGGTTGGCTGCTCCAACAGTACAAATCCTACTTCTGTGTGGTCTAGTGACCCTCAATCAGACAGTCGATAGTGTCAGCTTCCAATTATTAATGCCTTCCATAGTTACAGGCTGGTTTTCTTGAATAATGGCCCCATAGGGCACTTTGTCCCGCCTTATAATGGAGGTCTGGGCACCAGTGTGTTCAAAAGCTATGACCTGTTTAGCACGATAACAATCTCTAGGAGGTGCAACATAAATAGGGCTCACAGCTAGGGTCCTAAAGAGGATGGATGAGTGGCCGCTATAGCAACTGCAGTGTCAGGTTTCTTGTTAGGGCAATTCCTGTAAGTCGTGGAATGCCCCATATTCCTTACATTTGAGGTAATAAACTTTAGTATAGTTTCTACAAGGAGCGGTGATGGTGGGAGCAGTCTGGGAATTCTGATTAGAGGGGGCCTTTTGTCATGGCTCCCCCTGTAGCTTTGCACTGGGCTGTTAAATGCCGTACTTTTTTACAATTAGCACATACGGGTGAATTAGAAGGTCTGTTTCTTGGTCGGACCGCTAAGGCAGTGTGGTCAGGGGGCACTATGAGTATATTTGAAGTGCTGGAGGCTGGGTGTTATGTCTTGTAGGCATCTGCCAGTCGGCAGCACTCTGAATAGTTTCGGCTGCTTTTCGCCAATGTACAGGTCCAAAAGCCTGGGAGCGTAGTAGAGGAGGTCCTCAAGTTGCATCTGATTTAATATATCTTAGACGTCTTGGCACTCCATGCGTCAACCCATTGCTGCGAGGTTCGGTTCTTTTGTAAGACCAATTAGACCATGTTTGACTGATCTCCTTGGGAAGACCTTGCCATCTTTTTCTCCAGCACTCTGGCATAATTTCATATGCAATCATTACGGCCTTCCTGACCTCTTCAAGGTTTCCCTTATCACCTTTTTCTAAAGAATTGAAGGTGTCCTGACCCTTTCCAGTCCTGTTTTGCAAGAATCATAGCCTTCTCAGTGTCAGTCGGATTGTACTCCGATAAGAGTGTTTCCACCTGATGTAGCCATGCTTCTTGCTCTGCTTCATTCCACTTCGGCAATGAGATGACTGATATTGGAGATAAAGGAAGGCACTGAGACCGGGGTGGGATTTTCAGCTCGGTGTTGAACCAGTGCTGTGGCACTGTCCTGCTTGGATTTCTCTATCTCAGCTTCCTTTTCCTTCAAGGCTAGTTCTGTCTCCCTTAAGGCTAGTTCATGCTGTCACTGCTTCTCTTTCTCTTGTTCATCATGCTGTAACTGCATCTCTTTTTCCTGTTCCAAGGTTAGTCCATGCTGCCGCTGCTTCTCTGCCTCCTGTTCTTCATGATGTCACTGCTTCTCTTCCCGCTTCTGCTCTTCTTGCTTCAGCCGTTCCAGTTGCAATTCATACTCTCTTCTTTTTTGGCTTTCTTAATGGCAGCTACTTGATCCTGAACCCATTGGAGCGGCTGTTTTTTCTTTAATGTCATACTCTTCCCTACCTCTATAAAAGTTTTGTACTCCTCAGCAGACATATTTGTTAATGCTTAAAGTAGTGTCTGATCTTCCCCTAAAAATGTTAAAATCTCAAGATGGCCACACCTACAATGGCATGGAATGGGAGTACCCTTCCGCAGAAAATAAGGATAGCGCTGGCACTAAACGTGCACTATGGTTCCGAAGAACAGAGATATGACACACTACAAGATTTACCTGCAGATGTGACTGAGTTCTGAAGAACTGAACAATTCAAAGGCACAAAAATATGCAGATTGATTTCTTATTGGTTCATGAAGAACCGTTTGGTTGAGTTTACATGAGGCAATCAATAGTCAAGGCAATCATGCAGAGGCTGAATGCTTGAAGCAATTAACACATGGACTATGGCACTTAACATACTTTTATGTATAATAACACAGAAATGTTTAACTTGCCCATGGACACAGTGATAATAGGAGCAGACCTGTTGTTCATTTAGAACAGATTAATTAAATAAACATGCAGTGCAACAATGGCTTGCTAATTAGCCTTGTGAACACACAAAGAATTTAAAATTAGCACAATAAGCGCATTGATAAGTACAGGCTACGAATGGGTTTGTAAAGTGCCCAATTGGGTCTATATATAAGACTGGGAAATTCCAGTAAAATACGGCCTAGTGCATTAAATTGGTTTACTTTACTTCTAGCAAAATTTCACTTATCCAAGGCGTAGCAGAAATCAACACATCATGGGGACGGGCAATAGTTACATTTGCTTACCCAAGGCATAGGGAAGTCAACACTTGCAGGGACAGTGGCTTTTTATAAAAAGACATGATTCTGAAAATTAAGATCTGACACGTAAAATTAATGTTGGCGACTTCGAATGACTCGATTATTATAGAGGCAAAGGTTGTACAATTAAATCAACTCATATGCCAAGGTTAATTATCATATTCCCTACAATAATGGGTAACAAGGAATACTTCAGGAAAGAAAACTCTCTTGATGTTACAATGATATGGCAGTGATCAGTTGCTTTTTAAGAAGAGGAGGTATGTAGTGTTTGCGTTTATTTTTAAATGCAAAATGACCACAGGTTTAAGTAACAATAATAAAGGAATTTGTAAAAATTATAAGATGATCACCCTACAGTGATATCAGATTTGCGTGAAAGTTCAGTGGAAATTTACGTATGCACTCTATGGGACAGTGCAAAGTGTTCATCAGTGATTTTTGAAATGGCTACCTTGGTATGACAGGTGAAGGTCACACGTTTTTTGCCAGACAGCTGGTAGCAATGGTAAATGGCTGTCTTTTGTTGTTATGACGAGTGAGTGGTGTGAACAGTTACACATACAAAAATGTATGGCTGCACACACAAAAGCAATAAAATCTTTCTTATTCACGAGAAATAACGGTACTTTTTATGATCTACTTTGTTATGAGTAAAATTTAAACAGATATTGGGTAAATGATATACAAATAACAAAGTGACTAAGCTACCTAAGAATTGTGGGAGAGAATGAAACCTTTCTGGTGAACGAAATCCACTGACGTGCACAGTGGACGCTGTAGCAGACAGAGCTTGCTATCCCAACAAGAGAGTGAGTTGCCAATCATGATATTCCTGGACCTTGTGGATGAAGTAAAATTCCACTGACCTATCAAAGAGAAAATTGTACACTTTTCTCTCGAAGGACATGTAATGAGCTCACCTAGCTAATGGTTAACACTACTACCTGATGGCAAGCAAATTTCATGCAGGTTGCTGACATGCAAATGGCAAGAAACCCTAACTTGCTACTCTCTTCCTGACCTAGTGTCACTCGCCTACCAACATGTGGGATTCAGCGGCACTAAATTTCAAAACGCTCTCCGCTGTGATTCACTTTTGCTCTCACTGGTTTGAATTTATTTCCTAATCACAAATCAAAATACACCATGCATTAGATCACTAAATTCCTTCCTACCTATTGAAATGCGAATAACCATTTGTAACACTCTGGTTCTAAAACCACGTTACCTTCCAGTCCTGGTTCCAAATTGCCTATTTGAAGAAATTTCAATGTTGCAGGTTTGAATCAATTGCTAAGATTGGGGAGGTGATTACCTTATGTTAATTCTAATCCCATTAATTAGCAAAATCCTGGCAAGGTCGCCACTGTTACAGCCTTGGGGGTGTGGTTGTGAGTACTGGGCCTTGAAGTTAAACTAAAGAAATGCAACATTAACAAAGCAATGGTAGGCTGCCAAGTGTAAATGGGTTTCTTAACAGTAAGTTATTATTTACAGTCACAACATGGAAGAAATTACCAAGGAAACTGGACACTTTCACTAAAGTAAGTTTGGAATTTACACAACAGCAATGATTGAGTGAATTGGATAACACATTACAATTACAAATACTGGTCGCTTGCAAGTGGACCCGTGAGCCAATTAGGCCATAATTCTATCAGCCTGGGTAGGGCAGAAAATGACAGGCAATCAGGAACTCGGACACATGGCTATGCTGGTAAGGCATCGATAATACTCCTGCAATGAAACAATTCCAGGTAAGAATAACAATGACATAATATTCTCTCTGTAATTGAATAAATGCAACAGTTGAAGGGAGGTTCTTTACTCTTCGCACTTGCTGGCAAGGGGTGAGAATTACATTACAGTACACACTGTCAAGGAATTACACAAGGGATGTAGATACACTGTTCAAGTTGACGAGACAAGAAATTACTTGAGCTATGAAATATGAGAGAGAGATAATAAAATGAGTCAAAGAAATAGATACTGGCCAACCAATTTCCCTTCTGGGGCACATTACCTTTGTTGCTTCCTGGTTTTTTCACACATACCCTTATGCTGATGTGATGCAAGGTATCGGCGTTGTCCAGGAATTGGTACTTCTGTCCAGTGTTACAAAGTGTGATTTCCAAAAGTCACCCTGGCTCTTGGGTTCGTACGGGCAGAGGTTACCTGTTCTGGCTGTCTCCTAGACTGATCTGCCTTGAACTGCTTTGATTGCATGACCCCTGTGTTTGTTAGACCTGGGTTGTTGCTGGAAGCATCTCTTTAGGCTACGGAATAGGAGAAGAGGCTTGGCCAGCACAAAGGTCAAAAACTTAGTGGGTGGTAAATTGAATTTTGGTATTAAGACAGGGGACAGCTCTCTACCTCTGCACGTGTTTCCCCCTTGAGACTCATAAAGACCCCTCCCTGAAAACATGAGACACTTACTGGTCAAAATCTCTTATCACTCATAGTAGTCTTGGGTCCCAAACGGAAAACCCCACCATATTCTGAAATTGGTAGCACCCCTCCCCCCTACAGAAAAGTTTGGCACTTTTATATGAAGGAATGTACCCTAAGAAGTAAATTCAAGGGGAATGTGATCATTTGTAGCAGCAGCATCAGGGGAATATGAGCGCTTTTCCATATCATGTAATACTTGCCCCGGTAAATGTGCTGAAATGGTGTGAAACGTCAGTTGACTTCCACATTCATATAATTTTAATCTTTTTTTGCATCCCAAACTGTTATAATTTACATATAACAATTACAAATATTTTCTCTGCATATTTGTTTAAATATGTCAGTTGCACCTTCAAAAGTTGAGAAAATGGCACACTTAGGGATAATATTGTGCAGCTGTAAAATACTTGACACCCTGTTATCTTTAACCTTCAGTATTTCTTCCTCTTTGTGTGTGTGTGTGTGTGTGTGTGTGTATTTTGAGAACTTGAAGAATCAGTTTTATAACATAATGTTACAAAGTAATTTGTGGGGCAGGAGATCTTTGTGAACAGAAAAAATGCTGCCATCGCAATTGGATACCATTGAGACAGATGCCAATTTTACCATTGCTAGGAATGAGGTTGAATTAAAAAGCATTAAAGTGTTTTTAGTAGTAGTAGTAGTAGTAGTAGTAGTAGTAGTAGTAGTAGTAGTAGTAGTCCTGCCCAAGAAACCTCTCCTGACTACTGACTGGTCCAAGTGTGTAGTCTGTCAAAGATCAGCACAGGAAAGCTTAAGAACTGTAACTTCTGATGGACTGAAGCGATTTCAGGAATGAGGTTGAATTAAAAAGCATTAAAGTGTTTTGTAGTAGTAGTAGTTGTAGTAGTAGTACTAGTAGTGCCCAAGAACCCTCGCCTGACTACTGACTGGTCCAAATGTGTAGTCTGTCAAAGATCAACACAGGAAAGCTTAACAACTGTAACTTCTGATGGACTGAAGCGATTTCAGGAAAGACCATGTTTATCAGCAGTTGCAGCCCTTGGACATTGATGCATTAATAATTCTGCCTGCAGTATGTTATCATTCACGATGTTATCAGAGCTACGCTAGCAGAACAAATGTGAAACTTTATGAAGACAAAGAGAAAAAAACAAGCACTGGTTGCTCATCCAAAGATGTGAAACCAAGTACCTCGGCTGAAACTGGTTCTTGTTCGAGTTCCAAGGGTCGACGATCAACATTTCAGCCTGTTAGGTGGGATTTATGTATAGTATGTCAGAAAGTCTATCACAAAAAGGACAAAAGTCTGTCAGATTTTAACATTCAAAGGTCAAGAAACACTGGTTGGTGCTGCTGAAGCTAGGCAAGGTGACACTCTTTTGAAGAGAATAGCTGGCCTGGATTTAATTGAATATGGAGCAAAATACCACAAATGCTGCCATGCTAGTTATATCAGCAATAGCAGTATAAAGGCAAAATTTTCATTGCTTGCTTATAAGGGCAAAGAGAGTGTGTGTACAACTTATGTTTCTCAGAATTGCTTGCAGAAACAGAGAATGACCTTCTAATCAACAGAAAAGCATTCAACATATCTTACCTAACACAACGATTTAGGGATATTTTGAAAGACAAAATTCCCAATACTGTAGTGAGAATTACAGAGGTGAAAAGCTGAAGAAAAGACTAAAAAACCATTTTGGTGAGCAAATTGTTTTTCAGCAGCAGCATGATCCTAGCAAACCTGAGCTTGTGTATAGCAATGCTGCATCCTTGGAAGGTCTAATCAACATAGCTTCCAAGTTGTGTTCAAACCTACAGTATGAAGAAGAAAATCTTCTCTCAGTCCCAGATGATAAAGATGACTATTCCCCAGTATTGGCGCTGTTTCATTCAGCACAGGTCCTCCATTCTGAACTCAAAGTGTGTGAGGGACTGGATATCAGTCCAGTTGATAATTCAACTCTCAGTTTGGAAAAAGCAATGGACTCACCTCTTAACAATGTGTACAGATTCCTGAAATTGGTTTTCCAAGGAGATACTGGTGAAGAAGCTATTGAAGACAGCAGTACTTTAGTACCAGCTGCTAATAGGACATTCCACAGACATTATCAGTGAGCCAAGACTTCATTCATATAGTATCAAAAGGTGCAAAGCGTACACCTAAACATGCCGCACTTGCAAGCAATGTCCATACAACACATGACAGGATCAAAACAAGTCATAACAATGGTGCATAGATTAGCGCACTGTGTCAGTTATGAGGATTTAGAGGGACTTGACATGCTATTGCAATGGACCAGCAGGAAAAAGCTGAAGGAGACAGCATGATCTTTCCATCAAATATACAACATGGTGGTTTCGTTCAGTTTGCCGCTGATAGCAGTGATATAGATGAAGAGACTTTGGACAGCAAGCACACAACGCTTGAAGATATATTTGGCACAATTACGACCCAGGCTCAAGCAAAGAAAGCAGCATCTTAAAGACGATGACTTGAAACCCCAGTAACATGTCAAAATATTCTGGAGTACAATCCTCATGGCTGATACCCCACCCCAGATCTTGTGGGTAAAGTAAATTATGACTGGTACACTGATACCAAGGCCTGCCAAGAAGCTGCCAACATAGATCTGCATGGGCTTACTGTGAGACCCTGTCCAACCAAGCTATTTGAGGTCGAGTTTGAAAAGACAACTTCTCTGCAGATACCAGGATGGACTGCCCTTAATGCAATGATTTCAACTACCATACCTGCATTAATATCCACTGGGTACTGTCCAATGCTGCCTGCATCACCTACTGAGTGGAGGACAGTTTTCACAGTGATTAAAAATGTCTCTATGATGTCTAGATCACTTGGTCAAGATTACAGTATCCTGACATTTGATGACTCTATCTACTAAAAAGACAGTCTTGCGTATCGGGGGTTTCCACATAGCACAGACATTTCTTGCAGTGATTGGAAAGAAATACGAAGACAGTGACCTGGAAGACATCTTCATACAATCGCAAGTGTATGGTAGCAGCACAACAAGTAATCTGTTGAAAGAAAAATCATACAATTGTGGAGTAAGCGCCCACAAACTTGTAATGGAGGCTCTGTCTAGATTGAGATGGCAGGCATTCAGCAAGTGGGCACAGGACAATGTCGTGGTAGATTATGATGTAGACTTCATCAATAGCAAGCTTCTGGAGTGTCAAAATTAAGTATCAGACAATGACCTTGCAAGCATTACGGGAGGTTTTTCTGAGCTTAGTGATGCCCTGAAGAATGTGCAGAGTGCACTGCAAAGAGTCTGCAATGTTAGAAGAGCAAATTCACAAACCTCCTCATTCTGGGATGATTACATTGAAGTGGTCAACATCCTCTTGCGGTTCATTAGAGCAGAGTGTGAGAGCAACTGGGAGATGCATCTCGCTACAGTTGTAGAGATGCTGCCACTGTTTTTTGCCTTTGATCACACTAATACGCCCGCTGGGTATGATGTAATAATATTATCACTTGGTATGTATCTGCATCAGCTCATAATTTGAGAATGCAATATTCCAAAACCATATGGTCATGGTCAATCAGGATAATAGAGTATATGGAATATAACATTACGTTATATGGGCTAAGGAGTGCACATGTCATATAAATCTGTATTTTGCTAATATTTTGGAATGTATGCAGTAAGATATACTCAAATTTTGTATAATGTATAAGTTTTGTTATTAATGAATAATAATGTCTTTGTCAATACATACCATGATCTGCATACTAGACTATATTTTTGTATGCCTTTGGAAACCTTTAAATTTGTTCGCCTGTTGAGGTTGACATGTGAATAGGGCACTTGCTAAACGTAAAATACAAAGGGTAATCATAAATGATAAATTATAAGATGTAATTTGATATCTGTCTGTATGAATCAGTCATTTGAATATGTGGTAACGTGATCATCCATTAGGTTAAAGAAGTGCGTTCTCAACACCTTCAAATCCCATATGCACATGGGTAAAACACTATAGTAAAATCTCGATAATATCTTTTTTTCAACAAGACAAACAATCTTTAAGGTTACGATATCGATATTTTTGAAATTAACAGATTTCATCCTGATTTATTTGCTTAGTTTTACTATTAGCAGTCTCTGAACAACAAAGGAATATTTAATAATTTTTCCACATGCACAAAATCTTGTTTTTCGAAAGAGGTACAAAAGTCTGACTTTGCCATGCCTTGCTGCCACCTTA
>NC_089788.1:30925327-31012827 GCF_040412425.1 Macrobrachium rosenbergii | reverse complement strand
GAACGTAGAGGGGTTTTTTGGCTGGTTCTCAGCCTTCTAGCAGCACTGTTCAGTGGAGTGCCCTGATCTCTTACAATAACCACACACGGGTTTCTTATGGGGGTGCCCATTCTTGTGAGGTTGCCGGGAGTTGGTTGAGGCAGGCGAGGAGGGATGTAGTTTTTGACCATGGGAACTAAGATGGGGATGATGCATATCCCATATGTCAGCCCAACAGCAGCACTCAACCACTGTCTTAGGCGACTTACGGCACAAATGAGTGGCGAGAGCTGGCGGGACATAAAATAAGAAGTCCTCGAGCTGGAAAAGTTCAAGGACTTCCTCCACACTAGTGGCCTTCAGAGGATTATAGCCATCATTTTAGGGCCTGGGTCTTTTTGAAGATCCACTCAGACCAGGTTTGTCCTGATTCCTTGGGCATATTTCTCCACCTTTTCTTCCAGCGGTTGGGAGTGATCTCAAAAGCTTTTATAATGGCTTGGCAGACAAGATCAAGATTTCCTTGATCCTCGGGGCGGGACGGGGGGAACAGCGTTGAATAAGACAAAGGTGTCTGAATAAGACTGTTAAAATTAATATGTCTGAATAAGACAAATTTCAGGATGTCTGAAAGTTCAGTTGTTCAGGATGAACGAAAATTAATATGTCTGAGTAAGACAAACTTCAGGGTGTCTGTTAATATGTCTGAACAGACTTAGTAGTTCTTAATGAACGAAATTTAGCCCAAGCTAACATAAGCCTTTATGTATATTTTATTTTGCGGAGAGACGCTGCAGAACTAAATAAAAAAAAGAAAAGGCTTGCGGGGTTGTGCACTTATGGTGTGTAAAGGAATTTTTCTTGCTCTGTTAAATAATTTTAAATGTGGTGTAATGAAAACAGTACATCGATCCTATCGAACATTAAAATCTCAAATGCATGAGGGTGAGAAAAAGAAAAAAAATAATGCTTAATCTTATAACATGCATGGAGGTAGTCCGGATGCCGAGGCTATGTGTTGTGGGGAGTCGTCTTGACCATGTGTCTGGCCTTCTACCTGGGCCTACCTTTTTGTTTCACACTTGGCCTGCCTGCAGTAATGAATGAACAAGGGAATTCTCGCTAAGGTTTATTGCTTTAAAAAATGCAGCGAGGTGCACAGACGTATGGATAAAAATTAGCGAGCGAAAGAAAGGACTTTATATATGCGCGCTGTGCGTGCAGTTTTATAACAATGGAATTTCTAATGAAACTCACAAATCAAAGATGGCGGACAGTTAGGGATGGACCCACGTGGCCTGGAATTGAAGATTCTGTGTTGGAATTTACTATTCTCTCGTCTTGAGAGTGGAAATTTAGATTCCTAAATACTTCCTAGCTTTTCCTATCGATCAAGCAATGGAGAGAGAGAGAGAGAGAGAGAGAGAGAGAGAGAGAGAGAGAGAGAGAGAGAGGTTAATCCAGTGATGCAAAAATAGCTGGAGTCAAGCCTTGGTGGTCACCTACAGTGTGCCTGTCTGGGAATTTGGGACTTTCAAATTGTCCTTACTGTGTGGACGAAGGAATATGGGCTTTATTCCTTTTATTAACTCTTCGACTGAGTTGCTCCCTAGCTTCCTGTCATAAAACATGCAGCTAACATGCGTGGAATTGTTAGTACGCTCTCTCTTCTCATGAACTAATTTGGCATGCACATGGTCTATCAATTACCTAACGCTGATTGCAGTCACTTTTCACACCTAGCATAAACCTAAACAAAATATTTCAACACATACTTATGCTGTGGAACTGGCTCTTCTCGTGTGCTTAAAGTGGAAGGGGTATTATATCAAGATCGTCTCAAATTACGCAGACAGTTAGCAATTGCTATTCCGCTGATGATTGCAAGGCAATCGGATCCTTGGCAAGGTACGGCAATTGCTATGAATGTCCTGGGGATACTTACTTGATTTTGGGCAGCAACAGATGAACACAGGGAGTTCCTGTTATTTATTACACATGACTCAATGTTAGGACAATTCATAGACAAAAGAAGGGAAATCTATGGCTTAAACTCAAGGGTTCTCTTAACTAATTATATTTACATAACAAACACAGATCAGAAGAATGACGAATTACTGGCAGGTAATAATAAGGACCTGATAAAATAATGAATCCTACACAGAATAAATATTCTACTCCGACAATGTCTTCGTAACATGAACATCACAGTGGGGGATAGAAGGGGGACTGCACATGGGTGGAGCCGAGAGATCCCACAGTCGAGGCCTATCTGCAAATATACGCTAGACGGTTACTTGCAATAATAATAAGACGCTCAAAGGAAAACAGGAATGCACAGGTGGTGCCAAATAACTCTGTTCAACACTAATGCATAATTACGTTAACACTGAATGGTCCAACACAAATTACTGAAGGTGATTGCACAATGGAAAAATAAATGAAACATTAGACAGAGAAATAACAGGGATCGTGACTGGCTAAAAAGAACCTTATTCCTGCACATTACCTTCTTCAAGATGACGGTGTCCTCGTTGAAAAGGTGCTGGCAATGAAGGATGGAATTAAAATGCCACTACAAAGTATACTGGTTTGAGCCCTGGTGTCAAACACGTGGTTGATTCAAAAGGACAGCCAAGATGAGGACATCTGTCCTCGGGTTGCATCCTGAGCATTCTCTCTCACGATTTCTCTTGTAGCGTCTATATATGACCTTCGGGGATTATGCTGGCTTCTCTTCCAGGTGGTGCAAAGGTCAGTCTTCGTCACGATTCTATAATGTCAACTGCGTGGCGTCAGTCAACCCACGTGGAGGGTTCAGAATGAGGGTGGAGGCCAACTTTCTCATTTTGGCTCCTCCCTTGCCTTGCTGGATACAGGGGTACCTGGAATTAGGCCTAAAAGCAGTCACTTTGAACAGAAAGAGAGGGTTAGGCTTAACCCTTTTGGGGAATGAAAGAGAGAGTTTTTGAAGGGGTGAATGGAAAACCACAGTTCTGGTAATTAATGAATTTTTTTATTCCTTTCTTAATTATGTTTCAACTGTAAAAACGGGTGAGGTTACAAAGAAAAGAGATATATATATATATATATATATATATATATATATATATATATATATATATATATATATATATATATATATATATATATATAATAAATATATATATATATATATATATATATATATATATATATATATATATATATATATGCAGTATATTTATATATACATACATATATATATATGTGTGTGTGTGTATGTATATATGTGTGTCTTTGTATGTATATTGAATAAGAAATGAGGAAACAGAACCTAATGATTGGGAATGGGAAGTCAACGCTAAAGTACCGAAGAAAGGTGACCTGACTGAATGTGGCAACCTTAGATACATTGCACTTCCTCTTTCAAATTGAAAACAGTCACTGTGCTTTTCTCAGTTCGGTGGAAAAAGAAATTGATAAAAA
Source organism: Macrobrachium rosenbergii (assembly GCF_040412425.1). Classification (NCBI taxonomy): domain Eukaryota; kingdom Metazoa; phylum Arthropoda; class Malacostraca; order Decapoda; family Palaemonidae; genus Macrobrachium; species Macrobrachium rosenbergii. Next base: position 31,009,380 of record NC_089788.1, on the reverse strand, counting down.
GCTTGGAGATAAACAAGCTGGTTTTAGAAAAGGCGGGAATTTCACGGATGAAATATTTGTGTCAAGACATATTTTGCAGCAGTGTATAGACTCTGAAAACCTCCTTCTGGTGACTTTTCTTGATTAGGAGAGGGCAATTTGACAGCATCCACGAACCAGTATTATGAAAAGCCTGGTGTCACTGTTGTATTCCAGGTACATATTAAACGCAAATTTAAGTTATCCAAGTAGCCTATTGTCAAGTGAAAAATATGGTCAGAGATGGAAAAGAAGGTTTAGATAGGAAAAGCGATAGAAAGTTGACATATTTATTATGCAGGTGACACTGTTTGAATCAGCAAAACGCCACAAGATTTACAAACATGATAAATAGAACATGTAAGTCGCCAGAGTTGGGACTCAAATAAATCTAAGAAACAAGGAAGTACTGAGGACTGAGTATGCATAAAGGGTTAAAATAACATTAAAGGTAGTAAGAGTGAATGAGGTTGAATCTTCGGTATTCAAGAACAGTGATATCCAGTAAAGTACAAAAAATGGTAAAATCAAACAATGTACAGTCTAAATAACATTTGGAAATTGCATATGAAAGGCAGATTATACATGATTCTAGTACGATCTCAATCGCTATATGGACGTAAATAATTCATATCCTTATAGTATTATCTTAATATGGAAAGGAGTTTGTCGATGTGAGAATAAAGCTTCAGGAAGGACTTCGGGGTCGAATTGGAGGATAGAGTTAGAAATGATACCGTAATTGAAATGACTGAAGTTTCAGATGTATAGTACAAAATGATGAAAGAGAGATGTATATGGCTAGGATTCTGTGGGTTTCAGGAGGGTTGGGATTCCCAGTCTTATCTGGATGAGAAGGGAGGGTGGAGATGGCTGGAGATTTGTGGGAAATAAAGCAAAAGGAAGACGTGAGTGGCGTAAGCCCAGAGGCCATTTGTATCACGCAGTGTTGGAGGCATGAAGTACAAAGACATACACTCCACAGCACGCGACACTTCCCGAACATACATAAGTATATACATTCATAGGCAAAGGCAAGTTTACAAAGAGAGAGAGAGGGAGAGAGAGAGAGAGAGAGAGAAAGAGAGAGAGAGAGAGAGAAAGAGAGAGAGAGAGGGAGAGAGAGAGAGAATGCAAAATCATTATAAAAAAGAAAACCATCAGGGACCTTGGGACATAAGTTCATGTGCACTCTTTGTAAGCCATCTTAATTATTAGCTAGCAGTGTTCTCATTATCTCGCGTCACGTGAATTCTGACAAATGATTCATTACGTTGAGCTGTTCACTTAGAAGTCAGCTATGCTTGGTTATTCCCCTTCATGTTAACGTTATCACCGAGATTTTTTTGGTGAATGTAGCACTATCAATAGTTTGTGTGTGTGTGTGTCAACGGAGATGGTTTTATCATTGGTTTTTTTCTTAATCTACCGAGATCTTTAGTGATTTGTATACCTTGATATTTATGTTTTATAGTTTTACAGGTGATGATTCATATCTTAATATTTTATCAAATATCGCCTACTTTTTGCTTTTATTCGCGCCATTGGTTCTGGGCTCACTGGGACTCAATGTCGCTTTCACCAGACCTCCCCACAATCTTGTATCTTCTGAATTCAAGAGGTTTTGCAGTCAGGTTGTTAAAAGCTCTGATGCGTAGGGTCAGCGCTATTGTTTCGTAAAGTAGTAACTATTACTGAAACAAAACTCATGTGTTTATTTAAAAATATTCAGTTTGTTTAGTTTGCTGGGATTATTTAGTTAAATTGGCACACATTTCGTTTATGCAGACACGCATGTAAAAAATGTTGGTAGCCAGAGAGCCAATAAGTAAGTAGTGTATTTCAAGAATAGCCTTTAGTCAACATCCTTTGATACCTTTGGTTAGCCAAGTTTACAATCATTCCAAGGGGTTAAGCTTGTTTTGAGTTGGAACATTCTTGAAAATACGTTACTGGTTCAGAATTGCTGTGTCAGAATGCCAGAATTCTGTTTTGAAAACCATATCATTGGTCATTACTTTTGGTTAAAGTTATGAGATCGAAAATTGGACAAAGGATAATAATATTAAAACCATCAATCAATCAATCATTTTCTGTGGCACCCACGGGGATGCATACGTGAGAACCTAACATACTCATCGACCGGCAGCAACCCCGTTACTTCTCTAATTGTGCTATTTGATATCCTAGTCCTCCAATTAATTCCTAATATTCTTCTGAGAGCCTTATTTTCAAATGTTAAGAATTGTAAAGACCCGAGTGGGCCGTTAAGCAGGTTCTTTAACATACTCAGGACGGGGCTGTCATGACTGACGGCAGATGTAACAAACAAAGGAGGAGAAAACAACAAAAACAATAAAATGAGCTTAATATTAATTTATTTTTAAGAATATTTACAAGTGAGACAGGTCTGGTAAAAAAAACCATAAGCATAAAAAAAAAAAGAGGCAGCACTAAACAAAATAAAGTTAAATAAACGATTAACTTCATAATCCAGAAAGTAGCTTAAAACAAAAAAAAAAGGCAAAAATAAACAACAGCAGGCAGAAAAAAAAATACCAAACATACGTCCTCCATCGGGGCACCAAGACAGCCCTCGGCTGCACAACAGGGACAAAAACCCACCAACCAGAATACCCCGATGGAGACGTCAGGACAGCCTCACGCTGTCATCAAAGATGAGCAGCTCGTGGCCACACGACTACTCATGGTCACACTCCACCTCTACGACGTGCTCCACTTCGTAGGCGTGCTCCAATTTGCTGCTCATAAACTCGACCAACGTCGACTCCAAAAACTGCCTCCTGCTGCTGCCACTGCCGCTACCTTTGCTGCCCTACCAGACCCGACTGACGACAGAAAACCGGCAGCTCACCACGAAAGCATCAAAACAAAAAAAAAAAAACTTGAAGGTAAGGAGGTAGCAATCCACAAAAAGGGAACGAGCGGGGAACCAGCAGTTCCCGCAAAACCATCACTTAACGTGACAAGAATTTACTATCCCAAGTCACTGTACTGTACCATGACTCATGCCCATAAATCAAAATACGCCTAAACATTACGCTATAAATTTCGATTTTTGTATGCACAGAGAAATTGCTATTATTCCAAATATTTTTAAGCGTTCCCATTGCCTGAAGAGCCTTTCTTAATCTTTCCATAAATTCTGTGCTCAGAGAACCATCCTTTTCTAAATAAATACCCAAATATTTAAACTTATCCACTTGCTTGACAACCGTGCCTTCAGTTAAACAATCCCGTGCATTTTCAATATTCGCATTCTTGATTTCAGTTTTCCACTATAAATAACCAAACCAACCTTTCGACCTTCACTCACTAGACAATCCAACACTCTCTGCATCTTTTCTGGTCCCTCGCAGATCAAAAGAAAAAAAAAGTAAGTTATAAAGACTGTATATGATTCTGAATTGGCTAAAATAGCCAGCATTCGCTTATTCAAAGAAGTAGAATTTCCCCAAACCTAGCAAAAACACCCAGTATTTATTCTTCCTTCACATAACAGCCATGTGCGTACTTATCATAGAACAGCTGTCTGCCCTCAAAGATGTTCTCTTTATTGTATGAATATATTAGCCGATTGGTATTGACGGACATTTGTGATCTGCTTACATGGATAAAATAATGTTATATCTGCATCATCTGTGAATGATTGTGTTTATATACTCTCAACTTGCGGAGTAAAGTCCTGTATTACCCTTTTGATTGAGGGTATAACTTTATACCACTTTGCCCATAAATATTTCTCTACCTCTCATTAATCGAGGGATATTCCTGAATATTCCTTTGGCTGAGAATATACTTATATACCACTTTGACCATAGAGCAGTTGCGTGCCACCCATTTATTGCTGGATATTCTTCACTATTCATTTTGTTTGACAGTAAACCTGTATACCACTTTGACCAAGATTTATTTTTGTATCCATCATTAATAGAGTGATATTGTTTAAGGCTCGTTTTAATTGAGGGTGTACCGATGTACCGCTTTGGTCAAAGATTATTCATGTGTCTAGTGTCACGAAATGTTGTCACAGACTAGATTCTCAACATCATCACTAGAAGCTTTCATTCTTCCAGTAAACTGTTACTTTTATTTCTTGATGGCTTCTGTTCCAGTGACGTTATTTTTACATTAGGGTACATATGTCTTCCAGGAAACTGATGATTTACATTATTATAGACTTTCTGTATTACCTGTGAAAAGAATCCATACAGTTTTGTTCTGGTGATTTGTTAATTAATTTGAATCGGCATCTCTGCTGACCGGTTCCTTTAATTTCATTAAGACATTTTTTTTTATCTTACAATGTAATGTAGTATTATTTTTTCTGGGTGCCTTTTTTCTTCGTCGTAATGACCTGGTGTTATGAATTTCAGCTGAGCAGTGTATGGCCAAGTGACGTGGTTTTCAGTATCTGATTCATTGACCTAGTTAAAGCTTACTTTATCTGCCCTTGATTTTTTATTCTATTTTTATTCAAAAGCGGCCTCTGAATGCAAGCGCTATCGTCCTTCCTCTGTGGATAAAGCTCCATCAGCAGGTTTTCCCAAGATTCTTCATCCGATAATGAAACTGATTATTCAGGTTGAGATGCAGGTACACCCGCCCTCAATTCTTTCTTATAGCTTCAGTGTAAAACGTGCCTCTTTTGTTATATATATTATATATATGTATATATATAATATATATAATATATATATGCATACACACACACACACACACACACACAACGTGCCCCTTTTGTTTTGTGTATATATATATATATATATATATATATATATATATATATATATATATATATATATATATATAATATAATATATATATAATATAATATATATATATATATATATATATATATATATATATATATACTGTGTATATATATATATATATATATATATATATATATATATATATATATATATATATATATATATATATATATATATATATATATATATATATATATATATATATACCAGGTGTTCCGAAATAGAGCCCCCTCCCTCCACAGAACAAATGGAAAGTTATGAAGTTTTCTGCTATAGCCTATCTCCAAGTACATTATTTTAAGTTTCTATCAAGTTATTTTTCATTTTACATTTCTTGTGTTATCAGACTGAGTGACGGAGTTAAATACAGCCATGGCTAACGACTCAGAGGAAATCAGATGGATTGACCAAATCCGGGCTATAACCTTCAGAGAGGCCAGGGATGCTGGTGCACCCTTCATTTCGCGTTCCTGGATAGCTGAATACATTAAAAGAGATGAATCCTTTGTTAAAAGAAACTGGAACAAAAATCCATATGACTGTCATTGCGAAAAGAGTGAGAATCATGGAAGGCCTGAAGTCCTTTCTCAGGAGTCAAAAGACATCATAGCTGAGGCAGTGGGTAGACCAAGAAAGTCTTTACGTAAATTGGCGCTTGAACTAGAAACAAAAAGGGGAAAGAAGAGAAGTTATAGTGGTGTATATTGTGAGTTGAAAAAATCTGGTATCAAGCCATTTCATGTTATCAGCAAGCCCAACATCACTCAGCAACAGAGAGAAGACCGTGCATGGTTTTGTGGTTCATTTCTTAAAGATTGGGATGAAGCTGACTTTCTCCATGTTGCCGCATCAGATGAATTCTTCATTTACACAGTCAGGAAGCAAAATCATAAAAATGACATCATTTGGGTTGCAAAGTTGGATGATATCAGCGATGACGTGCGCTATCGCCAAGTTGTGAAATTTCCTGAATGTTTGGGAATTTTTCTGTTTCACAGCCAAACGGTTAATGTGGATCATCAAAGAAAAAGGACAGTCATGGAATGGCGAATACTTCAGAGAAACTGTGCTTACTGGTGGAGTATTTCCTTTCCTCAAAGATCCTGAAAATGTGTTATCCGTTGAAGAAGTCACATTTTTGCATGATAAGGCACCATGTTTCAAGGCTCTTCAAACACAGGAGCTGCTTCGAAACAGTGGTATAGATTTCTTCTCGTCAAGTGAATTTCCAGGTAGTATCTTAAAGGATCTTGTTGAAGCGCACACAGTGAACTATGATGGTATACCAAGCCTCAATGACCTGCAAAGAGAGGTGACCGAAGTACTCAGGGAAATGGAGTTTGTGTCTCAGCCTTTTGCGATTTACTGAAATCATACCCCTCAAGAACACAGGCTGTGGTACAGGCAGATGGAGGCCACACAAAATATTAAATACTCAGAGAGAAACTTAAATAAATACCTGTTCTGAATTACTTTTGTTTTTGTCCATATCAATTTTAGTTTATGGTGTAGAAGGGGGCTCTAATTTTGAAACACTTGCTATATATATATATATATATATATATATATATATATATATATATATATATATTATATATATATATATATATATATATATATATATATATATATATATATATATATATATATATATATATATATATATATATATATATATATATATATATATATATATATATATATATAAATGTTCTAATGAGTCGATATATATAAGTGGCAATCCGTCACAACATTATATATACACGAGGGAGAGGGCAATTGACCATCTATATAGAATATTCATGAAGTGATTACAATTTGAAGTGCTCACATCACATTCATGTATAAACATACACAAAACATGGGCAGACTTTATGTGTATATATGAATATAGGCATATAATACTTATACATATATATGCTGTGTGTGTATGTATAAACATATACAAAATATATATATATATATATATATATATGAATATATATATATATATATATATATATATATATATATATATATATATATATATATATATATATATATATATATATATATATATATATATATATATATATATATATATATATATATATATATATATATATATATATATATATATATATATATATAAAGTATGCATGTTTTGTGTATGTTTATGTATGAATGTGATGTGAGAACTTCAAATTGTAATAACGTCGTGAATATTCTATATACATATGGTAACTTACCTTTTCCCTCGTGTGGCTTCTCGTGCTGTAACGGATTGCCAGTCATATAAGCAGGTCAGGACCTGCGAGTTCCTTCAGTCTTGCCCAGTTCGCATTTCAGTCAGTAAGAGAAGTCTTGCTATAATCCCTTTGCTGTGTCACATGCACGGCACTCTTTCTGTGAACTGGAACCCATAGGCTACAAGCGGCCTAAGCCGCAAACGGCTTCGTGAGGTCTAAAAGGAAGACACTGCAAATCATTCAGCCATTATTGCAAAGCGCACATTGCAGTGCAACCCACGGTACATCTGTTGGCTTTCGAGTTACCAGTTCTCTGTTCCTTACCTTGATTCTCTCATTTCATTTCATAATTTCTCTCCCTAGTAAATACTCTTGGATATCCAGTAACCCATTGTTCAAGTGCTTCTCTGTGTGACTTAATTTCGGGAATTAATCGTCCCTTGCTCGTAGTGAACCCTTAAGTTATTCCTCTCATGTGCTTATAATTGCCATTGAGAGAACCCATTTTCCCACGAAGCTTTATCTGGGATTATTCTATTTCCAGACACGTGTTGTATCGTTCACCCTCGTTCCCTGAACATCTGTCTTGCCTGAAGAAATCTACCCTACTGTGGCTGTCAGATTTAGCAGTTGTTTAGCTGGGACAATCGTTTCCCGATTGTTCCCTTGGTATGGTTGTTATACCTGTTATCCTGTTCTTGTTTTTCATTTAGGTGAGTTCACGTCTGTCAGATGGTGTCCAACTTCGTCAGTCAGGTTCGTAGCAGCGAGGGGTCAGTGGTTGGGTAGCAGCAGCAGGTATGCTTACCTGGGAATCAGTTTTGGAGCAGCAGCAGTTATGGTTACCTGAGAGTCCGTTTTGGATGGTCGACTTTTTCTGGATCCACATCCTTTGGAGCAACCTCATCAGTGTTTGGCCATGTTCGCCTGTTGGCAGCAAATGGCTGTCTTGACAACTCTCCTTAGTTCGTCTGTGTGGCTTCGTCCGTTGGCAGCAAGTGGCTGTCTTGACAACTCCTCTGAGTTCGTCTGTGTGTGGCTTCGTCTATTGGCAGCAAGTGGCTGCCTCGACAACTCCCGAGTTCGTCTGTGTGTGGTTTCGTCCGTTTGCAGCAAAAGGCTGTTTCGACAACTCCCGAGTTCGTCTGTGTGTGGCTTCGTCCGTTGGCAGCAAGTGGCTGTCTCGACAACTCCCCTGAGTTTGACCGGGTGTGGCTTTGTCCGTTGGCAGCAAATGGCTGTCTCGACAATTCCCCTGAGTTCGTCTGTGTGTGGCTTCATCCGTTGGCAGCAAGTGGCTGTCTCGACAATTCCCCTGAGTTCGTCTGTGTGTGGCTTCATCCGTTTGCAGCAAGTGGCTGTTTCGACAACTCCTGAGTTCGTCTGTGTGTGGCTTCATCTGTTGGCAGCAAGTGGCTGTCTCGACAACTCCCCTGAGTTTGACCGGGTGTGGCTTCATCCGTTGGCAGCAAATGGCTGTCTCGACAATTCCCCTGAGTTCGTCTGTTTGTGGCTTCATCCGTTGGCAGCAAGTGGCTGTCTCGACAACTCCCCTGAGTTCGTCTGTGTGTGGCTTTGTCCGTTGGCAGCAAGTGGCTGTCTCGACAGTTCCCCTGAGTTCGTCTGTGTGTGGCTTCGTCCGTTGGCAGCAAGTGGCTGTCTCGACAGTTCCCCTGAGTTCGTCTGTGTGTGGCTTCATCCGTTGGCAGCAAGTGGCTGTCTCGACAATTCCCCTGAGTTTGTCTGTGTGTGGCTTCATCCGTTGGCAGCAAGTGGCTGTCTCGGCAATTCCCCTGAGTTCGTCTGTGTGTGGCTTCATCCGTTGGCAGCAAGTGGCTGTCTCGACAATTCCCCTGAGTTTGTCTGTGTGTGGCTTCGTCCGTTGGCAGCAAATGGCTGTCTCGACAATTCCCCTGAGTTCGTCTGTGTGTGGCTTCATCCGTTGGCAGCAAGTGGCTGTCTCGACAATTCCCCTGAGTTTGTCTGTGTGTGGCTTTGTCCGTTGGCAGCAAATGGCTGTCTCTTCAATTCCCCTGAGTTCGTCTGTGTGTGGCTTCATCCGTTGGCACCAAGTAGCTGTCTTGACAATTCCCCTGAGTTCGTCTGTGTGTGGCTTCGTCCGTTGGCAGCAAATGGCTGTCTCAACAATTCCCCTGAGTTCGTCTGTGTGTGGCTTCATCCGTTGGCAGCAAGCGACTGTCTCAACAATTCCCCTGAGTTCGTCTGTGTGTGGCTTCGTCCGTTGGCAGCAAATGGCTGTCTCGACAATTCCCCTGAGTTCGTCTGTGTGTGGCTTCGTCCGGTGGCACCATGTGTCTGTTGTGGCAGCTTACCTGTGTTGTTATTTTCAACGATTTGTGCAGTAGTTTCAGCTTTGGTAGCTGGCCGGTGTAATTGCCACAGTTTGGTCTGTTGTTTGTATTTGTTAACCCTATTGTGGTTGTTTGTTAACCCTGCTGTGGTTATTATAATTACTGAGGTCATATGTTTATGTATTTACTGACTGTTTAACATAATTTATTATGCTGTTCATGAAATGTGTATTAATTTGAATAATGGGGAGTAATGACTTAATTTTCATGCTGACTCATTTTGGATGTAATTGTTTAGTTTTGCTGCTGTTTCATGTTGAATAAGTATTTAATTTTGTCGCAGATTTGTTGTGGATAACTATATAATTTTGCTGCTAACTCTCATTATGAATAAGTGTTTTGTTTTAAAGCTGACTCGTTTTTGATTGTGTAATTTTGATGTTGATTCATTTTTGTTTTACTGCTGACTCATTTTTCATTGTAACTATTTACTTTTGATACTGATGCATTTTGGATAGTAAATGTTAAATTTTGCTACTGAACCATTTTTAGTGATGTTATTTTCGTGAACCTGACTCATTTGTATAAACTGTAAATTTTGTAAATAAATTAGTGTTTAGGCCACCTTTTGGTTTTGTTTATCTCCTTCCTCCTTTGTCTGCCCCAATTTCTGCCAGTCTTTTCTCAGTCCCGATATTTTTGTTTTAAAAGAACCTGATGAACCCAAGAGTGGTTCATAACAGTGGCAGATTTATCAACGTTGCAATATTGCAAGAATCAAGTAAATGTAGTGAATTCCTACAGGAACCAAAATCTGTATTACCCGAGCCACTGCTCTCCGTTGTGCTATAAATTTTATCATCAATTTTCTTTATTGAGAGTTGAATCAGTATTCTATTATTGGAAATGCCATAATCTTGTGTACAATAAAGTAGCATCGTGTATTGATCAGAACTTTCAATTGCCGGTCTACCATTATTCTTATGTGTGATTGTATCTCTTCATGTGTTTGATGGGGTTTTATGGCTGTCCGCAGTGAGTGTTGGTGAAGGCTTATCTTAATGTTTCATTAAAGTAACCAACTGTGGCCAAACATAAATATATGTAGAGAGAGATAGATATATAGATAGATAGCTGGCGAGTGGTGAGAAGAGGTGAATGGCTCCACAGATCAAGAATTGTACTTACAATAAGTGAGAGAGAGAGATGAGGACAAGCTCATTAACAAATAACAGTGATGAAAGAAAGTTACTGTTGCTTCATGGCAAACAGGTCGAGTGATCTTTAACAATTTATTGTAAGAAAACAAAGTTTCGTTTTTGTTCAGGCGTTAAACTTCAGTATTCATATGTAGTAAAAGTAAATTATTACTACCAAAGCTAATCTATCATTACTGGAAGAGTAGTGTCCATGAATAAGCTGGTTTGCCGCCCTTGGTCTCCACCATCTAAAATACTTGTGTTAAACCATATTGTAACTCATTACTTCGATTGCTTTTGAATCTGTGTATGTGGATGAATGGATGTTATATAACGGTGTTTTATGATGATAAGAACATACAGACACACAACCTTCAGACAAATGTATGCATAAGGTATAAATATCAGAAAAACAAAACCAGTGTTACTAGACTATGTAAGGAAGTACTGCTGCAAGTTACAGGACCAGATTTTTCCTTTATTTCCTCAGATTTTAATATTTTTCAATCTACAATTAAACTGCATTCAGCTCCAGAGCACTTAGACACAAAAATGAAATTGCCTTTTTATAATTTGTTTCTGTATTTTTCAATTTTTTTTTTTGTATTTTGATTGGTTCTTGACCTCATTGTAACACATTGCACATTTCCGCTTGCGCCAGACTCGTGTTTTGTTGAAAGACTCTGGGATGAAAATGCAGGTTCAAAGGCTATCGACATTCAACCCTCGACTTTGAACAACCTTGTCGGGTTTGAGTTCAAGAGTCATATATATATATATATATATATAATCAGCTACAAACGGTGAAATAATATACGAAGGGGGAATTTTTATGTTGAGGGGGCTCTTGAACCCTCAGAAATTCGTTCCCGGTTTGAGTTCTTATTATCAAAGAGTCATATATGAAAATATATATATATATATATATATATATATATATGAATATATATGATAAATAGTATATATATATATATATATATATATATATATATATATATATATTGTTACTCAGTTTGTATTAAGTCTTCTAGAAATTTCCATTTTAGGTAAAATTTGTTTGACTTGATGAATAGGAAAAGGTGTGATAGTTGGGACTAGAATTTATATCCGAAGCTAATAGTAGGATTTCTGGTAGGATCATCAGTGTTTAGACCTGAGGGATATCAAAGGGATTATTCACAGTGATACCTTAAGGGCAGAACTATTCTGCAGAGCTAGGCCATGGATTTCTGTGGTGGTCTGCTTCTGGGGATAGGACTTTCAGCATTTTGTCCTGTTTGCCAATATTATGATTAGAGTGGTTATGATTGTATTCTTATAATACTCTCAGTCCCAACAAGCAGGTTTGGCTTACACTTGAGCCACCCTAATTGTATTGTGCCATCCTCTGTGGGGTAGGGTAGGGTAGGGAGTGAACATTTGGAGTCAACTCTTACTGGTGCCATTGGTAGAAGAATAAACTCCATGAAAGGCTGATAATATCTTTTTTAGGATATTCAGATTTATTTTTTTTTTCTTTCTCACTTTGGTCCTCATGAATAGTAGTAAAGAATCGAGTACCCCTGGACCCTTTGATGATACCCTTTTGGCACAGTTGACAACCTCTGCACACTCCTCTGATAACCTGTGTTTGGACATGGCTAGGAAACCTTCTAGTGTAATTGCACTGGAACCTGTGCTCCAGCAATGAGTAAAGGGAAATTAACCAGAAATGTATGTGAAATAGGACCAGGTATATTTGAAACCTCTTATAATAGTTATTTGATGTTTAATCTGGAAGATTCTAATTGTGACATTTTAAATGTGTACAGAGACATTTTGAAGTGTTGTACCCAAGAGCCAAAGATATCTGACGGTCAAGGAAAACTGACAGTAGAATTGGCCTCTGCAAAAGAAAGTGAAAAATTAAAAGCATTATTGCATCTCGGAGGAGTTAAAGTAGATTGCTCAGTACATGCTTTTTGGAATCACTCCAAGGGAATGATATTTGGACTCCAACTGATGACGTACTCAAAAGAAAAACTAGAAAAATTAAAAGATCAAGGTGTGATTAGAATAAAAAAATGAAGATAAATGGAGCCTGAGTTCCACTTCCAAATTAGCCTAATTATTACATTCAATTCTACTGTCTTCCCTAATATAATAAAAGCAGCATGGTTACGTTTTAAGGTTAATTTATATGTTCCAGGACAGAAGAAACGTTTTTATTGTCAAGAATATGGTCATATGTTAGCGTCTTGTAGGCAGAAGCTGCATGGCAAGCCTGCCATGTGTGGTAAGTGTAGTAAACTAGGGCATGGTGTATTTTATAAAGAAGAAAAATGTATACATTGTGGAGGCAATCATCCATCCTCTTCATAGAATTTTGATGAGAACATCATAGAAAAAGAAATCCAGACGTGAAGGGTAACTGAACATATGACGTTTGCAGAGGCAAAACTGAAAGTATTAAACAAGTATGTTAGACCAAGAATATCGTCTTCTAGTATTGTGGCTAACTGAAGAAGAAATTTAAATGCTACCAGAGGTGCTTCCCTTGGTAATGTAGAAGGAAGATCAGTGGCAACCTGTACTCCCACCTCTTTTAAGGGTGCACCAGTAATTCCTGGCACTTCCACCTCTCTGGAGGTTGCATTTGTTATTCCTGGTGTGTTGGCCTCTTTGGAGGCTGCATTGCCTGTATCTGGTTCTTGTATCTCCGTGGAGCCTGCACCAGCTGTGATTGGTGCTCCTGACACTTCAGAAGATGTGCCAATTGTGTCGGAAACTTCCACCTCTCCAGTACCAGATTTGTCTGGTGCTCATGTACTTGAAATTTCCTTGACGAAGATGCCATCAAAGGTGCCCAGTGCCCATGAAACTGGGAAGGCTGTGCCATCTGAGGCAGGTTCCTCCTCCATGGAAATGGCACCACCATCGACTTTAAAACAGAAACAGCCATAAATAATCAGTCTCCTTCTGGAAAAAAGCAGGAACAAGGCAATAAAGTTAAATAACTTAAAAGGGACTACAGTTTCTGGCCTCAAAATCTAAGTAAAATTCTGCAAGGGATTAAGAGCTAAATGGGAAGAACTAAGGCTGCTGATATCAGAAGTGTCTCATGTGTGTATAGCTTTGCAGGAGACTTATGATTGGTAATAATATGTGTCCAAGCCGACAAGAATATACAGCCTGTAATTCCCTTATAAAATAAATATAGGAAACCATGGGGGTGTAGTTTTTATATATTTGTAATGACACCTCACAGAATCCTATTAGTGTCCAGTCTACACTGCAAGTGATAGGTGTGCTGATCCATTTGCTAAGAAAATATACAGTATGCTCTCTCCCTCTATCACAATAGTGAAGTCTTCCCCACTGATGAATTTAAATCCCTAATCGAACAGCTCCCACGTCCCTTTGTTTATATTAAGCTTTAATAACAATTTTTAGAGAACGTATCTTCCCAAAGCTAAAGGAGATGTTAAAATTACTGCCATTTGTAAAACCAGGGAAAGACTCTTTCAAGACAGAGAATTGTCGTCCCATTGTCTGTATAAGATCATAGAAGAAAATAGTGAATACATGTTTGATGTGGTACTTGGAACTTGGTAAATATGTGTCACCTGCTCAGTGTGGTTTATGAAATATGCACTCCACAGTGCATATCTGAGGATTCTTTATGAATGTAACATGAGAGGCAGTTTGTCTCTTTGTATCAAGGCTTTTTTTTTTAAATAACTATTTCAGATTCAGGTTAAGCAACAATGTCAGATATATTCAACCAAGAAGAAGGGGTGCCACAAAAAAAGTGTTCCAAGTGTAACCTTGTTCGCCTTATTTATCAATAGGTATCCAAAATAATTCCCTGGGATGTAGCTTTACTTACAGTCTTTTTGGTGAGGATCTCTCAATATCTTTTGCAGGCACAATGATGGCATTGGCTGAATGTTACCTTCAGTTGTGCATTGATAATATAGTAAAATGAGCGAGATGAATGGCGATAGGTTTTCAACTAGTAAAACAGTAACCATTCACTTTTACCACATAAGAGGAGTCCATCATGATCCAGATCTGTTCACACATGGGCAGAGAATTCCATGTGTTGATGAAACAAGGTTCCTTGGGTTGATTTTCAATAGCAAGCTCACTTGGATTCCACATCTGAAATATATTAAGACAAAATGCTCGAAATCAATGAATGGGCATAGTGTCCCACACTTTATGGAGTGCTGACCGAAATCAGATGTTGAGACTGTACAAAGCTTTAAAAGTTTTTTCAAAATTCACTTAGGGTGTGAAGTTTACACCTCAGCAAAGCCTCATAGCCTTAAAATGCTTAATTCCATTCTTCATGGAGGAGTAAGAGTGGTTACAGGAGCATTTAAATCATTACTCACTGAGAGCATGCTTGTAGACGCTGGTGAGATGCCTCTGGGTCTTCCTTACCAACGTCTGCTGGATCAGAGCTGGTACAGATTTCAAAGGCTTCCTAAGCCCTTAACCAGTATTGTATTAGAAATGAAAGGCATTGGCAGTTCTATGAAAACCACCCTAAGCAACCACAACAATTTGCTTCTAGAGTGAAATGTATAACCAGGCAATTAAACAGACCGAGGACGGAGACTATACCAGCTAGATATTCGGTTAGCCCCCACTGGAACCTTCCAGAGGTAAAGTGTAGTAGATATTTTAATTCGACGAAAGCAGAAATGTCTAATGAGGCAAAGAGATCAATATTTTTAGATCATTACTCCGAACATGTAACTCCATTGCTCTTATAACAGATGGCTCAAAATTAGCTGCTGGCATTAGCTTTGGGGTGGTCTTCCCTGGTGCAGAAAGAAGCAGGAGATTATAATCTGTTGCATCTATCCTTACAGCAGAACTGGAGGCAATTTTAAAGGCCATAAAGGAAATTTTAACTCTCAGTAGAAATAGTTTTACTATACGAGATGTGTTAAAAAAATATCTTACCTTTGTTCATAAAAAATACTCGTATTCAGATGCAACAATCTGACACTAATCTCCTTCAAATTAGTCCCCATTGGGCTGCCACACACTTCTTCCAACCATGTGATAAAAAAATTCACCCGGGAATACCTCATAGAAGAAATCAAACATTGATTTACCTTCTGTAGAAAAAGTGACTTTATTTTCACCAGTGAAAGTCTCAAAGCATCGAGTTTCACCAACTGATTCTCCAGTGTTCTTCCACTGATGAATCTGATGAACTGTATCATGTTTTCTCCGTGTACTCACATCATTGCTTGTGCTTGGCAAATCCTCCTCCTTGGTCATTTCTGGTTCATGATCATCTTCAATAGAATTTGAATTTATAAAATCAGCTGAGGCAGGGATGTCTAAATCTATGGTGTTATGAACATCCCCACACTCACTGTTGTTACTATCAGAGCTGTCTGATAGATCAGGCCCACTAATATCAACATCTTCAAGCAATAGCTTGTAAGCTTCATCATCATCGTACCATCCTGATAGTTACTTAAGGCTTATACCTTACCCTGAAGTTATCCTGTAAGCTTGCGCTCATGTGTTGCCATTTGTAGCTAGAATATAGACAAAACTTCCCGCCAGAGATGAGGGAAATGTGATATCAATTACAATTTTTCTAACTAGGACCAAAATTAGTATCACTGAGGAGATCAGTCCCACGCCTTGGATGAGACATTTAAGTTTAAATGACTGAGGAGATCAGTGAAAGGGTTAAGCATACACCAGAAAATACAAAATGGTGAATACAGGTTTGATGTGGTACTTGGAACATGGTAAATATATTTCCTCTCATTGTGGTTTTTGAAGTACGCACTCCACAACTGATGTGTTGGTTTTAATGGGATCTTCAGTATATGAAGCTTTTGGTAACAAATATCATCACACCAATGTTTTCTTCAGTCTTGAGAGGGCATAAGACACAATATAGGGATATGGCATTCTGAGGGTTCTTTATGAATGTAAGCTGAGAGGCAGTTTGCCTCTTTTTACCAAGGATTTTTAAAAAAAAAATAGGCTGGGCTGAGATGAGTGGCTTTAGGTTTTCAGTTAGTAAAACAGTAACCATGCACTTTTGCTGTATAAGAAGAGGCCATCCTGATCTAAATCTGTTCATACATGGGCAGAGTATTCCATGTGTTGGTGAAACAAGGTTTCTTGGGTTAATTTTTGATAGCAAGCTGGCCTGGATTCCACATATGAAAGGTATAAAGACAAAATGCTTGAAAGCAATGAATATTCTGAAAGTTGTATCCCACACACTTCATCAAGTGCTGACCGATCCCAGATGTTGAGACTATACAAAGCTCCAGTATTTTCAAAATTAACTTCTGGGTGTGAAGTGTACATCTCAGCAAAGCCTAATTGCCTTAAAATGCTTAATTCCATTCATCATGCAGGAGTAAGATTGGCTACAGGAGCATTCAAATCATCTCCCACTGAGAGCATGCTTGTAGACACTGGTGAGATGCCTCTGGATCTACATTACCAATATGTGCTGGTTTGGAGCTAGTGCAGACTTCAAAGGCTCCCTAAGTCCCCAAACCAGCATTTGTATCAGAAATGTAAGGCATGAGCAATTTTATGAAAATCACCCCAAGTGACACCAACCTTTGACTTTCAGAGCAAAACTTATGACCAGTCAATTAAGCAGGACAAGGATGGAGACTTTACTAGCTAGATACTGATTCAGTTAGCCGCCCTTGAACCTTCGAGAGGTAAAACAGGTTGTAGATATTTTAATTCAGTGGACGTGGAAATGTCCAATGAGGCAATGAGGTCAATATTTTTGGATTGTTCCTCCCAACATACCTCTTTTGCAATTTTCACATGGTTCCAAGTCCGATGCTGGTGACAGCTTTGGAGTGATCTTTCCTTATGTAGAAAGTAGTGTGATATTATCATGTGTTCCATTTATATTTTACTGTCTGCAATTTTAAAGGACATAAAGATTATTATAAATCTCAATAAAAAAAAGTTTTACTATATATATTGTGATTCAAGATGTGTGTAAAGTCCCCGCTCAACGGGTTTTCTATGGTGAACCTCCTGTTTTCTACGGTGCCTTCCTACAAGCCTGGGTCACACTAAACAGCCACATTTTTATCTATGTAAATACGTATCTATTGCTGATTTATTTATGCCTGTTTACTTTGTACATGTGTCAGAGTATTATTGTGTCAGTTCTTGTAATTTAACTTTTAATGTTATTTGTATTTACCTGTCCTGTGTCACATTAGGAACAGTTGTCCTCGGGTCACCTGTATCCTATTGTATGCCTTTGTATGACGTCTGCACGCCGCTTTATAAGCGACCTGCTTTCCCAGTAAACCAGCAGTACATGTCCACCTGCTCATTATTCCGCACCTCTTATAGGTGTTCTTCAGTTTTTATAATCTTATAACTTTTTACTTCCACTGATTTTAGAGATTATGGAATGGCTGTTGTTGATGAAAAGAAGTAAAGAAGTAAATTTTTACTGGGTGGATTCCCATGTTGGGGTTCTTGGGAAAGAGCTGATCAACTTGCTAAGTCAGCAGTCTCCTCTCCAGACCCCCTCAACTTGGGACCATCTTAATGTGCTGGGGGAGCTCTTGAACCCTTGGAATTTGTTCCCTGGTTCAAGTCCAAGAGTCCTATAGATTATTATTTATTAATTTCTGCAGAGCTGGGTCATGGATTGCGGGGGTGGTCTGGTTGTGGGGACAGGACTCTCAGCATTCTGTCCTGTTTGTCCATAATATGGGTAGGGTAGGGATGACTGTGTTCTTGTAATGCTCTTGGTCACAGCAAGGTCCCAACAAGCAGATTTGGCTTACATTTGAGCCACCCTAATTGTGTTTTGCCATCCCCTATGGAGTAGGGTAAGGAGGTGAATATCTGGGAGTCTGCTCTCACTGGTGCCATTGGCAGAAGAATAAACTTCATGAAAGGCTGATGATATCTTTTAAGATTTCCAGGTTTATTTATTATATACATATATATATGTATATGTATATATATATATATATATATATATATATATATATATATATATATATATATATTTATTTTACTGTTTTACATCTTTTGGCAAAGATAAAGACCTCTGCACCCTTCTTTGACAACAACTTGTGTTTGGAGAAGGTCAGGAAACCTAGTGTAATTACGCTGGAACTCTGTGCTCCAGCACAGAATAAAGGGAATTTCACTGGAAAAATATGTGAAGTAGACCAGAGAGGTTTTAAACCTCTCATGATAAGTATTTAACCGTTAACCCTTAAGGGATGGGTTAATTAGCCTATATATCATGCAGCGCCCCTGACCAGGCAAACTTTAAGGTTGGCCAATTTAATAAAAAAACACATCAATGGAAAGCAGAAGATATGCAAATGCACATGGTGTAAGAAAAAGAAATTCAAAAAAATTTTCCCTGCCTTCCACGGGAAGTTGAAAATGACTATTTACAACCCTGTGTGGGGCCTCTTTTACAAAACACTCGTAAGTTTTATCAAGTTATACATGTTGTTTCTAATGATTTATTTTATTTTATTTTGTAGAGTTATAATTACAGTTCACACAGTATCATAACAGATAAGAACTAAAATCAGTAACAAATTCTGAGTTTATTTGTTGTAAAACATTTACGTAAATTTACTGAGATCGGGAGATGCTGGAACTTTTTTTGGAGGTATACATGTTTTTTCTAATATTTCTTTGCAAAATTACAATTAAAACTGACATCATATCATGAAAGATAGAACTAAAACCAACAGCGATCCCTGGGTATATTTATGAGTAAATAAATAAAAAGATGTCATGGGAGAGAGAGGAGCAAGACATCCCCCTATCAAGTCAAGAACAATACTGATATCCCTGAGATGCCCACTGATTGAGCTGAGCTGAATTCTAAAGTTGTCAAAATTCAGTTATGGTCCAGTGAAGTGATGGAAATTCTTTCCGCTTGATACAGCCAAATCGTATGGTACATAATATTAATACTCCTCAGAGGGGATATGTCCACCACCCAAAACCTGTTTTAGATCCTCCCCGCATGAAGTGTTGTGGTTGAGAGCCTAAGATATCATCTGAAGGTTGAAGCAAATTGACAATAGAATCAGCCTCTGCAAAAAAAAAAGTGAAAAATTAAAAGCATTATCGCATCTTGGAGGAGTTAAAGCAGACTGCTCAGTATATGCTTTTTGGAATCATTCCAAAGGAGTGATTTTTGCACCCCAACTGATGATATACTCGGAGGAGAAACTTGTACAAGAATTAAAAGGTCAAGGTGTGATTAGAATTGGAAGAATGAAGAAGATGATCAATGGAGTCTTAGCTCCATTTCCAAATTTAATTATTACATTCAAATCTACTTGCTTACCTCATGCAATAAAATCAGCATGGTTATGTTTTAAGGTTAAGCAATGTATCCCAAGACTGAGGAGATATCTTTATTGCCAAGAATATGGTCATATGTTAGCATCTTGTAAGCAGAAGCTACAAGGCAAGCCCACCACACATGTTAAATGTAGTGAACCAGATCATGGTGTATGTTATAAAGAAACAAACTGTATACATTGTGGAGACAATCATCCATTTTCTTCACAGAATTGTGATGTCTATATCATGGAAAAAAAATCCAGACATTAAAGGTAACTGAATGTATCACATTTACAGAGGCAAAGCAGAAAGTATTAAACCAGTATGTTAGACCATGAATATGCTTTTTCAGTATTGCTGCCAACCAAAGAAAAAAATTAAATGCTACAATAGGTGCTTCCTTTGGAAACATAAAGGGAAGATCAGTGGCAACCTGTACTTCTGCCTCTTTGGAGGCTGCACCAGTAATTTCTGGCACTCCTACCTCGTCAGAGGCTGCTCCAGTAATTTCTGGCACTCCTGCCTCTTCATAGGGTGCGCCAGTTTTCTCTGGCACTCCCACCTCTCTGGAGGGTGCACCAGTTATACCTGGTGTGTTGGCTTCTTTGGAGGCTGCATTATCTATATCTGGTGCTTGTATCTTACTGAATCCTGCACCAGCTGTTAACTGGTGCTCCTGTGCTTTAGAGGATGTGCCAGTTGTGTATGAAAAATCTATCTCTCTTCAGGCAATGCCAGTGGTGTGGTGCTCCTGAACTTGAAATTTTCTTAACAAAGATACCATCAGAGGTGCCCAACCCCCTTGATAACAGGGAGGCTGTGCCATCTGTGGTAGGTTCCTCCTCCATGGGAGTAGTACCATCATTGACTTTAAATGGACGGTAGCCATAAATAATCAGTCTTCTCCCTGAAAAAAGCAGGAGCAAAGTAATAAACTTAAAGCACTTAAAAGGGGCTCTGATGTAACGACCTCAGAATCTAAGTAACATTCATTTATTTTCTCCAATGGAACTGCAGGAGCGATCCACAAGAAGCTTATCCTCTCTCAAGAAAATATCACATATCACTAAGTGGCTAAGGACCTGCTCGGTGGAAATCTGCGCTGATGACCCTTACAATCTGTCACTGAAGGGCTCTGCTGATCTTAGCCTACCTGCAGTGTACCATACAGCAGAAAATGCCTTCTGTGTAGCAAAATCCCTCTCAGAAAAAATTGAGGAAGCACATGACAAATTTTCACAGATCTGGGATGTGATCAAAGGATTACAGGAATCATTCGACAGTCTTAAAACTGTGGAAACAAATAACAGTCTTTCTCAGATCTGGGATGTGATCAAAGGAGTGAAGGAATCATTAGACAATCGCACAGCAAGCCGCCAGACTCCTTCAAGTGAGGCAACTATTATTCCTTGCTTCCCAACAACACAAGACGCGAGGGTGCGAAGCGAAGTCGAGATAGCCAAGTGGGAGGGTATGGTCACATCACCTATAGACCTATTGGAGGGGACAGATGGACTCCCAACCTCATCTCCCTCCCCAGTGCCTCTGGTGAAAGATAGATCTTCATTGATAATCACCAGCCCTCGTGAGTCCTACGATCCTATCTCTGCCCACCCCCAACCCCCTGTCATGGATGAGGATGTGAATGATCATGAGGGGATTGGGGGCTGGCAGACACAAACAAGTAGAAAAAAGAAAAGAACCTTTCAGTTGCCTGCTGGACTGAAGCCCAACATTCATGAATCACCTCGCCCGAAACCTGAGAAGAGATGTCATGTTGTGATTCATAATTTGTGCTCATTGGTGAAGCTAGACGCCATAGTAGAGAGAGTCAAGCTTCCATGGGCTCTAACAGTCTTATCTCCCACGAACTCCCATGCAAAATTAAACATAAAGTAGCCCACAGGATTACCTGCCTATTTCAACACTTCGACGTTCTTAAAGGCGAGAATTTCGGTCCTAATATAAAAGTCTCGAGACATAACCTAATCCGGGACCCCCCCCACCCCCGGAACTTACTGACATCCCAAGCAGAGGTTCAGGCACAGGCTCGCCTTCTACCGCAAGTGCCAGCCGACCTCCCACAGTGAGTGACTGCCCACCCCTGCTGGTCAACTCATTCTTTTCTCATCTTTGTGAGTTGCCATGGATACATTAGATATAATCTCTTGGAATATTTTTGGCCTCAAGCGGAACATACCTCCCCTAAACATGTTCTGCAAAAACTTCAAAGACATCATTGTATTACAAGAAACACTCTTCTGGCCTCATGACCTTGCCATCTGCGATTCAGTGCATGAAGACTTCAGAGCTTTCTTGACCTCATCAATGTAAGTTACAGATAACATTGTAGCCAGTCACCTGAAAGGGGGGCCTTTCTTTCCTGTAGCACAAATCGTTAGATAGTATGGTGAATGTGATGACCTATAGGATTGATACATTGCTGGGGCTTCAAGTGACAGTAGGGGACTCTAAGATCCTAATAATTAATGTTTATATGCCCTGGGAAAAGAACAATAATTTTGATCAATACTGCATGATCCTAGGTGAGTTACACAGCATTATTCACGATTCTACTGCTGATCATATTTGTATAATTGGTGACCTTAATTCTCACCGCACAAAACAATTTTATGATGAACTTACTCGCTTCTGTCAAAATCATGCTCTCCAAATTAGCTATGTAATGCTCCTCCCTCCCTCCTCCTATACCTATGTACAAAATAGAACGGACACAATTACAGCCTCGTGGCTGGACCACTGCATCACATCCCCACAACTTCATGAGCCTATTGTGGCCTGCAACATTCGCTACAACCTTGCAACTGACTATGACCACATCCCCTTAAAGGTGTCATTCAGTACCCCATCCCTCCCTACAGTGAACCCTCTTAACTGATCACCCACCTGCTGTTAACTGGGATTTTAAAAACCAACAGAAAACCAAATCCTTTAGGGAAACCACGGAAACCAGGCTGCAGTCAATAGTTCAACCGGCAGGCGCCTTACTTAGCACTAACCCCAAATGTAGAAATGACCATCACAGGAGAGATCTGAAAGAATTCTATTCGAATATAGTTTCTGCTATGCTTGTCTCCAGCAGGGATACCTTTAGATCTTGTCAAGGCAACTCTCGTAATATATGTCAGCAAAGTCTAATAGACTTATTTAAAATGCTTAATTCAATTCATCATGGAGGGGTAAGATTGGCTACAGGAGCATTTAAGTCATTTCCCACTGAGGGCATGCTTGTAGACACTGGTGAGATGCCTCTGGATCATCATTACTGACATGTGCTGGTTTGGAGCTGGTACAGATTTCAGAGGCTGTGTCGCCTAAGAGATGATTTGCTTTGCTGATTTGTCATCAGCAGTATTCTTACTGTTATTATTTTTGGGGTGGTTATAATTATTATATGAATATTATTATATATACATATTAATTGTTCATTATTAGTTTATGCCTAATAAGACAGCAGTTGGGGTTTTAACATCTAAAACTAGCTGTTGAGGAACCTGATGCTCGTTTTAATAATCATAACAGGATGTAGTGAGTGTGGTGAAGGATGCTTTTGGCAGTTCGGGCTATAGCCTTTTGGCAGAAAATAGAGTACAGACTTTGCTGATTAGCGAGTGTCTGTGCTACTAGGAGTGTCATGGCTGGAGAAATCTACATGGGCTTTCAATACTTTTATTTTGTGGGGGTCTGTCTGCCCGTGTTTTTGAAGGGTCTTACATGTGTGTAGTACTTCTCCTCCCCACCCCAATTCTTCTGTATGCGGATGTGCACACTCTTCTTTAAGAATGGCCATTATTGACTATGCATAGCCCTTGTGGAGACATCAGTGGAGGATTTCATACACTTTGTCATTAAGTGGAACTGGCTAGTACTTTGCATCCTTTCTTGGAACACCTTACATCATTACCTGAAGTCACGTAACCGTGGAATACAGTACTTTTCATCCTTAAGTGGACTTACGGGACAACAGACATCAATCACTACATGAACCTAAGAGCCTACGAAGAGACTAGCATCGTCACATATTTTAGAAGAAAGCTGTCTGGGAGGCAAACTCTACATGAATACCTAACTTGAGTTGAGTAGGTATATTTTTCTCATTGTAATGAATTATTTTTATTTTTTAGTGTTTCCATCAATCCCTACCTAATGAATTTCTAAAACTGCTAAAACTGCTGAACTGCTAAAGTGTTTTTACTAATACAGTTCAAGTAATAAGTTAATTCAAGAGTCCTTTTAATCAGTGGCAAGGTTCAAACTTCTGTTGGCCTTAATAGCAATTGATTTTTTTTATTAGTTGCCAAACGTTCTGTATTGGGTTTGTGGTCTCTAGAATTAGGGCTCTTTTAGAGGTCATAACAGGCTCCTTAAGTCCTTAACCAGCATTCGTATTGGAAATGAAAGGCATTAGTAATTCTATGAAAATCAACCCAAGGAACTGCAATCATTTGCTTTTAGAGTAAAGCATATAACCCATCAATTAACTTGAGAAATGTTCTTCAGTTTTTGACATTTGTTTAACTCTGATTTTAGAGACATTGGAATGGCTGCTGTTAGTGAAAAGAAGAGGTAAAAAAGTAAATATCTGATGGGTGCCTTCCCATGTCGCAGTTCTTGGGAACAAGCAAGATGATCAACACTACTTTTCAGAGCCTACAGGTTGTCCTCCAATGACTTCCGTTTTCACAAGGAAGTAACGTTTTTGAAGACATTCTTTAACAACAGCGGTTACCCACATAGGCTGTTTTACAGAAGATTAACAATCCTTCTCAATAACATCATAAACTGTGATGGGATAAAAGAAACAAAAGACCAAGCATTATTTTTCAGATTTCCTCATGTATCAAATGAAATCAACGTTTTAATAGAAAGAAAAAAAAAAACAAATGACTAAAACACACTTTAAAGATGTAAAGATTCGAACGGTATTTTTTAATAATTTCAAAATTGGTTATCTGTTCAAGCCAAAGGGGTCACTGACTAGTGAACTGTGTTCAGTGATCGTATAAAAAATTGTGTGTCCGAAGTGTAGTTAGGAATACGTGGGTTGTTCAATGAAACTTTTGTCCACCAGAGCTTTTGAACCCAGAGGCATAAGTTCAAGGACCCTTTTACCTCAAGGTAAGCCACCTCAGTCCTCCATAAGAGAGCATTGACACAGCTTTTAAATTTTCGGATTTCAGTATTTTAGGTAAAGCTCAGCTTGAAACTGAGCAAAGACTGTTAGAAACCTTTTATATAGAAACATTAAAACCTAGCTTAAATGTAGATAACTCTGCCCTTGGCAGGAAAGTATTTTAATTTAGATTTATTTTTATCATTATCTGTTTATTGTATTCATTTTATATTTTTTTGGTATAAGAGAGTTAGTTTTTAATTTTTACACAACCTGAAGATGGATAGTTGTCCAAAACTTTGTTAGCATAAAATGTGAATAAAGGAGAGAAGAGAATTTTGAGATTTGTTTTGACGCTGCAGTTCCTCACCCGATTAAGATTTCCCTCATCTAAACATTTCACTACTAGGTCAAATCTGAAAGAGCACTGCAGGTACCTAACTGTTTCCTATATGCATATTGACTATCAGCTTACAACCCTTTGGTTCCATACACTTGTAAACTGGCTTAAAAATAAGTTTTTCTGCAACTTTGGAGAGCACAGGGAGAATAGCAGTTCGCCTGTAGTTACTGCAGCCTGCAGACAGGCAACTCTTTGGATCAGGCACTGTTACTAAGCTTTTACTCATCCCCAAAGATACTGCATCAACATACAAAGCTATAGAATCTACTAAACTTGGGAGACAACAAACTAGATTATTAAAAATTTTAAACAATTTTCTTAACATCCCTAAAGCAAAATACAAATTTTGTAGGAATAGGTTCAGGATGAAAATGTCAGGGAGAGGGACATCCTCAGCTGACTGCTTAGCTTTAAAAGCTCAGTGGAGCAGTGCAGTCTTATCTTTAGGGTCAGTAACAATCTGCCGTCATCTGTTAGCAGTGGTGGAATGATAGGCATGCCTGCCTGCACTTCGCGGGGTGGGTGGCTGACAGGTGCTACCGTGCTTGTTCGGCCAGGGAGAAGATAGCAACCATTACTTGGTTTACCTTCGACCTGGATTTGGAGTCATTTGTTGATGCAATGAACTACCACTGTAAAAGAACCAATACCAACCTGATATGAACCGTTGGGGGCGGATTTTAAAGTTAGAAAGACCGCCATAGCTTCCAGGGTGTTTATATGGAACTGCTGAAACATTGCAGACTATGTTCTGTATCTTTTTGTTTTGGGGGAATATCTCAGCCGCTTAGGGAAGCCGCCTCTGTGTGGACAACTAGTGCCGGAGTGGGGAAATTGAAGTGGAACTGACTTTGGAGAGGAGCTCTTGACTGGAGGTCCAAGGCCGTAGTCTTGCTTTTCAAGATTCGAGGGATGGAGAGATCTTGTTCTGAGCTTTCTGACATTGGCTCGACTCGGGCCACACTCTGTTTATGCGTCTTTAGTTTCGCTTTTAAGAGCAGGTCTGTCACTGAGGTAAATTGAAGGACCAAGGACTTTTGAGATCGCGGATGCCGATTGATTTTTGAGAAATTTTCTGGTGAGAGATGCTACTCCCTTCCTCTTGGGAGGCGGAGAGGCAACGTGTGAGCAGACAGATCCCACTGGAGGCCCAGCCACTGAAACCGGACCCGGAGTCAGGCGGGACTTTGTCTGTTCAGCTGAAAACCTAACGATTCTAGGAAGCGATGATCACGGGTCGAGCCTTCTGACACTCCAGAACTGTTGGTGCCCAATTATCCAATCGTCCAGGCACGCTGCTAGGTATATCCCTCGGGACCGGAGTTGTTGAACTACCGTGTCCGCCAGCTTGGTGAATATCCTGGGCGCAGTGTTTAGGCCGAAGGGCATGACCTTGAACGAGTAGGCTTGATTCCCGAGTCTGAAACCGAGGAACTGAGAGAAGTTCCGCGCAACTGGGACGTGATAATAAGCGTCTGAAAGATCGATGGAGGTGGTGACGGCTCCACGCGGAAGTAGAGTCCATACCTGAGCTATTGTAAGCATGCGAAATTTGTCGCATTTTATGTAGAGATTTAGACGCGACAGATCCAAGATCACTCTTTGCTGATCTGAGTCTTTTTGGGAACCGTGAATAACTCCGCCTGAAATTTTAGGTGCCTTACTTCTCTTTATTGCTCGTTTGTTGAGCAATTCCTGCCACATAACTGTGAGGATTGATGAGGTGGCTGGTAAACCCGTTCGAGGAGGAGGTTCCTTGATCCAACTCCAACTCCAGACCTTTGGACACAATACTGTGTGCCCAAGGGCTGAAGGTCCATTGGTCCCTGAACTAATAGAGGCGACCGGGCCTACCTGTGTTTTCAGTGGAGGGAGCGGTTTGTTCCTCTACCACATCCAGGTTTTCCTTCTTGGGGTGGTATTCGCTTTCCCTCTGTGAGGGGCCCTGCCTCTTCCCTCTTTGCGATTCTGTTAAGGTCGCGGAAAGTAACCCCGCCTCGTAGGTGGGGCTGTGTTGGTGAAGCAATACCGAGGGCGCAGCAAGGGAATGAGCTGGTTGGACCAGCACATATTGTTGGGGGTGAGCTTTTGAAGTGGAGGGCTGTGCCACTGCCGAGACTGGGACGGCTTGAACTACCGTCTGCTGGTGGGGCCTCTTCTGTCTCCTAAACCGTTTACCTCCTCTCGTCTGGGGGCCGCCAGATTCAGGGGTCTTGCGCTTGTAGGTGGAGATGCCCCAGCGAGCGCAGACTCTGGTTGGCCCTTGTAGCCCGCCATGACGCTCGTGAACCCTTCTCTGGGAAGAGGTTAGTCCCCAGATCGAGCTCTCTTTACGAGCTTGTTAGGCCTGCGGACGGATAGTAGCGCTGGCGTAAGATAAACTTCCTACATTCCAGTCTGGCCATGATGAATTCAAACAGGTCAGACTGAAAAGCCAGCTAACAGGGACTTAGCTAAGACCTGCAAAGTGGCTCGTCTGGCCAAGAGGAGACGGAGAGGCCTGTGAGGCAGACGAGTTCAGGACCGGGCTAGGCTAGGTCCTGGCATCAAACTCCGCCTCTTTAGCAAAGATTCCGGCAGCTTGGAGAGTTCCTTACTAAACTGTGAGGAAGAGAGGGGGTCCAACTTCGACCGTGAAGGGGTGGACGGAAAGCACCTGAAGAACTCATCACTTCCCGGGAACCCCAGGGAAGTGGGTCTGTTTGAAGGCGTAACGATTACCATCAAAGCACGCTGGTCGTAGCCAGGCTTACTTCCTTTGTCAAACAGGAGCAGGTGTTGGTTCCCAGGGCAAACATAGTAAAAGCTGCTCCTTGAAAGGAGTCAACTTTGTGTTGTCTGCCTGCCAATTCGCCAGAGTGCACAGGAGAGACGACTGAGCTTTGGTCCCTGGGGATGATGACAGTCTCCTTGGGAACCTTGTCAGAACGTGATCCAAGCTTCCTCTTCGTCAACCTTACGGCCTGGATATCGGGCAAAAGATCGGCGGGGAAGAACTCCAACTCCTCCAACCGCCTCGCAAGCAAGACTTCTGACAGTCAGTTTGCCATCGTGTTAGATGGTCTCGGAGGGCGAAACGCCAAGGGTTAAGATCGAAGGCGGAGGTCCGCCGTGTTGGGAATGACATACTGGGGTTCGCTGGGGTGGGCTGGCCGCCCGCCAGCATGTTGTCATAAGAGGCAAACTTCAGAAATCTTATTGTCAGACGTGGCAAACTTTTCTGATATTTGCTGAACTTGTCATTGAAATCCTCGGAGAACCTTTTGGAACATTTCTTTCGCAGGTCTCCGCTGGCCAAAGGCAGGTTGGCGAGGAGGGCTTGATTTTGTTGCCTCTACTCGCGCTTTGCCGAGGAACCAGACTTGCTCCCCGGAGGCCAAGCAGGTGCTGAGACCTTAGCCTTCGACGGGGAAAGGCGAGATGCTTCTGGAGGACGAGGACTTATAGCTCCTTGTCTTCCATGAAGTCTTCAACTTCAACTTGGGGATAGCTGATGGAGCCCTATCACCCATGAGGAAGACTTCAAACTCGAAAAGATATTGAAGAAGCTGGGGAATCAAAAGGGCGTTCGCCCCAACAACCTCACCTACCTCGCTACTACCCCCTGGTCCTGCTCAGTAGCCATGGGTTCGAGGTCTGCCCAAGGCGGCAACGCCCTCTGAAACTTCTGAGTAGAGAATATCCACTTGGTGGCTGGGTCGCATCCGGATCTGCTGATGATGGGGTGGCAAGATCTTCTGGCACCGCGCCGCCACTGCATACCGGCAGAGCAGGTCCTCAACTTCGCTGCCGAGGACGAGGGCTTCCCACGGAACATTTCTTCAAACCTGCCACCCAGGCCCGAGATTCCGCCATTTCCTGAGGACTCGGGCCCACTGAAAGAAAGCCAGCAATTAGCGGAAGGCGAAAAACAGTCCGGAAACCACATAAACAAAATTCAAAATTAGGAGCATAAACGGAGGAAGGTTGTCACTTCATCGATTTCATCCTGGATGGTTGGCGCAGAAGGCGAAGCAAACTCACAACCATCGGGTGCCAGACTACCAGGTCACGGTAGCCGGACCGCACAACCAGCGTAGGTCCATCACACCACATGATCAGGTTGTTGCAGTGACGCTGCATACCCCGGGCTCCTCGCCAGCTTAACAGCGTCTGTGGTGAAAACGAACATGAACCTACCACTCTAAGTAATCTAAAGCCGGGTAAGGCCGAATTTCAACTGTCACGAATACCCGTGGAGAAGAAATAATTTTTAATAAATCCAGGCCAATAAGCTCCAAAATACAGAGTGGTAAGACTTTCCAGACCTTGAATACTCCGGGAATGAAAGCGAATGAGACAACAGGAACTTCACGAGGTTGCCTGTAAAATTAACGGGGCGGAACCCCGGCGTGAGAACCAGACTCTCACGATAAAACTAAGGAGAGTAATTCATGATAACAAAATATGCATATTTAAATAATGTGATATCATGTAATAACATTAAATTAATGATGGTAAACAGTAAATACTCCGGAGACCGGAGGGATCCGCTCCCCTTATATAAATGAATAAATCCCTCTTCACTATTACTCCGCCAGAGAAACAAGGTGGGCCAGATGCTCGTATGTTAGTAACATAAACCGGAGCAAAAATAATAACCCAGCCGAGTCACTCGGGCTGGAGAGGGAGGAATTCGGGAGCAGAGTGTTCGAACACGCTCGAGCTAATGAGTGAACGAATCACTAACCCAACAGCAGCATTTAGGACTGTAAGGGAGGGAGCGGACCTCTGTACCAAATAGAGAAGTCCCTGAACTCGGAGAAAACGCCATCTAGCGTCACCCGCATGAGTAGAGCAAAGCTGGAAGGGTGGGGGCGGGAGTGGGTGGAGTAGGCGAGAATGGTAGGCTACGAAGAAAGAGAACAGGAGACGGGGGAAACATATAACCCGCTCAACTGCACTACACCACTCCAAGAATGAACTGGGTCTATGGGAACTGTGATTAGGAGGTGGCCTACGCAAGAAGGGGATGACTGTCGACATGCCCGACTCCTGCCTAGGCACAGCTTCAATAGGACCTAACTCTAGTATAGGCTAGAAAAGCGCGGGCAGGAGGCGGAGGGGAGGAGGAACAAACAAGGAGAGAAATTTTGTGCTTCGAGAACCAACCGAACGAAGAGGGGGCGTAGAAGGCGAATAGCCTAGAGGAGACACATCCAAAGAACTCTATTCCCCAAAGGAAGGAAGAGAACCATGGGCTCACTGCCCACCAAAAAACGAATTCTCGGAGGGGAAACAGCAACTAAACTCTCAACCTGATGGACTTCACGAGGGCAAGGGGGATGGAAGCAATAACTCACCCACTAAAACCATCACACAAAAACATGAAATAAAAAAATGTGCTCAATAGATGCGTAGCCTACCTCGGGCAACGGTTAGATCTAAGGCTGCCACACCAATGAGGAGGTAAATGATGCAAATAAACGAACCGAGAGCACTATCGCCAAGAATAAAATAATAATTGGCCTAATACAGACTAAAACAAAAGGAACCCAACCTGGAGGGGGAACCGACGGGCATCACTTCGCAAGCACGGTAGGCCAAATTATGAATATTAAGAAAAAGGGGGTGCCACTGCAGGAAACCCGCCAGGAGGAGAACCATGGGCAAAAATACATATCATCTATAACGACAATGAGACAACTCCAACAGAAAAGAATCCGATGGGGTCGCCTCACGCCCTATGATATGGGGACTTTCGCACGCCATAATAAGATCTCAATATTATATATAAAATGAGACCAAACAGCCAGATATAGAACGAAACTCACAATAATATAGTAATTTAACTTGGAGATAGTAGCTGGGCGTTTCCTCGATGACATGATGAAGGATGGAAAAATTCACAAAAGGCACGAGCATGTCAAATTAAAAAAGATAGCTATCATGCTAGAAAATGGAATGAGGTAGGTGGCGCTTGGTGTCGCTGCTCTGGCGGGTGTTGGGTGTAGCTGTAACGCTCACCGCCTGTTCCGGGGTTTTGATAGAGGTCTTTTCGAGTAAGTCTCCGTGGTAGTGGTATTTCACTCACTCCTTCGTTATACCGACGTCTTCCTAGAAGACGCTCGACTGGGGGTAGTAACCCCAGCTTTCCTGAAAGCTCTTTTTCTCTGGTATATCTAGCATATTATAACCCAGAAATTTGTGCTGTAATGGAATTTCACTGGCTGACACGGACTGGACTCCAGAAATATCATCTATGTATCTAAGCCCGATCATATTACTGGTTTGGTGGATCTACAAAATTTCTGTTTCAAATATTCCATGTACAAGTTTGCTAAAAGAGGTGATAGGGGACTGTCACATACAGCCAAATTTTTTGTTTGTAAAATTACCATTGAAAGAAACACGTTGTTAGTTGGCTAATAGAGGTTGATAAGTTTGAGAGTTTTATCTATGCCAAGAGGAAAATGGTCTTCATATGGTTGTAACTTCCTTTAAAAAGACAACACGTTGGCGATTGGGACTTTATAAATAATGACTCTAAGCATCGAAAGAGCATTTTGATGTTATCGAGGATGTTTAAACTATTAAATTTTGTATAAAACTTCTCTGCATGTTTAACGGGAGGATGAGAAGGTTCTTAGAAAGGGTGATAATAGGTCTGCAAGCCATTTTGATAATTTACATGAAAGAGTCCTGCTAGATATTAGGACGAAGGAATCCTTATCTGATGTGTTTTCTCGGAGGCCAGAGAAATAGGGGAGAGAGGGGTTGATTATCTTGAATGTCTCTAGTAATTCTATGTTCTTCTTATTGCCCACTATGGTTCTGACTGATTTAATAAATTGGACGGCAATATTTGTAGTGGGATCTTTTGTTAATTTATCATAGGTCTCCACATCGTTTAGAAGTTCTTGAAGTTTATTGATGCATGTCTCCTTATCTAAAAGAACTATTTTCCCATCTTTGTCAGATTTTAACAACAAAATAAAGCTTCCATACGACGAAAACATCCAAAAAGCCACCGAACAACTCTGGTCTAACAATCCTTTTACTTTCCATTATCCCAAATCCATCGGGAGCTCGCTCATTAACATATACTTAAATAACAAAGGGCAAGAAGCCGGAGTTTACAAGATACTGTGCAGCAATTGTAATGAGATTTACGTAGGGGAGACAGGTAGATCGCTCTCGCAAAGAATAATAGAGCACAAAAGATCAGTACGATATGCTTCAGAGAGTTCGGGGATTTTCCTACATATCAGAGACACAGGCCATTCCATAAATTGGAGCAGGGCAGAGCTGGTTTTCAAAAGTAGCTGTCAGTACAAAAGAAAGATGCTGGAATCTGCTATCATCAATCAAACCAACAATATGAACTTGTCAGGAGGACATTGGAAATTGGACGACATCGACGCTTTAATCCTCAGACCGCTTCTGAAGAAGGTGTTCCAGGAACACAACCACCAGAATCGTCGCCAAACGGGAGCACGAGGCCAAAACCACTAGGGGAATTGTTTATTCTCCTCCTTCTTAGGAAACGGCCACCTGCATACCATCGGAGACTTAATGCCACACCTATATATGCTTTGTATATATACCCTTGTAACATTTCATCTCTCCATATTTTACCAGTGAACAAGGTCACAGAAGGAAGTGCCTGAAATATATGGTTCCAACATTCAAATAGTGTTTTACGGGCCTCTTTACCTTCATATTATGCTGTGGTATTACAGTAAAAGACATTCATATATATATATATATATATATATATATATATATATATAAATTGATGTATGTATGTGTGTATGTTCCACATACACTTTGAAATGCACTGAGCAATTTCAACCAAACTTGGTATACATATGACTTACCATCTGGGAAAGAATACTAGGGATAAGACATACTGGCACCGAAGGGGGGTTGTGGGAAGGGGGTGAAATGTAAAAATTACAGAAAAAAACAGCTATTAGTGTCTAATGCATAGTCTAATGCATGGTCGCTGAGATGAATATTGACACTCCTGATGCCCTTTTAAGTTCATGTTCAGCCCCGATAGGGAGGGGGTGACATGTAAAAATAACCGAAAACAACAGATATTAGTGTCTAATCCATAGTTTTCGAGGTCGCTGAGATTAATAGTAACACTCCCAATGCCCTTCAAGTCCAAGTTCAGCCCTGATAGGAAGAGAGGGGTGGGAAGGTGGTGATGTAAAAATAACCGAAACAAGCAGATATTACTGTCTAACTCATAGTTTTCAAGGTTCCTCAGAAGAATATTGACACTCCTGAATGCCCTTTAAGTTCAAGTTCGTACCCTGAGGTAGATAGGGATCATGTAAAAATAACCAAAACGACAGATATTAGTGTCTAATCCATAGTTTTTGAGGTCTCTGAGAAGAATAGTGACACTCCCGATGCCCTTTAAGTCCAAGTTCAGCCCCAATGGGGAGGGGGAGAGAAGGGGTGGGGAGGGGGGTGGGAAGGGTGATGTAAAAATAATTGAAAACGACAGATGTTAGTGTCTGATCTATAGTTTTCGAGGTTGCTGAGATGAATAGTGACAATCCCGATGCCCTTCCAGTTCAAGTTCAGCCCTGATAGGAAGGGGGTTGGGAAGGGGGTGACATAAAAATAACCAAAACGACAGATATTAGTGTCTAATCCATAGTTTTCGAGGTCGCTGAGAAGAATAGTGACACTCCTGATGCCCTTTAAGTCCAAGTTCAGTCCCAATAGGAAGGGGGTGGGAAGAGGTGGGAAGGTGGTGACATGTAAAAATAACCGAAAACTACAGATATTAGTGTCTAATCCATAGTTTTTGAGGTCACTGAGATGAATAACGAAACTCCCGATGCCCTCTAAGTCCAAGTTTAGCCTCAATAGGAAGGGGGTGTGTGAGAAGGGGTGAAAATTAAAATGTAAAAAATGACAGATATTAGAGTCCAATCCATAGTTTTCGAGGTCACTGAGATGATTAGTATGACGCCCCGATGCCTTTCGTTCAATTCAGCCTCGAGAAAGCAGTTGGTGAGAAAGGGTGGACGGGCCAAAACGACAGATGTTAGTGTCTAATCACAGTTTTCGAGTCTGCCAAGATGAACAGTGACACCCAATGCCCTTGGGGCACACCTGAAAACTATTGATTAGACACTAATATCTGCCGTTTTGACATTTCAGTTTTCCCCCTTCACCCTTCTTTTCTATTGGGGCTGAAATATATATATATATATATATATATATATATATATATATATATATATATATATATATATATATATATATATATATATATATATATGTGTGTGTGTGTGTGTGTGTGTCTATACTGTATATATATAATGTATACACACACACATATCATCACACACACACACATATATATATATATATATATATATATATATATATATATATATATATATATATATATATATATATATATATATATATATATATATATATATATATATATATATATATATATATATGTATATATATGTTTATATGTGTGTGTGTGTTATGTCCTACAACAAGGTCAAATAGGGTCATAATCTCTCTTTCTACATCTTTTAAGAACACTGTCAAATCATCTTACATCCCCAAGATCCTCCGGTAGCAATGGCCAGCATTGGCTCAGCACATTCTTTCTCTTGTTGACTCCTCTCACTGTATCTATCCTCAAACAGATGCCGAGATACAAAACTAGACTTTATTTGCAAATTTAATGAAAATATTTCAGCCAAAGCTACATTTGTGAAATGGAGTGTCTCACACCCCATAAAAATGGAAGTCATAACTAGAGGAAACTCAGACTCACAATCAATCGAATTAATGATTCTAGACCAACCAATACTAGTGACTAACACCCTGGTTACCAAACAAAATAAAAAGGTCATGATTATTCTAGACCCAAATTCCTGTGGTTCAAGAGCCCCGCTCACCACGTCAAGGTAGTCTCATGTTGAGGGGGCGCAGAATGCACAAACTGGATCGTCTCTACATTTGCTTTTAGTGTGACCATATTTAGAGCAGTTTGTACATTGAAGAGGCTTTGATATATGGGGTAATACCTCTCTTCTCTGGCCTTCTATTTTAATATTAGGTGGAAGAGTCTGGTCTTCAAATTTACGTTTAGCTATTCTCAATTTTTTACCATGATGCCTTTTATTTGGGATTTCATATACTTTTACGTTTACAATATTGGGATATCTAATTTTTAATGAGTTCAGTAGTAATGTCTCATCTGGTAGGCCATCACTATCATTATTAGGTGGTAACATTACTGTTCCCTCAATACTGTTCAACTTGTCATGTCTTTGGACCGTGACTTTTATTCCATTCATATTATTAAGCTTTTGATAAGTTTCCGACTGAATTTTTGTGGCAGCTTCAACTATCCATTCTTTTCTTGTTATAGATCTATATGTTATTTCTTTGGTCGGGTACTGAGTTAATAAAATATTTTCAAATTTAGCATCGGTCAGTTCGGTTTCTGTTTTAAAAACTAAGTATCTTGGCCAACTGTCATATCCAAATAATGAATCGAAGTGTATCAATGTAGGGTCTGGTCTATATTTAGGTCGTCTATTTCGAATTCTGTTAATATTTTCAGTTTTTTCATTTGCTACTGATACAGTTTCCTTTTGTGGCACTGAGTATGGTTCCATAGTTATTATGTTAGATATGGGTATGGGTCTAGAATTATTAACTTCTATATTTACGCTTTCCTGAGCCAGTTCCAAGTCCGATCTAGGGTCGTCAACAGGAGTTAATGTATAATCCATAGATACGAGTATCTATGTTATTTCTGCCAGGTAGTCCTCCGCCCACCATATTCCCAAGTAAAACGGAGCCCAACAAGGGAGGGATGTGTTATGCGACTGTAAGTGGCCACCCCTAGAGGCTACAACCTGGTTATACACATGGCTCCCAGAACTTGAGGCGTCATCAGTCCGTCGATGCATTTGTGATGAAATCAACAAGAAATTTATTAGTTTCATTATGGTGTTTAAAATACTCAAACGGTGGGATATTCCTAGCGTGGAATTCATATTGCTCCCCGTCTGCTTTATATATGTTATATTGCGGGACATGCTTGGTGGGATTGTTTTGTAATAATGAAATTAATATTGGGAAATGATCATTTGTATGCAAGTCGTCAACTGCATTCCAATCCAATCTGTCTACTATGTTTGTTGTACATAGAGTTAAGTCGATTGAGGAAAATGTTCCATGTGTTTTAGAAAAAATGTGTTGATTTCGTTATCATTTATACAGCACGTTATATAAATTTATGAATTCTTCTATTTTACTTCCTGCTCTATTTGAGTCTGTACTATTACAGTCCCACATCGGGTTGTGGGCATTAAAATCACCTACTATTAATGTAGGTTCCTTGACATTATTAAGTAATTCTTTAAGTTTGTCAAAGTCATAATTTTTATTGGGTTGGTTGTATAAATCATAAATTACACACAATTACCGTTTTTTATTCGTATTCTAATACTCGATATTTCCAGATCATTAAAGTTTACAGGTACGATGTCATAACATACTTTGTTATGTACATATATAGCAGTACCTAAATTTCCTTCTTCCTCTCTAGATGAAGATGCTAAGGTATATCTACCTATTGTTGATACTGTTTTGTTGATATGTTGTAAACATAATATCATATGTTCGTACTCTTTTAGTAATCATTGTATTTCTCCTAGGTGCAATCTGGTCTGCAGACCATTTACGTTCCATTGTATAATATAGCTGTTGAAAATGTTTTATTATAACGGTCGAGTTTTACTCTCTTTTTTTGTATTATCAATTTGGATTTTTTCTAATAATTTACTCACGACACGCATTTGTTTTTCTTTATAATATACTAAGTGCTCAACGCACATGCAACATTTTTCATGGGTACTCAAATCTGTGGTTTCTTTTTTTCTATATTTCATAAAGTTTCTTATAGTGTTTGTTAAACCATCTTTTGTTATGTTTTTGTTATTGTTGCACAATGCAATGAAACCATCATTACATCCACAAGAGTTGTCATGTACATTTCTTTCTTCATTTGTTCTTGCTGTACCAATTATTGGTGATGGAGTAATCTCTTCTCCTTTGACATATTCATTGTTGTCTAAGGCACAGTTGTCTTCCACTTCTTCGGTATTTTGGATATCTGTATCCATTGGTTTTACTATTATTTTAGGAGATAATGGTATATTCTTAACTTGGTTTTGTTCTTTCTTTATATCTTTTGTCTTTGATTTGACCGATGTTTCTCTAACAAGTGCTGGTTTCTTTGTTTTGGGTGGTGTTCTTTCCAATGGCCTTTTATGTCTTTAATTTCCAGTCTATCAGGTTCCTCCTTCGTTACTTCCGTAGTAGCATCCTCCTGTGTTCCTATTTGCATTAATATTTCAAATGAATTGGATAAAATATTATCCATCCCATTTGTACCTGTTTCGTTATTCTTTACCGTTTTAGTTTTTATTTCTAAAGCTTTAATTTCTTCTTTAGATTTACTTTTCTTTGCTCCGTTATTTCTATTTATATGCATTTGTTTCATAATTGGTTCTTGTTATTGAAGAATATGTACGCATCTTGGAAGGATCTTGAATTCCTCTTACTTTCAGTTCTAATTTAGCTTCTTTTACAGACATTCCAGTTCTTTCTTGCAATATTTTCAACTCGGTATTGTATATATAGTACATACATTCTTTGGACCTTGCAGGATGGTTTTGCCCACAGTTTATGCACTTTGGTTCGCTGCACTTCCATTGTGTGGCATGTTCTTCAGATCCACAATATGCGCACACAGGGTCGTTTCGACAATATCTTTTCGTGTGTCCATATTTACTACAATTCTGACATTGTAGCGGCTTTGGGACGTATGGTCTTACTTCTCTGGTTTGGCCTAAAATTTTTATTTTCTGAGGTAGGTCTTGACCCTCAAATTTTATTTTTGCGATTTTTAAGTTTTGTTTATTCATCTGTTTACTTGGCAAATCATATAGTTCGCAATCCTGTACTCTGGGGTATCTCTTTTTAAGTGAGTCTAACAGTATTTTCTTTTATTATTATTATTATTATTATTAAAGTAGTTTAACCAGACCACTGAGCTGACTTTCAGCTCTCATAGGGCTGGCCTATATTTTCTTTTCAACTGGCTCGTTATTAGTATTTTCTTTTCAACTGGCTCGTTATTATTCTCAGGGAGTACAATGGTACCCTGAATACTGTTCATAGCATGTTTTTTTTATTTTTATATTTATGTTATCTAGATTTTTTATTGTTAAATGATTTTCACACTGACTTTTTTTGTGGCCTCTATTAGCCAAGTCTTTTCTTTTATTTGTCTAAACGACATTTCAGTCGTAGAGTGTCTGCTCAATAAGTAATTTTCCAACTTGAGTGCTGATATTTTCTGGTCAGCTTCTAAGGTTAGAAACCTTGACCAACTGCCACTCCCAAAGAGGGAGTCAAAGTGAGTCAAGGTTGGGTCTAGAAGGTATTTACTTTTTATTGGTTTCCTCTGTACTGGAGCATATGGTTCCAGTGTTATTACATTCTGATTTTGCTTTGACTTTTCTAAAGAAGGATTGTCAGATGAGGTTCCAGCGGTTGTCAACTGTGCCAATTCGCTACCATTAAAGGGTCCAGGGGTACTCAAATCCTTATAATGACTTGTCATAAAGATTGAGGGGAGGAAAAAAAAAAGTAAACCTGAAAACCTTAAAAAGATATCATCAGCCTTTCATGGGGTTTATTCTTCCACTAATGGCACAAGTAAGAACTGACTCTCAAATGTCCGCTCCCTACCCTACCCCATAGGGGATGGCGCAACATGATTAGAGTGGCTCAAGTGTAAGCCAAACCCGCTGGCTAGGACTGAGAGTATTACAAGAATACAATCATCCCCACCCTAATCATGTTATGGCAAACCAGATAGAATGCCGAGAGTCCTATCCATAGAACCAGACCCCCCTGGAATCCGTGGTCCAGCCCTAACAAATAGTTCCGCCTTTGAGCTACCAATCTGGTAACTTTCGGGTCTGAACATTATTGGGCAGTTGATGGTCCTACCACAGTTCTCACTATTTAGCTTTGGATATAAACCCATTCCCAGCTATGATATCTTTTCCTATTTATCAAGTCCAATCAATTTTACTAAAAGTGGACAATTCCACAAATTTAATCCAAAATAATATACGATGGTATATGAGACCCTTGGACTCGAACCCAGAAACAAATTCCTGGGGCTCAAGAGCCCCCTCACCACATCAAGGTGGTCTCATATCGAGGGGGTGCACTTCCATTGTGTGGTATGTTCAGTAGATCCACAATAAATGCATACCGGTTCATTTCTACAATTTTTCTTTGAGTGCCCATAATTACTGGAATTTTGACACTGCAGTGGCTTCGGGACATAGGTTCTTAACTCTCTATTTTGGCCTAAAATTTTTATTTTTTTGAAGTAGATCTTCACCCTCAAATTTCGTTTTTGCTATTTTTAATATTTGTTTATTGCTATTTTTACTTGGTACAACATATACCTCACAATCTTGGACCTTGGGGTATCTTTATTTGAGAGAATCTAATAGCATTTTCTTATCGACTGGTTCATTGTTTTCCGGAAGTACAATGGTACCCTGAATGCTGTTCATAGTATCATGTTTTTTTTACTTTTAAGTTAAAATTGTTAATATTTTTCAATGACAAATAGTCTTCGGGCTGACTTTTTGTTGTGGCTTATATAAGCCAAGTTTTCTCTTTTACTTGTCTGAACAACATATATGTCGTTGGATGTCTGCTTCATAAATAATTTTCTAATTTTAAAGCCGAAATATTTTGGTCAGCTTCCATGGTTAGGAACCTTGACCAACTTCCACTCCCAAAGAGGAAGTCGAAGTAAGTCAAGGTTGGGTCGTGTCGGTATTTACTCTTTTTGGTGGTTTTATAAGGTATTAAAGTTTTAATACCACTCTGATTTTGATTATTTGGATTATCCAGAGAATTTTCCATTTCCATGCTAGAAGATTTGCTCTGTACTGGAGCAGCGGTTGTCATCTGTGCTGGAACAATGCCATCAGAGGTCCCAGGGGTATCTGAATCTTTAAATTTACTTGTCATAAAGATTTAAGTATTAAAAAATGTTTTTAAATTAAAATTAAACCTAATAATTTTAAAAAGATATCATGAGCCTTTCATGGAGTTTATTTTTCCACCAACGGCACAAGTGAGAACCGACTCCCAAATGTCCGCACCCTACCCTACCCCACAGAGGATGGCACAACATGATTAGAGTGGCCCAAGTGGAAGCCAAACCCGCTTGCTAGGACTGAGGGTATTAAAAGAATGCAATCATCCCCACCCTAATCATGTTATGGGCAAACCAGATAGAATGCTGAGAGTCCTGTGCCCAGAACCAGACCCCCCTGGAATCTGTGGTCCAGCCCCAAAGAATAGTTACGCCTGATGTCTCCCAGGTCTGAACATTATTGGGCAGTTGATGGTCCCACCACAGTTCCCTCTATTTAGCTTCGGATATAAACCCAATCGCAGTTATGATATCTTTTCCTGTTTATCAGGTCCAATAAATTTTAGCAAAAGCGGAAAATTCTGCAAAAATTAATTCAAAGAAATACAGAATGGTATATGGGACTCTTGGACTCAAGCCCAGGAACAGATTCCTGGGGTTCAAGAGCTCCCCCTCACCACATCAAGGTGGTCCCAAATCGAGCGTGACTACCAGCACAAAACATGGACAATGCCAGCATACCAGAACTTCCTT
This sequence comes from Macrobrachium rosenbergii, assembly GCF_040412425.1. NCBI lineage: Eukaryota > Metazoa > Arthropoda > Malacostraca > Decapoda > Palaemonidae > Macrobrachium > Macrobrachium rosenbergii. The sequence goes on along the minus strand of NC_089788.1, from coordinate 30,968,167 downwards.
GACGAGGAAAAGTTTAAGCTGGAAGGTGTAGCAAAGGATAGGTAATAAAGATCTGGGATAAGTGGATTCACTTAGAGGTAGGGTGGGTGATCCCCCAATTATTACTTAGCCCAAGGGGATAGCACAAAAAGAGCGCCAAGGCCGTCAAAAAAAGGTTCAAAACCCGGGAAATACTCTGCAGTGGAACTATGAACTGATTAGGTAAGAAGCTGAAGGGTAAGATGGAAGATTCGGAGGAGGTTGGAAAAATAATGAGAATAAAAAAAAATACAGATATTGTGAGTCAAACCGGTGGAAAAAAAAAGTTCCCACCGGTTTGATGACCCTCTTGCCCGTCACACAGCTGAAACACAATAAAAATTTCTACACTGAAGTCATGCGACTTTCTCATGGCATTCCCCCACCAAGACGGTTTGGGATGAGGATGCTATCCTCGAGACTTTTCAAACTCTGGTTATAAAATACCTTACTCAGCTAACTACCAGGTACTTCATACACTGCTCAAGACTGATGGAATTTGCCCAAAGCCCTCCAACTCGATCAGGAATCTAATTCAGGATCTCTCGTTGTGGAGACAAGCATCCTAAATACTAAATACTAAACCATAAATACTAAATAACAGACTACATACTAAACCCATTTATGGGTTCACTATTCAGGTGAAGCACCAGGCCTTCTAAAAAGGCAAAAAATTTATGAAAAAATATACACAAACATACATATATATATATATATATATATATATATATATATATATATATATATATATATAATGTATGTAAGCATAATCTCCACACACTAATTCAAATCAATATTAGTGAAGCGGAAACAGTAAAGAAAAGTCTACAACAAAACTAAAAGCTCTGTTTTAGAAATTAACAGAACATTTAAAATACATTACATTTAAAAGTAAACTTGATTAGTACGATTGGTATGAAATCTCTTCCCCCCAAGCTATTTGCACATTGAACAATCAAGTTCAGATTTTCTTTTTCATTTTCGTAATACTGCCAGAGGCTGACACACTAACCAGAATCCTTGTAAATGACGCCAGTCTATTATCAAAAGATTTTTTTTTAAACAAACTGGTTCATTGAGTGCACATCAAAACTAAACTGACGTTCAACAACTTCTCTCTCTCTCTCTCTCTCTCTCTCTCTCTCTCTCTCTCTCTCTCTCTCTCTCTCTCTCTCTCTCTCTCTCTCTCTCTCTTAATTAAATTTTTCTAAATTTTTGTTGCAGCAAAGCAATATGTTTGCTCTCTCGAGTATGAAAGCACGAGGCACAGACATAAAAAGAGAGGGGGTGCTAAGCACTGATAGAATGCTTATCATTTCTGAAGGAGAATGAAACCATATTTGGAAAACCACACTCAGAGGCGCATTCAAAGGAAATAATACTGCATCAAGGCTAACATCTTCAGTGCATCCTAGGGCACAGAAACTGAAAAAGGAGAGGAAAGCCCTTTAAGTTGACAAAGGAGAGAAATGCCCCGGATGGTAGCATAAGGGACAGGTTCAGAAAGGAGGCAATACGGATAAGGTCCAAGACAAGAGGTGTAAAATGTGAGTGAAGAGAAAAATCCAGGCGGAAAAAGAGAGAAAAATCTTGTAAGGGGACAAAGGAATGATAGTTGTAGACTGGAAAAAAAGTAGAACTTCCTCTCTGGGGCATTACTCTATCGATGGGCTCTTTCATTTATCCTTCCCTGTGGAACCTCAGCGCTTCCACAGGTATCGTGTTCTTTCCCAGATGAAAGGATTCTCCACCAAAAGGATGAGAAACACCTGCTAGCTTCGAACTCAAAAGGAAACGCAGCCGGTATCATGCGGCTGCAAATAACACGAAATGCTTTTGATTCAATTTTACCAAGACAGAAAGAGGATATTTCCAGATTATGGAAGCCATTTGTCTTAACGGGAACGAAGGAAACCAGAATGAAGCTTAATTAATAACGAAAAGCGAGGCGGTGAACGTACTCCTAAAAATAAGCACCTGCCCCATCAAACACTTCCCTTGTCGCTCTTATGTCTGTTGCCTATTATGACTCATGATCACTTACAATAGAATTCTAAGACTTGTTGCAATTTTCTTTGACGCTTTTATATTTGCAAGTCTTTCTCTATACCCTCCTTTTTCATCAGGGCCTGGGACGGGCATGAGTATTTACACTCAAGGTAAAATTTTTCTGAACTTTTGCCACGCTGAGCTACTTCAGATCACCTACACACATTAACAGCTGATGGCTTTCACTTCACCTCCGACAAAACACTGACTGGGAGAAGATTGAAAATCGTCGATAAACATGTATTGTAGCAAAACATAACAATATGCTGAAAGAGAGAGAGAGAGAGAGAGAGAGAGAGAGAGAGAGAGAGAGAGAGAGAGAGAGAGAGAGATGTGGGTGGGGTGGGGAATAACAATGGAAGAATAAGAAGTAGGAAAACATACAAACATACGGAACTCGATATAGCCACACTGAAAACGCCACTGCCCACATCCCCAATCTTTTCACAACCGGGTACATCTTAAAATTTAACGGATCTGCACTCTGCCATCTGGATTTAGTAACGAGATTAAAACAAAGGCCCTGCTATCAACCCTAACCTTTCATCTCACAACCAGTCAATTTTATAAGGGTGTGGAAACAAAACTGAAGGGTTCAGTTGGTCAACTAAAAATAAAATTATAAGCATCATAACTACAGTAATTCCTCACATTAACCAGCTGAGAAATACTTTTGAGATAAGGCTGTTAGCCGCAAGTCTTTTTCTGGCACCCATTATACATTATAACTGGGGGAGTTGAAAGCAGTAGGTCGAGAGTGATCCATGGACCTAGCAAAAATAAGCCGAGCGATGTACCACTAAGCCCAGCATCCCCTTTCCACAAGGTTGTGGGTAGGGTTACCACATACCCACGCATATATATATATATATATATATATATATATATATATATATATATATATATATATATATATATATATATATATATAGAGAGAGAGAGAGAGAGAGAGAGAGAGAGAGAGAGAGAGAGAGAGAGAGAGAGAGAGAGAGAGAGAGATATATATATATATATATATATATATATATATATATATATATATATATATATATATATATATCAGTGGTCTAATTAAGCATCTTGTTCAGATGCAGTTTTAAAGAGAGTAATCCAATCGAAGCGGCATGTATTCAACATACTGAAAACAATAACTTTAATGGCAGTGTAGGTTTATTCAAGGCTGAACCGCTCTTTCTACATATCATGGAAAATCAGTACAAATTATGTAATATATTGACTTAGGTATTCAATTAATTACCTGTTTAGCCTCATTAGACTGTTAACTTTTTCTGTTGGACGCAATATGTACTAGACAATTTATATCTCTTACTATCCTGTAACGGTTGTAAGCACCGTTAACCATTTTTACTTGATTATGTTTTATGTAAGTCTTGAAGACAAATATAAACATATGTCCGGTATATGTTTTTCCAAAATTGATTAGGCAATAAAGTTCCCGGAAGAGGCCTGATGGAAGGCAAAACTGTTGGAACAAATTAAGAACTCTTTCCTTTTTGTCTCTGGTTCCTCCTTCGTTTTCATTGTGAGTACAACGATATATATATATATATATATATATATATATATATATATATATATATATATATATATATATATATATATATATATGCATGCATGTATGTATGTATGTATGTGTTTATATATGTATATAATATATATACGTATGCACGTACATATGTATGTATTTATGTATGTATGTATGTATGTATGTATGTGTGTGTATATATATATATACATACATATATATATATATATATATATATATATATATATATATATATATATATATATATATATATATATATATATATATATATATATATATATCAGGTGTTTTGAAATTAGAGCACCCCCTCCACAAAACAAATGGAAAGTTATGAAGTTTTATGCTATAGCCTATCTCCAAGTACATTATTTCAAGTTTCTATTAAGCTATTTTTCATTTTACATTTCTTGTATTTTCAGACTGACTGACGGAGTTAAATACAGAGATGGCTAATGACTTGGAGGAAATCAGATGGATTGACCGAATCCAGGCTATAACCTTCAGAGAGGCCAGGGATGCTGGTGCATCCTTCATTTCATGTTCCTGGATAGCTAAATACATTAAAAGAGATGAATCCTTTGTTAAAAGAAACTGGAACAAAATTCCATATGACTGTCATCGCGAAAAGAGTGAGAATCTTGGAAGGCCTGAAGTCCTTTCTCAGGAGTCAAAAGACATCATAGCTGAGGTAGTGGGTAGACGAAGAAAGTCTTTACGTAAATTGGCGCTTGAACTAGAAACAAAAAGGGGAAAGATGAGAAGTTATAGTGCTGTATATCGTGAGTTGAAAAAATCTGTATCAAGCCATTTCATGTTATCAGCAAGCCCAACATCACTCAGCAACAGAGAGAACATCATGCATTGTTTTGTGGTTCATTTCTTAAAGACTGGGATGAAGCTGACTTTCTCCATGTTGTTGCATCAGATGAATTCTTCATTTACACAGTCAGGAAGCCAAATCATAAAAATGACATCATTTGGGTTGCAAAGTTGGATGATATCAGCGATGATGTGCGCTATCGCCAAGATGTGAAATTTCCTGAATGTTTGGGAATTTTTGTCTGTTTCACAGCCAAACGGTTAATGTGGATCATCAAAGAAAAAGGATAGTCATGGAATGGCAAATACTTCAGAGAAACTGTGCTTACTGGTGGAGTATTTTCTTTCCTCAAAGATCCTGAAAATGTGTTATCTGTTGAAGAAGTCACGTTTTTGCATGATAAGGCACCATGTTTCAAGGATCTTCAGACACACGAGCTGCTTTGAAACAGTGGTATCGATTTCTTCTTATCAAGTGAATTTTCAGGTAGCTCCCCTGACCTTAATGTGTGTGTGAAAACATTGGTAGTATCTTAAAGGACCGTGCTGAAGCGCGCACAGTGAACTATGATGGTATACCAAGCCTCGATGACCTGCGAAGAGAGGTGATCGAAGTGCTCAGGGAAATGGAGTTTGAGTCTCAGTTTTTTTGCAATTTGCTGAAATCATACCCCTCAAGAATGCAGGCTGTGGTACAGGCAGATGGAGACCACACAAAATATTAAATACTCAGAGAGAAACTTAAATAAATACCTGTTCTGAATTATTTTTGTTTTTGTCCATATCAATTTTAGTTTATGCTGTAGAGGGGGGGCTCTAATTTTGTAACACCCTGTATATGTGTATGTGTGTGTGCACACACACACACACACACACACACACATATATATATATATATATATATATATATATATATATATATATATATATATATATATATATATATATATACAGTATATATATATACGATTCCAATTCATTTATCACTTACATAAATTCCCCTTCGGCGACAATTCTTCAACGGAGATATACCGAGGTAGCGTGAATTTCGATATTAAGCGACATTTGTAGCTTCATGATTGAATATAAATCACGGTGTGATAAAAATTTCATAACAAGAGCTGCGTGTTCCAAACGCGTACCAATGAACTGTCATGGCGGAGGTGGGTCATTGTCGAGGCTAGTAAAAGCACTTTCCCCCTCTCTTGATGGCTCAATGGTTTACAACGGATAAAATAGCAGTCGCGGGTTCGACATCTCGAAAAGACTTATATAAATTCTCTCTTGATGGCTCAATGGTTTTTCGTAACAACTGAGTCGCTGAATAAAAGCTTTCGTCGGCTCAATGGTTTACGTGTCCCCACGATTCCAAATTCATTTATCATTTATCACTTATATAATGTGATAAAAATCCCATGGCGGAGGTGGGTCATTGTCGAGGCTAGTACACTTTCCCGCTCACGACACATCTCTCCAAAAGACGGATGGATAACTGGAGTCGTAGAATAGGCTTTCGCGTTTGAATTCCAGTTCATTTATATTATAAATTCCCCCTTCCTCCGACAATTCTCCAACTTCATGATTGTATATAAATCACGGATTGTGATAAAATAAAATTTCATAACAAGAGCTGCGTGTTCCAAACGTACCAATGAACTGTCATGGCGGAGGTGGGTCATTGTCGAGGCTAGTACACTTTCCCCGCTCACGACGGGTAAAAGCAGTACGACATCTCGGCAAAAGACTTATACCTCTCTTGATGGCTCAATGGTTTACGTCAACTGGAGTCGCTGAATAGGCTTTCGTTGCGGGTTTGTGTCCCCACGATTCCAATTCATTTATCACTTATATAAATTCCCCTTCGGCGACAATTCTCCAATGGAGATATACAGAGGTAGTGTGAATTTCGATATTAAGTGACATTTGTAGCTTCATGATTGTATATGAATCACGGTGTGATAAAAATTTCATAACAAGAGCTGTGTGTTCCATACGTACCAATGAACTGTCATGGCGGAGGTGGGTCATTGTCGAGGCTAGTACACTTTCCCCGCTCACGACGGGTAAAACATCTCGGCAAAAGACTTACTCTCTTGACATCTCAACTGGTAAAAGACTTTCGTTGCCTCTCTTGATGGCTCAATGGTTTACGACTGAATTTCGAGTCGCATTTGAATGATTGTATATGAATCACTGTGATAAAAATTTCATAACAAGAGCTGCGTGTTCCAAACGTTCAATGAACTGTCATGGCGGAGGTGGGTCATTGTCCCCTAGTACGCTCATTCCAACATCTCATTTATCACTTATATCAATGGATTCCAACTGGAGTCTGAATAGGCTTTCGCGGGTTCGTGTCCCCACGATTCCAATTCATTTATCAATTAAATTCTCCAATTCGGAGATATACCGAGGTAGCGTGAATTTCGATATTAAGCGACATTTGTAGCTTCATGATTGTATATAAATCACGGTGTAATAAAAATTTCATAACAAGAGCTGCGTGTTCCAAACGTACCAATGAACTGTCATGGCGGAGGTGGGTCATTGTCGAGGCTAGTACACTTTCCCGCTCACGACGGGTAAAAGCAGTACGACATCTCGGCAAAAGACTTATACCTCTTGATGGCTCAATGGTTTACGTCAACGACGCTGAATCTTTCGTTGCGGGTTTGTGTCCCCACGATTCCAAATTTATCACTTATATAAATTCCCCTTCGGCCTCCAATGGAGATATACCGAGGTAGCGTGAATTTCGATTTAAGTGATGGCTCAATGGTTTCCGCGTCAATGAACTGTCATGGAGGGTCATTGTCGCTGATGGCTCAATGGTTTAGGCTTTCGTCGTGGGTTCGTGTCCCCACGATTCCAATTCATTTATCATTTATCACAATTCTCCATATAAATTCCCGGTTAATAAAAATTTCATAACAAGACAAACGTCTGAACCAACATTGGAGATAAAAGACTTATACCTCTCTTGAGGTTTAGCAACTGAATTTTCGTCGTATTCGTGTCCCCACGATTCCAATTCATTTATCACTTATATAAATTCCCTTCGGCGACAATTCTCCAACGGAGATATACCGAGGTAGCGTGAATTTCGATATTAAGCGACATTTGTAGCTTCATGATTATATGCATATATATGTACATATATATGTGCAGTCACTCAGAAATGTTTTGCAACATGTTGTAGAAGTTTTCATTCACCTGCCAGTAATTTGTTCTTTTGATATTTACAAGGAAATGTAATTTTCTTATTCGATTTTAGTTATTAATCACACGGTTAACAACATAAAAAAGAATGGTGAGTGAAAAATTCATATTACGAAAAATGACGAAACATTTTGAAAACTTTCACTTCAGATGATTGGGCAAGAGTCAAAGCAGCTATATTTCGAATCCAGATAAAAGTTTATTGACTAATAAAATAATATTGAATAATCATCAATGAAATTATATATACATAAAGAAAGAAAGAATTCAACCAATATTGTTGTCAAAAAAAAAAAAAAAAAATCTCGTAACGTCGTATGTTATCGTGTGCTCCACATTCGGGCGGGAAAGTTAAACTAAACTGTTTCGTCACTTGGACTCTGGGATATCTTTTTTTAAGAGAGTCCAAGAGAATATTCTTTTCGATTGGTTCGTCACTGTTCCCAGGGAGCACAATGGTACCCTGAATGCTGTTCACAGTGTCATGTTTTTTAATTTTTACTTTTGTATTATCTACTGTTATGGACATATAGTCCTTAGACTGACTATTGTGGCTTCTATAAGTCACGTACTTTCTCTTATCTGTCTAAACGACATTTTTGTCGTTGAATGTCTGTTTAATAGATAGTTTTCCAACTTTAGGGCTGAAGTTTTCCGTTCTGTTTCTAAGGTTAGAAACCTTGACCAACTTCCACCCCCAAAGAGGGAGTCGAAGTTGGGTCAAGACGATATTTACTTCTTTTGGGTTTGTTCTGTACTGGAGTATAAGGTTTCAGTGTAATTACATTTTAATTTTGTTTTGATTTTTCTAAAGAAAGGTTGTCATAGAAGGTTTCAGCGGTTGTCAACTGTGCCAAGTCGCCACCATCAAAGGGTCCAGGGGTACTCAAATCCTTATAATGACTTGTCATAAAGATTGAGGGGAGGGAAAAAAAATTAAACCTGAAAACCTTAAAAAGATATCATCAGCCTTTCATGGAGTTTACTCTTCTACCAATGGCACTAGTGAGAACTGACTCCCAAATGTCTACTCCCTACCTTACCCCACAGGGGATGGCCCAACATGATTAGAGTGGCCCAAGTGTAAGCCAAACCCACTTGCTAGGACTGAGAGTGTTACAAGAATACAATTGTCCCCACCCTAATCACATCATGAGCAAACTGGATAGAATGGCGAGACAGAGTCCTATCCTCAGAACCAGACCCCCCTGGAATCCATGGTACTGCCCTAAAGAATAGTTCTGCCTGTTATCTCTCAGGTCCGAACATTATCGGGCAGTTGATAGTTCTACCACAGTTCCCACTATTTAGCTTCAGATATAAACCCAATCCCAGTTATGATATCTTTTCCTATTTATCAGGTCCAATAAATTTTAGCAAAAGCGGAAAATTCCGCAAAAATTAATTCAAAGAAATACAGAATGGTTTATGGGACTCTTGGACTCAAACCTGGGAACAGATTCCTGGGGTTCAAGAGCCCCCTCACCACGTCAAGGTGGTCCCAAATCGAGGGGGACAATCTGTGAGGAGAAACAGTTACAAATTAAAACAGTAAAATAGATATCTACATGTATTTAATACTTACATACATATTAATGTGTTCATATGTTTATGCCACATACTGCATTATATATATATATATATATATATATATATATATATATATATATATATATATATATATATATATATATATATATATATATATATATATATATATATATATATAATATAAAAGTGAATGTTTGTATGTCTGGACCCTATAGAAATCCGAAACGCTTGACAAAAACAGACAAAAATTTGCACACGACCCCTATGTGACCCCAGGAAGGTTTATACCTCAAAATCAAACCCCTACCCCCGAGACAGACATCAAACACAGACAAACTGAATTAAATTTTCGTTATCATCGGTGCTGGTCATCTTTTCCTCAGTAATGTTATGGGAGTCACCAGTAGCTTGGGTGGAAAACAACCATCATTTCTGTTGGTGAAGTCATTAAACTCCTCCCACTGCAAACCCTATCATCAGTTTAGTATATCCAAAAAAAATTAAACAGATGTGTTTGACTGTATTAGAATTACTTTTATTTGGTCATAAAGCAATGTAATTTAAAATATAACTTCTACCACCACACCAGTCAGCCAAAAAGTAGTAACAGACCAAATGCCTCTGTGACAGACATAACCCCTCACTAAAAAATTACTAGCACCTAAATTACCATATTTTTTTCAGTCTTCATTTTAAGCCCAACGTATCTTAATCATACCATGCCAATAAAATACAAATTCTTAAGTACACTGTGGTATTACCATAACTATATCTAAGTACTTAATCCATGAAAAAAAGTTCACAGTTATGGACACAACCTGGAGATCAAGAACCAATTCATCAACGAGATGAATCACATCCATCGACGAGATTAATCAAATCCACCACCATTCGTGCATGCGTGTTAACAGACTAAATGCTTCTGTGACCAAGCTACCCCCTCATTAAAAAATTACTCACGACAAAATTACCACATTTTTTCAGTGTTCATCTTAAGCCAAACATGTCTTAATTATACCTTGCCAATAAAATACCAATTCTTCAATACCTGAGGTATTGCCATCTGTCATGGGTAGATGCAATAATGATGAAATATATTGTATATTGAAAAAGAAATGTCTCTTTTCCAACACGTGACTGCTTCCTGTGTTTGCTCACCAGTCAGTTCCAGTTGTCAACGCGTCCTGGACAATTAGTGAGTTGATGAAAACCCTTTCTTGTGGAACCGACACCACGTGGTATCTCACGTCATGCCTTTGTAACATGGCGCAATATTCAGTCCACATTGCATCAGAAAATTTGATCTGGAATCTTCTATGGCGTGACCAGAAATGGGTAGACGGCACTCAGAGGTCGGACAAAGCAAGGTTCCGACGGGAGTATCCCCTTCAAACAACCCTTACTCTTCTCCATAAAATCTTGTCCTGCCCAAAACGAAGAGAAGCAGCCAGCCCTTCCTGCTTGTGATGAGAAGCCCCTAAGCCCTCCATGTTCGAGACGAGGTGAAACAGTGAGCCTACAAGTGACGAAGAGAAGTAGTCAGTCCTTCCTCCTTGTAGCGAGGACAAGTCTTCAGCCCTTTCTGCCTGTGACAACGTGAAGTAGCCTGCCCTTCCTGCCTGTGACAACATGAAGTAGTCAGCCCTTCCTGCCTGTAGCAAGGATGAGTCTTCAGCCCTTCCTGCCCTCCATTTGCACCATCTCCGAATTCTTGAAGAAACAACATTTGCTGCCTCATCATAAAGACATTCCTTTTTGTGACGCTTACGAGCCGGAGGTCATCGTACCAGCAACATCTCTGCTGAGTTCCCAGCTGCCCTTCTGTGACGTCTTCAAGCCCGAGGTCATCGTACCAGCAACATCTCTGCTGAGTTCCCAGCTGCCCTTCTGTGACGTCTTCAAGCCTGAGGTCATCGTGCCACCATTTAAGTATTAAGATTGCTCTACCCTGCAACTTGTTCCCCCTATCAATATAACTGCTTAAATTTGTTTTGTATAGTGTTATGTTGAGTGAGAGCAAAGGGGAAACAACGTTTCGTTTTCTTTGTAAATAAGGTTGTGAATAAATGGTTGCAGTGTTGTGAGAGTTTCTTTTTATATTTATTTCCTGTATTTCAATTGCTGGTGTTGAAACGTTGTTTAGAGTTTGAAAGAACCTGGAACGAATCTTGGATCGTGACACCATCATATCTAAATACTTAATCTACTTAAAAATTACCATATATCGACAATTTCTATATTAGACCATTCAGACTCTGGCCTACACTTTCCCTCAGAAACGCCAAAGGACAATGAAACGTGTTTGTTAACACGCACACGAAACCGAAAACAGTTGCAGCTCTTTTTACAGTGTCTAAATTACCATCGTGACATTCAATATTTATATAGTCAATAGACACTGTATCCTAATAACATATAGATATTCTGAAGCTGTTTGTCAGCTGACAACCTACCATCTAGGTTTTATGCGATAACGATCGAATACCAGTCTTGAAAACGAGATGATATTTAGGCGACTGAACGGTCCCCAGTTAACTGAAGTTGTGCCTATACCCAAACCACACTTCGTCCTCGTAGACCTGCTGACATGTCTTTCATCATTTGTAGTTTTTTTTTTTTTTTTTGTTATTGCTGTGAAATCGTTCTTTTTAATTTTGATCTGACTGAGAGAGAGGGTAGGGAAGAAGGATAACGTTATTACAGGTTTTCGCATTAAAATATGATTTGATACGCTTAGTGACATGGCATTCTTTTGTTTATGGAGGGTATATATAATTTGTCAAAGGGTCCCCTACATAGTCTCTACAGAGATTCATCCGTTATTCATTTCCATGAGTGAATATCTTCACACACTAATCTTTTGGTGTATGTGAATTTCTGCTCACTGTGGAAGTCTGTATGACACAGTCACGTTTTCCATAAGCAGAATCTTCTTTAATGAATTTAACAGAAAATTATTAATCACAAGAAAGAAAAGCATTTTCAGTGACCGTACACGTTCTTTACATGACAAAACAATTCAAAGGAGATGCAGGAAAATTTTTCTGAGTTCTTCAGAGTTTTTCTGGGAAGCACTGGGATGGTCAGCTAGTATTTATTTATATGTATAAATATAGATATAGATAGATAGATAGATAGATAGATACATACATACATACATACATATATATATATATATACACATACTATATATATATATGTGTATGTATATATATATATATATATATATATATATATATATATATATATATATATACACACATTATATATATATATATATATATATATATATATATATATATATATATATATATATATATATATATATATTTATATATATATTATAATGTTGCATGATAAATGAACAAACATAAATTGATTTTATGTACAAACATATACATATATGATTTTATATATATATATATATATATATATATATATATATATATTGTATATTCAATGAGACCTTCCAAGGCTAATGGAGACCACTGAGTACACTGAACCCAAGTTTTGTACTTTCAGATAATGAAACAACACTGTTACCACGTGTTTACGATGATCCACGAAAAGATGCTGCAGTTTAATTAAATATATTAACGTGGCCATTTACAGAATATTTTCAAGCAGTTCTTACAGTTTACAAGTCCTGACTGCCATTCTACTTTTGTGGGTTCAATCTAATGACATGTTAGTAATTCATTTTGAACGAAACTGAACAAAATAAAAAGCATCCATAAAATTAACAAAATACCCAACCATCTAAAAGGGGAACGAAATAAAAACAATCTAAAAGCGAACAAGATAAGAAGAAACTTCTAACAAAATAAAACAGCTCTATGTAGATAAAAAAATTATAATCACCCTAATAATGGAGGGACAAAATAATGAGCACCCAAATAAGCAAAACTAAAATGGGGAGAAATCAGAAGATACCCTACGGAGGAAATACTGAAACCGCTAAAACATAAAACAATTATAAAGGCGCCTAATATCTTTGAAGCAATTGACCTCGATAGGAGACGTGGCACACCAAGCTTAGAAAATGCTCTCCGGAAGGCTTTTCGAGACTGAAAACAAACACCAGAGAACGGGTGGGAGGCAAAGAACAACACTGACAGACTTACCGATATGAGCAAGACAAACAGTCAACGACGCCAAAACAAATTTCCACGTAAACCAGTTACTCATGTTTGATAAATATTAACAGATGTGCACTTAATTTTTCATGCTTAGCAGACTTTTTCCATCATAAATTAACTACATCTACCATTTATAAGCCATCGAAAAAATATTACAACATCTTACAGGTTTACACGTACAAAATTTAAGAAGTCCAGCTCACTCTACACTTTCATCGGTACCACTTTTTAATTTTAAACACAAACGACGAACACAACCGATATAGAAAAGGAAGTGCACGCGCGCGCGCACGCACACACACACACACATAAACAATACTTATGCGGAATCATAGCATACACGACGGATTTTATACATGAACATCATTACATGAAAAAGGTTTCATGATGGAGAGGAAAAAGAAACAAAAAATTCAGAGTGAATACATTGTTCTAAGGAGAGAATTTAGTGCAAAGAGATATGTTAATAATCAAATCATATGTTAATAATCAAATCAACTGAAAAATGAAAAAAACGTATACGGACATATACTGTATGAAGTAAATGCGATACTAAATAGATGGTGTGGGTGTTTTGAAGATTTTTTAATGTGTAGTATAACAGAGGGACAGAACTGAATGATGTAAGTTTGGAATGGATTAGTGTTAAATTTTCGATTGCTTATGGAATTGACTGTTGAGGACCTAAGGAGGCATCTAAGAGTCTGAAGAATGGAAAGATGTCAGCAACTGAGATTGCAAGTGAGATGTTGCAGAGTGGTGAAGAATGTGATTGAGTGGACGACCAGCGAGTACGAGGTAAGCCTGGATGGGGGACATGTTCTAAAGGTATGGCTGAGGGAAATAATTGTCTCTTTGTATAAGGTGTGAGGTTCAAGAAGACAGGTCTGGGTATGACTGATTTATTTCTCGGAAACCAGGAATGTGGACGGAAAGGAAGTGACCGACCTGCGGATTCCCATGTCAGGCATTTGGACAAGAGTTTGCATTTGTTAGATGACATATAAATGAGAATAATTTGCGCTACAATAAACGTACAAAGTAGTTACAAACATCGGCGGAAAGGCCGGACAATAATGCGTATGGAGAGATACATAAAAATATATGAAATAATAACGGGTAATATACATGGCGTGATTAATGCAGAAATGAAGAGGCGTTCGACGCCTTTACAAGTACTCCTCTCCTAAGACAATGATTACAGAGATAATTATTGGATGACATGAACATTAATCATGGAAGCACTGGGGGAGAAGGAGGCGACCCCTTCTCTAAGAGAACTGTGGGCGGGGGCAACGCCAACTGCTGGATCTGCCGCAGCGCAGCTTCTGGGGCGCCCATGGCCCCTCCTTGGTGGGGTGGAGGGTTATGTCTGAGGGAGTGTTTTGAGGGGAGACCCTGGGACGTTTGCCTGCCTCCTCACGGATTTCGCTGTCCAAAAGGAATACTGGTTTTAGCCTGTCGATAGAAACCCAATCCTCCCGGCCGTGGACGTCGATGAGATACACCTTGGGGGTCCTGTTGATGATTCGGTAAGGGCTCCTACAGGGCCTGGTCAAGGGCCGTCGACAGGTGTCTATCCTGACGAAGACGTAGGTGCAGGAATCCAGACTGGCCGGACTGTAGGTGTTGGTTCTGTCCATGAAGGTCTTATGGCAGGGCACGAACTTCTGTGCTAGTTCCCTCAACCTCGGGATGGGGGTGTCTGTGCCGTCGGCTGACGGCAGGAAGAATTCCCCCGGAACAGCTTGTGTTTCTTCGTAGACTTTTTCTGCAGGGGATATGTCACCATCTGCCTTTGGTGCAGTGGGGAGACCCAGCAGGACCCAGGGGAGTTGGGTCCTCCAGTTTTCGTTGGTGCAATGTGCCATTAGAGCTGCCTTCAGTGACTGGTGTGCCCTCTCTACCATGCCGTTTGCTGCGGGGTTGTAAGCCATCATGCTGTGAAGTGTCATACCCATCAGGTGTGCCAGGGAGACCCAGAGTTCTGACAGGAATGCTGAGCCCCTGTCCGTAGTAATGCTGTCTGGCACCCCGAAGCGGCTGATCCAACTGGAGAGGAGGGCTTCTGCGCTGGATGCTGTTGACGCCTCCTCCATAGGTGTCGCCACTGGCCAGTGATATGGCCGAAGCGCCAACGAGGTTGAGGGAAATCACCAATGCCTGATTGTGTGTGCCTTGTGAACTTGCTGATTTAGCACGGGATACAGCTCCTCGCCCACTGGCGGGCGTCCTTCCTGATACTGTGCCACACGAACTTTTCTGTCATCAGGCGCGCCTTTGTATACCCAGATGGATGGGAGAGGCTGTGAATGATGTCGAACGTCTGCTTCCTCCTCGAGGTGGGGACCAGGGGGCGGGGGCGGCTGGTGTTAAGTGTCACAGAGAAGCGTTGCGCCCGAACCGCTCAAGGGCATGTCCTCCCACCTGAGCGCTGTCAGTGCCGTCCTGTAGGCTGGTGTTTCCAGGTTTGCTGCTTGCTTCCTTGCCAGGTCTTCGTAGTTTATGCTGAAGTGCAGGGAATTGATTTCCACCCTTGACAGGGCGTCAACTACTGGATTGTTCCTGTTGGGAATGTAGGTGATGGTGCAATCAAACTCAGAGAAGGCGGCCAAGTGCTGCTGCTGCCTCGCCGACCGTGTCGCCCGCCTTCGTAAATGCGTGCACCAGGGGCTTGTGGTCCATGACGATGGTGCATGGAGTACCATCCAGCAGGTATTTGAAGTGCCGCACAGCCTGGTAGATTGTGAGCAGCTCTCTGCCGAAGGCGCTGTAGCAGGTCTCTGCCAGCGACAACTTGCGATTGAAGAAAGCTAGAGGCTGGGGGGCGCCGTCGACTACTTGCTCAAGCACTGCTCTGCAGGCGATGTTGCTGGTGTCGGTGGCGAGTCTCAGGGAAGCGGTGGGGTTATGATGCGTTAAGGTGGTGGCACTCGCAAGGGCTATCTTTGTCTCCTCGAATGCCTGCTGTTGTGGAGTGCCCCACATCAGTGTTTTGGCCTGCCCTTCAGGATTCCGGTCAGGGGATACATGATGCGGGTGATACCTGGGATGAATTGGCGATAGTAGTTTACCATGCTGAGGAAAGCTTGAAGGGCCTTGATTGTCTGTGGCGTCGGGAACTTTTTTAATGCTTTCACCTTGGAGGCCATGGGGAGTGCTCCTGGGAAGGAGCTTTCAGGGGCCTAGACTGTGTCGCCGTTCTGAGTCCATTAAAGGCTCTCTGAAGGTAAATGTGGCCGTATTTAGTCCATTAATGGTGGGGCCAAAACCGCATGGTTACCTGTCACTCTGGGGTCACCAGATGTGAGGCTCAAGAAGACAGGTCTGGGTATGACTGATTTATTTCTAGGAAACCAGGAATGCGGACGGAAAGGAAGTGACCAACCTGCGGATTCCCATGTCACGCATTTGGACAAGAATTTGCGTTTGTTAGATGACATATAAATGAGAATAATTTGCATTACAATAAACATACTAAGTAGTTACATACATCGGCAGAAAGGCCGGACAATAGTGCGCATGGAGAGAAACATAAAAACTATGAAATGATAATGGGTAATATACATGGCGTGATTAATAAAAAAAAATGAAGAGGCGTTTGACGCCTTTACATGATTTAAGGGATAAAGGAGACTAGAAGAATTATAAAGGCATAATGTTACCTAGCGCACCAGAGGTGGTGTATGGTACCATTATGATTGACAAAATGCGAAGAGAAAAGGACTGATGGGGGAAGAACAGCCTGCTTCAGGCAAAGTTAAGAGCGTGTTTGTTAAGTGTTTGTTATGAAACAGTTATGTAAGGATTCGAAGTAGAGGAAACAAACGTGAAAGAGGTATACATGGACCTTGGAAAAATCTTGTGACAGAATCGATAGAGGGGCAATGTAAACAATGTTAAAGGATGTATGTTATACAAGATAAGCCGTTGTGAGTCACGAAAGGTTTTGAGTGGAAGCGAAGCAAGCAAAAACACAGTCTAGAGAGTGACTGGTTTGACTTAAAAGTGGGTCTGAGACAAGTCTGTGTAAGTCTCTGTGGCTGTTAATTATCTTTATGGATGGAGTGATGCAAGAGACTACAAAAAGGAAATTTTACATTGATTTTATTTTACTTGGCTTATAAAACTTTGGCCTGTCGGCTTGACACAAGAATCGTTTGTTAGTTTTGTGATGAGTAACCTTAAAGGTAAAACTGTGATAAATTAATTACTGGTAATCTAGTAATACGTGAAAATGGTTAAACATCAGAAATATGAATCTTAAAACTTCATGGCATCAACATTATCATTATAAAACACTTCTCCTATGGAACTTGAAATATGTTGTTGCCTTCTCTCATATAAAGTACATACTTGAGTCAGTCAGAGAGCAGATTCTCTAATATTTAAAAAAAACTTTCTCTGAGAGAAAGCTCCATTGGTTTTGCAATTTTTGTTTAATGTAAGACCGCATCGGTTATTTCATATCATTATAAGAAACTGAGGGCTATTCAATACCATCCAGTTTCATAACAAAAGTGGCTTCCAAACTGGCCCCTTCATTACCTCTGAAACCAACTCGGCCTGGGACCCAATAAAGCTGGACCAATTTGTAGCATGATGCAAGCAACAGAGCCAAAACATCTGACATGGGTGCAAAGATGTGAGGTAACAAAATAATCTGTGAATGAGTGAGATACTGATATTCGGATGACATAGTATTATTTGGGGATTATGTCTATTTAAACTGGCGTCACAACACCTAGGTTATTGATGCCGATTTTTGGGGGGGATAGTGACATGAAACTGCAGGAACTAGTGAAAAAGTTTGCATGAGACAGCCAGGAATAAATATGAGCAAGAATTAGCTAAAAATGGGGTTAACTGGAAACCTGAAAATAAGGAAAAGAATGTTGCTACGAATGAGGGGAAACTGGAAGTAAATACAGAGGACGATGGTTGGATGTGAGAGAGGAGAATCACAGAATACACGAAGCAAAAAAGTAACAAGGAATGTGCAAAGATTGGGAAGAGAGTGGGAGTCAATGGAGGCCAAGTTCCGGATGTATGAAAAAATTTCTGAGCCAACTCTCCTTTATGGAATGTCACAATTCGGACTCGAATCGTCAGGTTTATTTTTAATACTTACTAAATAAAAGTTCCCCACCAGTACTTGGAAACATGGTAAAGAATGCAGGAAGAAAACTCACACAACACTACAGCATAATTATTTACAATATACACAGAAAATGAAGAGGGACTCTTGCATTCACTCAACTTACTTCCCACCGTAGTACTAATAAAATAAAATAAAGCAGGCGAAGATAGGTGGAATGGTGTGCAAGATATAAAACATATATATCTGTGAATTATCCTTTGACGCAGGGGCACTGACGCTGGTCCGTAGAAAAAACACATGGCTCCGTTCAAAGTGGGATAGCCAATCCGTGGTATGATCCTCTAAACTTTCAAGGGGCGGTGAAGGTAACAGGCCACTCACTGTCGTACTAAACCATCTGAAGGAGATTTTCTTCTGCAGGTTTAACAAGTCGTGCTTCTCGTCTCTCAATGTCTTACGTCCTCTGTCCTTCTCTCTCGCTTGTCATTCTATTCTCACTAAGGCGATCCTATGGGAGCTTATATACACCTAAATGGGCAGAGCCCAAGATGAAACCTTCCATGATCGTTGTTTCCTTATTTGGAGATTCTTGCAAGATCCACTTCTTGATTAGCTTATCAAAAACTGCACATCCGACCACGCCAGACTGGAAACCCCTACTAGTTTTGTGACGAAATCTTGCCTAATCTGACGCCGAATTATCCCGTAGGTCCCAATGGAGAACACTGAGGCTATGAAAGAATGACAGACGACAACGAGGGGCAAAGATGGATCCAAGTAACACCACACTGGATCTCCAAACAACATGCATTTATTAAAAGAAAATTTTCGTTTTCAACATTCCCCTCCTTAGCCACTAAAGTCACTACCCATGACAGGGAAGTGAAGCTGGATGTTGAATGCATATCCTTGAAGAAAGGATATGATTACTACATGTGACATCAGCTGAACATAAAGGGTACCGAATGTAGAGAAATGTAGTGGTTTTGGAAAAGGTTACTGAAGGTGTAATGTTTAATTAGAGAGTTATGAAATAATTGAGTCATGTGGAAAGAACAAATATGATTTGGTGAGAATGCATAATTCGGATAGATTCAAGAGGAAGAATGAGAGAATCACATGAAAGGCTTGCTAGATTGATGGAGAGAAATAGGTAATGGTAAGGAAGGACCTTCATTATCATTATGTGCGAGTGTGCGCAAAATAAAGGTGAATGGAGCAGGCCATGCTGGGGGGAAAGGGGAGCTGACACACTGCTTATCAGCCATGTGGGTAGGCTAGGTATAATAAACTAATCATGTTGTGGAAGTTTCCTGCACATGGTTTTTATCCACAATTCAGCAATTAAGGTATGAATGCGATTGTAGCCGTCAACTGGATTTTTCTCTAGAATCTCTAGAGTCAAACACTGTTATGGAAAATGGCGCTTAGTGCTGAAACACACATACATATATATGTGTGTGTGTATGTATATATATATATATATATATATATATATATATATATATATATATATATATATATATATATATATATATATATATATATATATCACAATGCCCTCTTAACTTCTCGAATTCTTCGCGCTTTTTTGGATATGCGAAGAATTCGAGAAGTTAAGAGGGCATTGTGGCTATTAGAATTACATATGTGTCTGGTAAAAGTGACCAGTAGATTCTACACACACACATATATATATATATATATATATATATATATATATATATATATATATATATATATATATATATATATATATATATATATATATATATATATATGTGTGTGTGTGTGTGTGTGTCTATATATATATATATATATATATATATATATATATATATATATATATATATGCTCAAGGCATTTTCAGTAAACCGTTTGCTGGAAAATGATAGAGTAACAACAAAAGTTCGTGTACTATTGTATCACTTTCTTCGTAGCCAAATAAAGTTTATATATATAGAGTATATATAATACATACATACACACATATATATATATATATATATATATATATATATATATATATAGATAGATAGATAGATATATTAAGTCTTGTATGACTTTGGAAGAACTATGTGCTGGCCTGCCAGTGTACTTCTGCTGCAGATGCATTTGTGTTGATGTTGGAAGTTTGCACAGATGGGTAGAGAGAGCTATCTGATCATGATTTAAGTGCATGGAGACAGCATGATCAAACACTGAGCCGAGGTCGTCATATTTCCGGAAGAAATGATTGTGTGAGTGAGTATGTATGTTGCACTTGTGAATGGTATATTAACAGGGGGATAGAATCTTGCAGGGGGACTTCATTAAGAGACTGGGTCTGTTTTGGTTAGTGGTGAAGTGTTGGAAGATCGCCACTGGAAAATTGGTTATTTGTCACCATAGAAAGTGAGTATAATGACTCATGAACACACATCTATTCCAGACATTTTTTTTAAAAGTACCAATTGTGCTGCAATGAAATTCCTCCATGTTCCTCTATACATTTCCCTGTTCTGTTTCCATTGTGCATTTTTCTGTTTTGAATATTCATGTTTTAACACCATTTCAGGTTTTAAGATATTGATATGTTTCTTTCAACAGGAATTCTGGGTTCATCCTGAGAGGACAAATATTTTGTAAGTGGTGTTTATTCTTTACATACTATTGACATTTATTGTGGTTTAGAATAACTATGACCTTATTACTTTATTTGGTGACCTGGGTGTTAGTCACTAGTATTAGCTGGTTTAGAATTGATAACCTGAATGTTTGTGAATCAGAATTTCCTCTAGTGATGTCTTCCATTGGTAGGGGGTGGAATTCACTCTATTTCATGACTGTAGCTTTTGCTCAATCACTTTTGCTAAATTTGCAAATAAAGCCTAGTTTTGTTTCTCAGTGTTTAATTCCAGTAGTCCTTTGTGTAAAGATAGGTTCAATGAGAGAAGTCGACAAAGGAGAAGGAATATACTGACTCAGGGGAGCCACTGCTACCAGAGACATGTTACGAAAGTAAGATGATTGATTCTGTTCTTCAAACAGATACAGCAATAAAAGATGACCCTATCTGACCTGGGGATAGAGTCATTTAACAGTGGTTGGCTGCGGTGTTAGACATAGATAGACAAATAGATAGTTAAGGGTAAGCTTCCCAAGAGACATATCTTATTAATACTGGTATCAGCATCTCAGAACAGGACTTCAATGGGTCAGCGATTCAGGGTAGTGAGATGTTGTGAGACACACTCGAGTCAGTTTTTCTCGAGAGCGACTGTGTGTGGGTGTTTAATGATGCGTCATGGGGAGCAAGGGTTCAATGTACTAATATTGATTTATGGGCATTATTTCATATTGGGGAGTGTTTAGGCACATTTAATGTGTGTAGTGTGAGTAATTGTGGTATATTGACCACTTGTGTATGTTAAAACATGAGAAAAAGCACAAGTATTTTTCTTTCTCTCTCTCTCTCTCTTTCTTTGGTAAGGGAATTCTCGTGCCATCGAGCAGAGGCGTACGTAAGTGTTATCATTTTTTTTATTGTTAATTTTAATGTCAGACTGAATTGCTTTTTATTGCATTGCAACTAATATTCAGGCAGTGGCTGTAGTGTGACGTCATCCCTGAGTGACGTGTCAGTGACATCATTAGTTGGGCGCATTTGAATTTTGGTCATGCCTCATATCTTTTGTTTATATATAGCAATCAGCAGTTTGCATCAGTGTTTAGGGTTTAATAAAGGGAGTATTTTATTATTGGGTTATCTCTGGGGACTTTGATAATTGGATAGTAATTTATTTGAAATTTGTTGAATTACCATGTGTAAACATTTCTTACGCAAGCATGTATAGACTTCTTAGTTTTTTAAAGTTTTTTCTTATTTTTATAATTACATAGTATGTGTTATTTTGGGTGCATACGTGAGCGTATGTAAAGAGGGGAGCGGTTGCTGTGAGCTTACTCAGCAATCTTTTGCCTTGGCAACAGGAGAGGGAGCAAGTCTCTTCGGGGTCTTGCGCTCAGCATTTTTTCTGTGTGCTTCAGCAGGCCTTGGATAGGGTGAAAGGGGTAGTGAAGTGTTGCACTAAGGGGGTGAGGAATGAATTCTTCTCTACCTCTCTCTCTCGTCAATCTCCTCGAGTCCTGTTTTCTATACATGAGGGTAGACTCCCATTTTCTTTACTTGAGGGGAGAGTGAGTGTTTTTTTTTTTTGTCGTTTACCCTTGAAGACGCAAAGTCATCTTGACCGACTTTGCAATCAGCTGTGCACCGAGTCTGCCCATTTTTTTTCCACTTGGGACTTCGGATTTAATTAGGAGTTTAATTAATTTTGGATTTAATTGTGAGTTTAATTAATTTTGAATTTAATTTTGGTTTAATTTTGAATTTAATTGTGGGTTTAATTAATTTTGAATTTAGTTATGGGTTTAATTAATTTTGGATGTAATTGCAGGTTTAATTAACTTTGGATTTGATTGTGGGTTTGGTTAGTATTTTCTTTTGAGTTTGGGGGGATTAAATGCTTGAGTACCGGGAATTAACACTCTGGGTTTCTTACTGTATGGGAATTCTTTCAGGGGAAATTGTTTTTCCTTGGATTTTTTCTGTAAGGGGTGTCCTTTCGCGGGACTTGGGAAATTTTGCATTTGTGATCAGCCAAGAATAAGTTAACGAGTTTATTTACAAAGAAGAAAGCTGTAAAAATCAGGATAGGAAATAGTGATCAGAGATTCCTTAGATCAGCCTATGGTTGTGTAGGGCGAGGAGATTCAGTCCACGGTTTGAAGGGTTTGGTTAAATTTTGGAATAGCCAAAGATCGACGGTTGGTTTGAGCTCTCGGACCCCACGGGTTCGTTGTTTTAATTGTAATATGCAGGGACACATTAAGAGATTTTGCCGTGTTAAATATTGTGGCAGTTGTAAGAGTTATGGTCATCCTTGGAGGTCTTGTCCGTCTCGGAGACAGCATAATGGTAGGCATGCATTTCAGAATTTTGGTAGCTAAGATAAAGTTCCTCACGCGAATTTTTCGAGGGGATCTTGTGATCGGTGGACACTGTCTAAAGACCGATCAGTTGTAAGGGAAAACTGGATAGGTGGTTCTTGGGATATAGAACTTCTGGGGGAACCCTCAGGGTCAAAGCCAATAATAAAAGGGATTGTGCATGGGATAAATGTAAGAGTTTTTATAGATATAGGTGCCTCTATTAATCTCATGAATTATGAGTTGTTCCGATCGATGTTTTCCGATTGCTCTTTGAGACCTGCTAAGGAAACTGAATGCGATGTTCAAGCAAATAGGTTACGAGTTTTGAGATACGTAGATGTACATTTGTCTCTTGGGGGTAGAACTTTTACAGAATCATTTTTGGTTTTGCGAGGGGCTGCTTTGGAAACGTCCTTTCACAGTGGTAGCTGACGCTAGTTATGATGGTATAGGTGTACACCTTATGCAGAAGTTCGATGGAAGACTCCATCTGATTGCATTTTACAGTAGGAAGTTAATACACGAGGTAGTAATGAATGGTTATGGTTGGTAGTGGACAAAGAAGCCTTTGCTGTAGTGTCTAGTTTGGATCATTTTAAGATGCTCCTTATGGGCAATGAAGTAGAGGTTCTGATGGATCATGAGCCATTGCTGGATCTTTTTAATAAGCTGGATCTTTCCCAAAATAGAGCTCAGTGGTATCTGACAATCAGGGATTTTGATGCTAAGCTTAAGTATATAGAGGGTAGGCATAACGTTGTAGCCGATGCCCTTAGTAGAAGTTTTTATGAGGCAGATGGTACTCATGTATGTTATGTATCTAGAGATTGCATAGATTGGGATATTAGTTTAGTAGAATCTAAGCAAGATGAAGATGAGATTCTGGGAGATGCAAAAGCGTTTCTTAGAGGGGAATTAGTAAGGAAGGGTTATAAGCTGCCTTTTGCAGGGCTTGAATTAGAGGGAAATTTGTTAGTTACGAAAATTAGATACAGACTGAGGAATAGTGAGGATAAGGGTGATATGACGCAAATAGTTGTCCCTAGGAGTTTAGTACCTACGGTGCTGGATATTGTTCACTGTACGTCTAGCAGTCCGCATTTGGGGATGGAGAAAACGTATCAGAATATACGGGGACAATTCATTTGGAAGAATATGCTCACGTCAGTGGAAGACTTTGTGAGAATTTGTTCAGTTTGTAATGTGTGTAAGCCATGGGTCATTTCTTGTAAATTGGGTTCATTCCCAATTCCTAGCAGACCTTTCACACAAGTTCATATGGACCTTCTGTGCAATTTCTGTGAATCTAGTTATGGCCATAGGCACCTGTTGGTGGTTGTTGAAGAGTTAATTAGGTTCATAGAGATTTTTCCGTTGAAGTATAAAACAGCAGAAGGGGTGGCAATCGCATTCTTTAATGGATAATGGGGGGGAATTTGTGAAAAAGACATTAGAGTGTCTTGCGGATGTAATGGGCATTCGGAAGGTCACTATTATTCCCTATAGACCAGAAGCTAATGGGCTGTGTGAATGGGCAAATAGGAAGGTCATTGAAGGTCTTCAAATGACCGCTGGGGGAAGTGATGTAAATTGGGATCAATATATTTCACGGTTGCAACATAATATAAATACGATGGTTAGTAATACCATGAAATGTCTCCCAATGAGGCGCTGTTTGGTTACCCAGAGCGGGGTGCATTCGATTTGTTACCTATACCATTAGGTAATGAAACGATCAGGGCGCTGGTTTCCAAGGCTAAAGAGAGATATGCGTGTCTTGCTAGGAATCTTGAAATGAAAACGCAAGACATGGCAGATAGGAGCAATGCAAAGCCAGATAGAGTTAAATTTGTTGTGGGAGATAGGGCTTTTGTGAAAATAAATGTCAGGAATCAGTTGAACTATAAGCTAGGTCCTAAATTTGAAGGTCCTTTTGCGTGTTGTAGAAGTAAAGAAGGGGAACAGATTTCTTGTTCTAGATGAGAACACGGGTGTGTCTCGGTTGACACATATATCAAAAATTAAAAAGACAGGGTAATGGGAATTCACTCCATTTCACGATCGTAGCTTTTGCTGAATCTCTTTCGTTAAATTTGCAAATAAAGACTAGTTTTGTTTCTCAGCGTTTAATTCCAGTAGGCCTTTGTGTAAGGAGAGGTTCAGTGAGAGAAGTCCACAAAGGGGAAGGAATTTACTCACCCAGGGGAGCCACTGCTACCAGAGACATCTTACAAAAGTAAGATGATTGATTCTGTTCTTAAAACAGATACGTAATAAAAGATGACCCTATTTGACCTGAGGATAGGATCATTTAACATATATATATATATATATATATATATATATATATATATATATATATATATATATATATATATATATATATATATATATATATATATATATATATATATATATATATATATATATATATATATATATATATATATATATATATATATATATATATATATATATATATATATATATATATATATATATATATATATATATATATATATATATATATATATATATATATATATATATATATATATATATATATATATATATATATATATATATATATATATATGAATATAAGAAGGCCCATAAAACACTATTTAAACGTTGAAACCATATATTTCGGGCACTAGCTTCTGTGCCCCTGTTCACTGGTAGAATATGGACAGGTGGAAAGTTACAATGATATATGGAATATTTCGAAACAGAACTTTTGTCGTCTATCAAACCCCATAATATGATCTGGCTTAGATACGTAGATGATATCTTTACTTTCTGGGACAATAGCTGGGGGACTTTAATGAATTTTTAATAGGCTAAATTCGCTAGTTCCGACCATAAAATTTAAAACAGAATGGGAAAAGGACGGAAAAAACTGCCGTTCCTAGATGTACTGATCATAAGAAAACAGAACAGGTATGCATTTACAGTATATAGAAAACCCACCTTCACTGTCTCCTACATTCATTTCTTAAGCTACCATGACGTCTCCGTAAAAATCATGGTAGGGTGCAACTTATTTCTCAGAGGACTTAGGATATGTTCAAATGAGTACCTGGATAAAGAATTTAACACGATCCGCCAACACCTAACACAACTGCTATATCCACCACACATTATCGAGAGGGCTATTAACAAAGCGAATAAAATATACTATAAAGGTCCCACTCACAACAGACAAATAGATTTCAACAACAAAATAAAGCTTCCATACGATGAAAACATACAAAAGGCTTCCGAGCAACTCAGGCCTAACAATCCTTTCATTTTCCATTATCCCAAATCCATCGGGAGTTTGCTCGTTAACGTATACTTAAATAACAAAAGGGAAGAAGCCGGAGTTTACAAGATACCGTGTAGTAATTGTCAGGACATCTACGTAGGCGAGACAGGTAGATCGCTCTCGCAAAGAATAACAGAGCACAAAAGATCAGTACGTTACGCTTCGGAGAGTTCGGGAATTTTCCTACATATCAGAAATACAGGGCATGCCATTAACTGGAGTGGGGCGGAGTTGGTTTTCAAAAGTAGCTGTCCGTACAAAAGAAGGATGCTGGAATCTGCTATCATCAATCAAACCAACAATATGAACCTGTCAGGAGGACATTGGAAATCGGATGACATCGACACCTTAATCCTCAAACCCCTCATGAAGAAGATGACCCAGGAAACGCGACCGCTAGATCCATTGCCAAACGGGAGCTAATGAGGCCAAAAACCACTAGGGAATTTGGCCATTCTCCTCCTTAAGAAACGCCACCTCCATAGCATCGGAGGCCTAGGGCCACACCTTTATGTTTTTGTATATATACCATTGTAACTTTCCACCTGTCCATATTCTACCAGTGAACAGGGGCACAGAAGCTAGTGCCCGAAATATATGGTTTCAACGTTTAAATAGTGTTTTATGGGCCTTCTTATATTCATATTACACTGTAGTATTACAGGAAAAGACATTCATATATATATATATATATATATATATATATATATATATATATATATATATATATATATATATATATATATATGTATGTAGACATCACGTTGTTATGCCCGTGTAGAAGTCATATACATCCACACACACACATGTATGAGGTCTGTTAAAAAAGTATCCGACATTTATTCTTAAAAATCCTCGTATTTAGATACAACGATCTTACACTAATCTCCTTCCTTGGGCTGCCACATACACACTTCTCCCAACGGTTCTGCCACTGTCGGAAGCAGTGCTGGAGAGCCTCTTTTGAGATGGCACGCAGCTGGTGCGTCGCACTCTGCATGATGTCTTCTCTGGACTGGAATCTGGTCCTTCTCAGGAGCATTTTTAGCTTGGGGAAAAGCCACAAGTCACACCCACAAACTCAGACTGTGCAGCTTTTCTAAGAACTTTTCATTTGCTCTCGCTCTCTCTCTCTCTCTCTCCAAAGAACTGGGAACTCCATCACGATAACAAACCCGCCAACTCTTCACATTTGATACTGAGAGTTCCCTGGCCAAACACAACACACCTGTTCTTCATCAGGCTCCCTACTCTCCTGACATGG
Organism: Macrobrachium rosenbergii; assembly: GCF_040412425.1. Lineage (NCBI taxonomy): Eukaryota > Metazoa > Arthropoda > Malacostraca > Decapoda > Palaemonidae > Macrobrachium > Macrobrachium rosenbergii. The sequence goes on along the minus strand of NC_089788.1, from coordinate 30,940,159 downwards.
CTCCGTGTGACTTCTGTCTTTTCCCCAAGCTGAAAATACCCCTGAAAGGAACAGATTTCAGTCCAGAGAAGACATCATGCAGATTGCAACGGACCAGCTGTGTGCCATCTGAAAAGAGGCACTCCAGCACTACTTCCGACAGTGGTAGAACCGCTGGAAGAAATGTGTGGCAGCCCAAGGGTACTAATCTGAAGGAGATTAGTGTAAGAGTGTTGTATCGGAATACTGAGTATTTTTTTATGAATAAAGATTGGATACTTTTGGAACACACTGTATATATATATATATATATATATATATATATATATATATATATATATATATACATATACATATATATGCGAAGTGTTCAAAAAGTATCTGACCTTTATTCATAAAAAAATACTCGTACTCAGATGCAACAATCTTACACTAATCTCCTTCAGATTAGTTCCCTTGGGCTGCCACACACTTCTACCATCGGTTCTACCACTGTCGGAAGTAGCGCTGAATGCCTTTCAGATGGCATGCAGCTATAAATATATATATACAGTAAGTATATGTGTGTATGTATATATATATATATATATATATATATATATATATATATATATATATATATATATATATATGTATATATATATATATATATATATATATATATATATATAGGAAAGCTGAAAGAATATTGAGAATGTGCTTCTTGAAATTGATTTAATATTTTTGTTATAAGAAAACACCAAATAGATAAATAAAATATAAATAGGGAAGAACACTGCAAATAAACAGCAAAATGCTTGGCAAATTCCTACAAAAACTCATGCAAGTAAGAAACAGGAAAATTGAATGCAAGCAATGAAACTTAAATTTCCACTTTAACATAATTTCAATAAAAACTATGCGAACAATTTATTTTTCATGTTTTCCAAAACTACTCTCCTAAAGTATTTCTTTTACACTCATTCTTTACCCGACCAACTTTCCTTACACTTTGAGACAGTCTGAAAATACACATGCGTGTTGAAGCAATCAATCAATTAGTAACTCTGGAGGGAAAGAAAGTTGCAGAATGCAATATCTACTTCAGTTTCTCCTTTGCAGGGCGTATACACCTTAGTGAAAATGCTTCTTTGTGTGTGTATAATACAGCTTATATAAAGAAAATATATAAACGTGCCTACGTAGCCTATATGTCTACTAAAAAAACTAGCATTATTCGAGTATTTTGCAAATGCACTGGAATTATAATTTATCAAGTACATGTTGACCTGCTTTCTTTATGTCGTGATAGTTAAATGTGGAGATATTACGCGTTCGCTATCTGTTGAAAAAAAGAGTAAAAAATGCGTCAAAGTTTCTTCGGCGCAATCGAGTTTTCTGTACAGCCGCGGCCCATGAAACTCACACGGTCTGGTTGTGGCCTCAGCCACGGCCCATATCACTGAACCACAGCGCGGTGGTGGCCTTTGTTATTGGTACCTATGGCAGTGCCAGATGTATGATTATGGCTAACTTTAACCTTAAATAAAATAAAAACTACTGAGGCTAGAGGTTGCAACTTGGTATGTTTGATGATTGGATCCAGGGTGGAGGATCAACATAATTTGCAGCACTCTAGCTTCAGTAGTTTTTAAGATCTGAGGGCGGACAGAAAAAAGTGCGGACGGACAAAGCTGTCACAGCAGCTTTCTTTTACAGAAAACTAAAAATGAGGAAACATCACTGTTTTGCAAACACACACACACACATACATACATACATACATACATACATACATACATACATACATAGGGTGTCCAAATTTACTCATATTACGAATCCCCATAACTCACTAAAGTGTTAATTTCTTTTCAGATCAAATTGACCCTAATAATGGCAGAAGACTAAGTTTTGCAGAAAGAAAATTTATCATAAAGTGCTACTGGAAGCACGAGAACATCATAGAAGTGCAAGGAAAATTTACTCGTAAAGACATTTTCGCAAAGATCCACCAATGCGACATACCACTACTCGCATCCCAGGTAAGTTTGAATCAGATGGAACTGTCTGTGTATGACGTCCTTAAGGAGCGTTCAGGAACACCATTGCTGGAAATCCTCCACCGATCCCCACAAAAATCTGTATGACAAATGGCTCGTGAGACAGGAATCCCAGAATCAAGGACCCATTGCATTCTGAAGTGAATTCACTGAAAATGTTAGTCAAACATTAATCCAAGCTATATGAAGACGATCCTGACCGGAGAGCTGCATTTTGTGTGATAACAGGAAATGCGACGAAAACTGAGCATTTTAATCCAAAATTGTTTGGAGTGATGAGGCCAGCTTTACGTTAAAAGGCTAAATTAACCAACAAAATTGTACCTAAAGGGCCCCTGATGAAGAACAGCATTGGGCATCCTAGGGCCATTCTTTTTTTTACCAAACTGTCACTGGGGATGCTTACCTAAACTTGCCGCAGGAATCCATCATTCCATGTGTTGGAGAGTTGTTTGGTGGCGAAGGGATTTACTTTCCGCAAGATGGAACACCACTCAACTACCATCGTGATGTAAGGGCTGATCTTGATGCAACTTTTCCGAACAGATGGATTGAGCGAAGATGTAGTGCTGAATTCCCTGAGGGTTCCAAAGACCTCACTTAAGCGGACTTCTATTTATGGGGATATCTCAAAGATAAGGTTTACGGATCAAAACCAGCAACAATCGATGAGCTTAAAGAGGAATTTGAAAGACAATGTCTCGTAGTTCTAAATAAAATGATTCGCAACCCTGTTTAATCCATTGGTCAGTGTTACCAGCTGCGTTTGGAAAGCGATGGTCGTCAGTTTGAACATTTGTAAACATGCATTTATCCATCTATGTATTTAACTATTAGTTGGCACATGGGTCGTCATCTTGGGTCGGAGGTCTGCAATTGGCACCTTCGGGTCACTTCGGGGTCACCAGTGAAAGGATGGTATTGAGTGACATATTGGCTGGGTGTTGTCTAGTTTATTGGTGGTTCCTTACTGAATGCATGTACAGAATCTTCGAAGTTGTTATTGGCTGGTGCGAGCCGCAAGTTGTTTCTACAAACAGCCAAGGCAAAACAGAGATTATGTTTTGGACATCTGTGCTTGTTGACAGACAAACAGATGGCGATTGTGAGAGACATAATAAACGTACAATGATAAAACATATATCAATGGAAAGGCCAGGAAATTCCACATATGGCCAATTGCATGAGATTCGAGACAGATTAATGAATACAATGCAGTAGCATATGTGTGAACTGGCGAGGCGTTTGACGTCTTCACAAACAGAAACATACAGTTTGACACAGAAGATTCGGTGAAACAATATGAGTGCATGATTGGATGCTTCCATGGCAATGCAAGTAGTGGTGATTGTACATAAATCAAGACAACAATGATTAGGGAAAAACAGACAGAAATATTGTATGGTAGAAGATGCATTCCTTCGAGCGGTCCCCTCCAGCTGACGTGGGAGGGAGGGACAGAGAGAGAAAGCTGTCTGCTTTGTCTTGTTTTCTCTGATGGATGATGCACACACACGTGCTCCCGAAAGACCACGATGCGGTCTCTTACAATACTCCCCCTCCCCCAAGCAAGGTCCTGATGCAGAAATCGTCTTGCTGACAATTGGAATGGGCGCGAAGGGCTTGGGCTTTGGGCGGGCAGCAGGCTGAAGGGCGGTGCAGCCAGCAGGAAATTGAGGAAGATGGTAGTGGGTTGAAGGGTGATGTCGCTCCTTTGTTGGTCAGGTCGTCTGGTACGAGTTGGGGGGCGGCGGCAGGCTGCCTGGAGGAGGCGTCCAGGGTCCCTGTGGTGGGGTGGGTCATCTCGGAGGGTCGGACATCTACTGAGAGCTCGGGAACGGTGGGAAGCGGGGAGCCGGCGAAGGGTTCGTTGGCACATGGGTCGCCATCTTGGGTCGGAGGTCTGCCATTGGCTCCTTTGGGTCACTCCAGGGTCACCAGTGAAAGGATGGTATTGAGTGACATACTGGCTGGGTGTTGTCTAGTTTATTGGTGGTTCCTTACTAAATGCATGTACAGAATCTTCGAAGTTGTTGTTGGTTGGTGCAAGCCACAAAGTAGTTTCTACACACAGACAGGGCAAAACAGAGATTATGTTTCGGACATCTGTGCTTGTCGACAGACAAACATATGGCGATTGTGAGAAACAAAATAAATGTACAATGATAAAACATATAACAATGGAAAGGCCAGGAAATTCCACATATGGCCAATTGCATGAGATTCGAGACAGATTAATGAATACAATGCAGTAGCACAATATATGTGAAATGGCGAGACGTTTGGTGTCTTCACAAACGGAAACATACATACAGTGTGACACACAAGTTCGGTGAAACATTATGAGCATATCAAGCATGGCAATGCAAGTAGTGGTGACTGTATATAAATCGAGACAACAACGGTTAGGGAGAAACAGACAGAAATATTGTATGGTAGAAGATGCGTTCCTTCGAGCAGTCCCCTCCAGCTTGTTTTCTCTGATGGATGACTCACACACACGTGCTCCTGAAAGACTGCGATGCGGTCTCTTACAAGATGTTCACATCTCCAAGTGTTCTTGATAAAAGCATGAATTCCGTATTTTCCTTGCTGATTTGCATTCTGTTTATACACACACACACTATATATATACATATTATTATGAAGTTACCGTAATTAATTAATTTTATATTTTTCGGTGCTTTTTTTTGGGCCCATTAGAGTTAGTTTTTGTTTTTGTCCAGTTTTGTTTATGTATGTCTCTTGAAGGCTGGACTGGGGTCTTTTCCTCCCCTCCAAGGGTAGTTATAGTTTTAATAAATACATCACCCATGTAAGCGTCTTGATCTTTTCATGTTTGATGGTGCTTCGGCTGTTCGTCGCCCGTTTCTTTTTGTCTCCGCTGGTGATGCGGCGACCTTTGGGTGATCAGACCTCAGTTAACGGGTCCCTTTAGAGAGGTTTTCAGCTCCCATATTCTCTGACGGCTTGTGGCAGTTTGCTGAAATATTCCGAAGACGCCCTCGACGTTTGCTGCTGGTGGCCTCTTCGAGGTGTTGTTCCTTGCCACCCCCTATGAACAGTATTGGTGCTGGCGTCTCGTCAGTTTGTGTAAGGGGTCGTGTGACGCCCTTCTTGGCAAATACGTACTTCTGGAGGCGAGCCTCGCCCGTCATTGCCCTCAGCTTGCTGAACCTCTGGAGTCGTTAAGGGGCCTCCCAGGGGCGGAGAAAAGGGTAAGATCCCAGACCCTGTATGAATTTATGACCATTCTTACCTATAGAGACGATCTGTGTTGAGTGCCTCCTACTTTGTGGCACTTTTCTGAAATTTATTGTAGGAGAAGACACTTCGCTGCATGGTGTTAAGGGACGACTTTATATCAGCCATACGATCAGTGGGACTAAAACTGATCAATGTCAATGCGGTGATTGATTTTTTTTAATTGCAAATATGCGTTAATTCGATTTTTTGAAGTTTGTGAATAATTAGGTTTAAGGTTAATTTCTTACTTTGTCTCTTACTATCACACCGACCTGTGCGTATGTGGTTTCTATCTCCAGCTAATTCCTTTCTCTTTTACTTCAGTGTGCTAGTTAGCTAGGCAAATGTGTTTTTGGAATTGTAATTGTGAGTTTTTTCTTCCCTAAAGTGCAGTTTTTATGGGATTTCTCTGTAATTTTAAGATATTAGTTGTAATATATAATTAAATTGTTTGTTTAGTGTTTGAGAAAGTACTTTCAATTGTTTTTGTTCTGGTACGTGTCCTACTCATTATCATTTAAAGTAGATCGAAGAATCTCTGAACTTGTCACCATCTCATAGGGTTCATTGCATAATATATACATTATATATATATATATATATATATATATATATATATATATATATATATATATATATATATATATATATATATATATATATATATATAACCATCTCATAGGGTTCATTACATAATATATACATTATATATATATATATCATATATATATATATATATATATATATAATATATATATATATATATATATATATATATATATATATATATATATATATATATATATATATATATATATATTTGTATGTGTTTGTTTCTATAGTTTCGTGTCACTAAGTGACATGTAGTGTTTTTGTGGCATTCAACGCAATTCAGCACAGTGCAATGCACAGGTGAATGCCTGGTGGTCTGCGAGGCTCAGCACAGTGTACCCGAGTGAAAGTCACCTTGTAGACTTGGAGACAACCATGGGCGGAAGTGCCCGTCAGCATTCTGTATCGAATATTCTAGAAGCTTCTGTCCGGTTTAGATCCGGATATGGTGTTGTGGAGAAAGCATCCATACATTTGTGTGATATGTAAAGCGGTTTGTAGGTTAAGTGTTGAGTGCTTTTGTGAAAAAGCCATACATTCGATTTGGAGGAGTCAAGTGAGAAGGACTCTCTCCGCAGGACCAAATTCCTTGCTGGAGGGGTGAGTGTTGAAAACAACCACTTCACATTTTGGTGGCCTATTATTTTGTTACCATTTCTTATCATTTATTTATAAGTGGTTTTGTGGAGTGCTTTAGGCTAAGTCTAATGAGATATGTTTCTCTCTACAGATGTTTCATGCAAGTGCTCATGGAAGCCATGGACAGCCAGAGTTAGCCAAGCAAAGTCATGCACAGGAACTTGGCCACTTAAGTGAACTGGTGACATAGAGACATGAAAAGTTAAAATGGAGAACACTTGGTGACTGGATGGGAGATGGGGAATTAATCCCACACTTTATTTTTCATTTTATGACTGGTTAATGGGTTTGGGAAGTGGTTCAATAATTTTCTATTATATATCACATTTTTAACCTGTCTTATGTTAGTTTTGCAGATAAATTATTTTTGTAAACCAGGTTTGATTTACACACATCAGATATAGCGCATTTAGTTTCATAAGAGAGAGAGAGAGAGAGAGAGAGAGAGAGAGAGAGAGAGAGAGAGAGAGAGAGAGAGAGAGAGAGAGAGAGGGTAAGTGTTAACAATCTGTTTTCCTTGTTACAGATTGGTGACAGTGGTAATACACTAAACTTTTCCGCTTTATGAATTCACAAAGAATGATGTATGAATGGTGATGTTAATTAGGTTATAAGTACACGGATACACAACAGAAATAGGATTTCTTTTAATGATCTTTAAGCATAGCTGGAGAGATTGGAAGAGTGGGTACCTTGCTGCAAAGGGGATACTACAAGTTAGCATTTTGGCACTGAGTGTGGTCTGTGGTTAGTTTAACTCCGTTAGTGTCTCAGTGATAAGTAGATTAACGATTTAGTGCCAGTCTGAACATAATAGTATATTTTTGGGCCTTAGAATGCAAGTGTGGTTGTGATTTCAGGATTATTGGTGGATGCAGTGATATACAGGGAAGGTGTAAAAGTGAGTTTTTTTCGGGGGAGGGGGGTTTAATTTCTGTACCTTCAGAAATTTTTCTTTTTATTTATCGAGTTTATTTTGGGTTGAAACATATCTTTCTTATGTGTATGGGGGAGATGTTATGATATTGTGGGGGGATATAATGTCATATGTGGTGAACTTTCCTCATTGTTTTCTTTTCTCTTTCTTTTCCTTTTTGCTTTTTTTTTCATTGTGTGGGGGACATAATGGAAGGTCTCTGCTTTGTGACAAGGGCGGGTCTCTGTCGCGGGGTTGGGTTAGCAGTTATTGCTTGGAGACATGCAATGGCAATATCAAAGGGTGGATTTTACTTCTGAGGTTATTTTTTCTTTTCTGGTGGAGAGGTCGTGTAAGTCAAGCTTGAACACATAAGACACTGCTGATCAGCTGGTCGTGGACGTCAGTGGAGCATGTATAAGAAGTGATTTCTTTCCTAAGGGTACATGCTAAGAGCAGGACGATTTTGTCAGGGGGTGAGGGGTATTTTTTGGTTTAGACAAAAATAAGGTGAAAATTGGCAAAATGTCAGACGAGGAACTAGTAGTTATGACGGTGGTTCATAGGATTCTGAAATTCATACCACCTGTCCAACCCTTTGCGGGTTTGGTAAATGGTAGTTTGAGACAACCAGTGGAGATTTTTATTGACAGTATCAACAAGCAACTAACTACCAAAAAAATCACATATGATACAGATGCATTTAATGAAGCTATGGGGTTTCTGGCTTTGGATGTTGGAGATATTGGGAAACGCTGTCGGAGTTTTGAGTTCAAGAAATGTCATAGTTGGGATGCCTTAAAGAAATTTCTAAGAATTGCATACTGGGCGGATGAATGTGGTGATTTGGTTCGGGATATGAGAGCATTTTATAAAATTAGGAAGGGGCAGAGTTCTATGGTGAACTATAGCTCGCAGTTGTTTGATGCAGCTTCGGATCTGGTAGAGAAATTGAGAGGCTCAGACTGGGTAGATGGCGGTTCTATTTTGTTAGAAAATTTTCACAAGTTACTGCATTTCTCGTGGTTGTTGCATTACGTGCCAGATGCTATAGTTAGCAGTTTTGATAGGCCGATAGAAGCTACTTCTGAGGAACCACTTATCTTTTCCCAAATTAGGAGGCAAATGTTGAAATGCTCTACGGTAGATAGCACATTTTTCAGTGGCATGCCGAAATCCACGACAGTATGCCAGAGGAACTTCTTGCAGAGAGAATAGAATTTTGCTTCTAGTAGTTTTTATGGTAAAGCGGAGAGTGATAGGAAATCTATAGATCTTACGTCACAATATCATTGTTTCAATTGCAATAAGCAGGGGCATACTAAGAAGTATTGCCGAATTAAATATTGTGGCATGTGTAAGAATTCTTTACATAATTGGAGGTTTTGTCTGTTACTCAAAAAGAGTAATGATCAGTCAGCAAGTAAAAATTTTGGAAGTAGCTATAAGAGAGCTCCTCAAGAAGGTCATCCCTGAAGTTCCCAAAATAGGAAGAACTTTTGCAGGGCACAACAAGCAAAATGGAAAGGGTAAAATATTCATGTCATGTAGGACTTTTGGGAGATATAGGAGAACGGAAGCCAGTAGTGAAGGGAGCCGTAGTTGGGTCTAGTCTTTTGATTTTTGTGGATGCAGGGGTGTCGGTCAGTTTAGTGGACTTGACTTTTATCAGTCGATGTTCCCAATCAACCATGTAGGAGGAATAGGATTTCTATATACCCTTGTGAAGGAGGTATAACAGCTGGTGAAACTGGAGGTTTTATCCCTTATATAGGTGCTGAGGAAATGAAGGGGGATACATCTTAAATGGGGAATAATGAGGAAATAAGCGGGAATAATGAGGAAATAGGGAGAAATATTCAATCACAGGGGGGAAAGTGAGCCTAATGGCGAGGGAAAGAGGATATATAAAGCTGTTTCAATAGAGGACATAATTTTAGAACCAGGTATGATTGGTATGGTGAAAGTAAAGGTGAGGGATATTAAAGCGAATAAACAGGTGTGTGTGTGTGTGTGTGTGTGTGTGTGTGTGTGGGTGGGAGGCAGTGAGAAACTTAAGGGTGTGGTGAGTACAATTTCCATAAACAAGGTGTTGAATGAAGGGGTTACATGCTAAACTGAAATAGTTCAGTTAAGAGGTATCAAAGAAATATTTTTGTGGATTTAGAGGAATGAAGCGAGGAAATGGAATCAGCAGCGGTAATAGGGGAGCAAAATGAATTTACAGAGGCTGAAATGGAGATTAGAAGGGAGATATTTAGAAATCATTTGGGTGCGGTAGACTATAAAGAATACATAGAGGGGTTAGGTGAGGTTTTAGCCGAATACTCAGCTGTTATTGCTGTGAAAGGAGACAAACTGGGGTTGACAGTGTAAGAGCCTGACGCTATCTCTTCCAAACACGTGTGTGTTCGTGTGTTCGTCGTCCATTGGAGTGGACAAGACAACAAGAGCATCTCGTTTTCTTTCTCTAAAGGAACGCGATTTCAACCATACATTATTTCTGTCTGTTTCTCCCTAACCATTGTTGTCCCGATGTATGTACAATCACCACTACTTGCATTGCCATGCAAGTGTTCTAATCATGTACTCATAATGTTCCAACGAATCTTCTGTATCAAACTGTGTGTATGTTTCTGTTTGAGAAGACGCCAAACGTCTCACCATTTCACATATATTATGCTACTGCATTGTATTCATTAATCTAGTCTTGAATCTCATGCAAATGGTCATATGTCGGATTTCCTGGCCTTTCCATTGATATATGTTTCATTACTGTATGTTAATCGTGTCTCTCAATATCGCCATCTGTTTGTCTGCCGACAAACACAGATGCCCGAATCTGTACCTCTGTTTTTACCTGTCTGTGTGTAGACGCTACTTTACCGCTCACACGCGTCAATAACATCTTCAAAGATTTTGTACATTTATCTCAGTAAGGAACTAACAATAAACCAGTAAACACCCACTATGTCACTCAATACCGAGTCCTCACACTGGTGACCCCGGAGTGACCCGAAGGACCCGGCCGACCCAAGATGATGACCCACGCACCGATAGAGATAGACCCTTCGCCGCCTCGCTGCTTCCCGCCTCTCCCGAGTTCTCAGCAGATGTCCGACCCTCCAAGATGACCCATCCCACCACCGGAGCCCTGGATGCTTCCTCCAGGAAACCTGAAGCCGCCCCAGCACTCGTACTGGACGAGCTGACCAACGAAGGACCAGCCAACGTCATCCTTCAACCTGCTGCCGCCCCTCTCAAGCTGGCTACCAAGGATCAGCCGCCGTCATCCTTCAGCCCTTGAACCGGCCACCGAAGGATCATCTGACGTCACCCTTCAACCCGCTTCTGTCCTCCTAGAGCTCCTGCCTGCCGGCGCCGCCCTTCAGCCTCCTGCCCGCCCCTGGCCCAAGCCCTTCGAGCCAACTACAATTGTCCGCAAGACAATTTCCGCATCGATGCCTTGCTTGGGGGGGGGGAGTATTGTAAGAGCCCATCACCCCGGCACCGTCTCTTCCAAACACAACCGCACCGCAGCCTCTGCCTGAGCAGTCGTCTCCACAGCCAGGCCAATTAATCAGACGTTACCCACGTCTTGGGGGAGAGTATTTGTAAGAGCCTGACGTCGTCTCTTCCAAACACGTGTGTGTTCGTGTGTTCGTCGTCCATTGGAGTGGACAAGACAAAACAACAGCATCTCGTTTTCTTTCTCTAAAGGAACGCGATTTCAACCATACAATATTTCCGTCTGTTTCTCCCTAACCATTGTTGTCTTGATGTATGTACAATCACCACTACTTGCATTGCCATGCAAGCATTCTAATCATGTACTCATAATGTTCCAATGAATCTTCTGTATCAAACTGTGTGTATGTTTCTGTTTGTGAAGACGCCAAACGTCTCACCATTTCACATATATTATGATACTGCATTGTATTCATTAATCTGTCTTGAATCTCATGCAATTGGCCATATGTAGAATTTCCTGGCCTTTCCACTGATATATGTTTCATCACTGTATGTTAATTGTGTCTCTCAATATCGCCATCTGTTTGTCTGCCGACAAACACAGATGCCCGAATCTGTACCTCTGTTTTTACCTGTCTGTGTGTAGATGCTACTTTACCGCTCGCACGCGTCAATAACAGCTTCAAAGATTCTGTACATTTATCTCAGTAAGGAACTACCAATAAACCAGTAAACACCCAGCCACTATGTCACTCAATCTCCAGTCCTTACAACAGATGTGTTAGAACACAAGGTTCATTTAGAGGAGGGTATGAACCCTATATATGTCCCGTTGTATAGGATACATTTCAAGATAAGAGAGCAGGTTGAACAGGAGGTTAAAAAGTGGGAGGATGAAGGTATAATTAGACACAGCTCTTCACTATTTAATTTCCCCTTGTTAGCTGTACCAAAGAAAGATGGTTCCGTCCATGTATTTGTGGGTTTTAGGAAATTAAATAAGAAAACTATCCCAGACAGATATCCGGTGGCGTGTTTACCAGATTTGTTTGAGGAGATTGGAGGCAAGAATATTTATTCATCAACTGGCCTCATGCAAGGGCTTTTGCAAGTACCGTTGAGCGAAGAGTAGAAAGTTGACAGCATTTCAATCCTAAAAGGACACTATGAATTTACAAGGATGCCTTTTGGTTTGTCACGTAGTCCTATTACATTTACGAGACTAGCAAACAATCTTCCATACGATGTCGGGGAAAAATGTATTTGTTTATATGGAAGATATATTAATTGCTACGACTCTATACGGGAACATTTAGAAGTAATTTGAGAAATTCTCAAGAGGCTTAGGATATTTATACTGAAAGTATAAATATACTTTCAGTATATTTATACTGTATATTTAAGACAATGCATTTCAAAAGAAGGTGTATAAGTGAATGATGAGAAGGTCAGGGCTATTGCAATTTTCCTAAGCCCAAGAATAAGAAAGGTGTTCGCGAGAGGATTTTCTACGCTGTCGGCACCTTGGACAGATATATTGATGATGTATACTTTTCGTGGGGTGAAGCTCAGCTGGTAGCTTTTGAAGAGTCCTCAAGTTTTGAAGTTCCCTGATTTTTCTTTACTGTTCATGTTAGTGACTGATGCCAGGCAAGGAGGAGTAGGTGCATGTTAAATGCACAAATTTGAGGGTAAGTTTCATCCAATAGCTTTTTATAGCAGGAAATACAAAACACAGGGAAGTAATGAAAGGTTAATGGCGACAGTGGACAAAGAGGCTTTTGCAGTAGTGTCTAGTTTGGTTCGTTTTAAGATGCTGCTCTTGGGGAATAAAATGGAAGTTCTTACATATCATAAGCCATTGTTGGATCTTTTTAATAAACCTGATCTTCCTCCTAAGAGGGCTAGGTGGTTTTTGACAATTAGAGATTCTGATGCTAAGCTTAAGCATATTGAGGGTAAACATAACGTGGTGGCAGATGCTTTCAGTAAGCATTTTGTGGGCACAGAGGATGAGCAAGTGTGTAGTGCCGGTGGTGGGTGTGGACTGGGATGTCAGTGTGGTGGAGAAGAAACAAGATGCCGATGAGGTTTTAGTGGATGCAAAGGCGTTTCTTAGAGGTGAATTAGTGAGAAAAGGTTACAGGTTGCCTTATTCAGGTTTAGAGTTAGAGGGTAATTTGTTGGTGAGGAAAATAAAGTATAAGTTGAGAAGTAGTGAGGATAATGGGGATTCAACACAGATCATGGTACCAAAAGAGTTGATTCCATTGGTTTTGGAGATTACGCACTGTAAATTTAGTAGTCCAGATCTGGGGATTGAGAAGACGCATCAGAAAGTCCATAATCAATATTTTTGGAAAAATAAGTTTTCTTCAGTGGAGAAGTTTGTGAAGGAGTGTTCCGTGTGTAATTCATGTAAACCAGCGAGGGTTACGTCGTGTAAATATCCCAAGTAGGCCTTTTCAGAGGGTGCATATGGATTTATTAACAAACTTTTATGAATCTGGGTATGGACATAAGGATTTGTTGGTGGTTGAATCTGGGTATGGACATAAGGATTTGTTGGTGGTTGTAAATGAGTTAACGAGGTTCGTGGAGATTTTTATGTTAAGGAATAAGATGGCAGATGTTGTGGTTACATTTTTCAAAAATACACATGTAGATACGGAGTACCTGAGATACTTATTACGGATAATGGGAGATAATTTGTAAATAGATCATTAGTGTGTCTTGTAGAAGTTATGGGAATACAGAAAGTAAATATTCTTCCTTAAAGGCCAAAAGATAAAGGGTTGTGTGAGCGAGCTAATAGGAAAGTGCTCGAAGCTCTTAAGAGTAACAGTGGGTGGTAATGATACTAACTGGGATAGATATTTGGATATGGTCTGACATAGCATAAATACAATCGTTAGTGACACCACTGGTGTGTCACCTGTAGAGAGATTATTTGGTTATCCTGTGTGGGGTGAGTTTGATTTGTTGTTAATCCCTTCACATTGTGATTATACAATTAAATCGTTAACTGCTACAGCTAAAGAAAGACATGCACGTCTTAGAAGTAATCTTGAGCTGAAGTCACAAAAGATGGTCGCGAGAAGCAATATGCAATCAGATAGCGCAAGTTACAGTTGGGGATGAAGTGTTTTTGAAAATAAATGTCAGAAATTAATTAAATTACAAGTTGAGTCCCAAGATTGAAGGGTCGTTTTGTGTTATAGAGGAGAAAAGGGGAAATAGGTTCATAGTTTTAAATGAAGAAACGGGAGCGACGAAATTAACACATATCTAAGATTAAAAGAACAACTTCATGTTCAGTGGGTGCTTGTTTGCTTTTTTTGTGGGGTTTACTATTATCGTTTTTTTTTTTTTGTTCGCTTCGTCGGGGTTAAGCAGTTATTTACGTTTTTTTCCTCTGTTTTCAGATGCAGAGGTTTAGCATTTGTCAAATCCTTTACCATGTTTATTCTCAGAGATTAAGATTACAGCGGACACGAAAGCTTTGTATCATTTACCATTTCGTGCGGTCAAAGTAGAAGGCATAAAAGGGTGGTGGTCACTTTAGCTATATGGGGCAACAGCAGCAGTTGGCGGAGTGGCAATTACAAGTCTAGTGCGAGTTGAGGCCTTGGAAGCTAAAGTAGCTGATCAGGGTAGAGTTTTGGAGAAATTAAGAAGTAACACAGAGTTACGTGAGTGGTTTGAGGATTTGAGGAAAGCATACAATGTGTTACAATTACTATTGAGGGATTAGAGGTGACTTAGACTTGACGATAGCTTTCTTTACAGTCCATAATATGGTTTTGAATATTGAGATGGAGACCAAATCTTTGTTAAATGAGATTAAATCTCAAGTAAAAGCGGTAATAGCGACTTCGGAAGGGCGTATCTCTGAAGATATTTTGCCTGTAGGGGTGTTTGACTCTACTT
>NC_089788.1:30740327-30920327 GCF_040412425.1 Macrobrachium rosenbergii | reverse complement strand
TCCCTCTCACTTCCAGAACCGTACACCTTAGGTGAGATGCTACCTGTCCTCTTATAGAAATGCAGCTTGTTGAGCAGCAACCACAGGTCCAAGGAAAGGGGGTTCCAAGGGGTTCCAAGGACTCGTGGGCAAAAACCCCGAGGTAGATAGACATAAATGTGGTCTGATGAGACCACATCTCTTCTTTCAGACCGACAGAAACTTCTGGAACGCGAGGGATGGACCATGCCACTGACTTTGTGAGCCCTTGGGCGGAGTGTACAGGTGTCGTCAACATCAGCTGCAGAGTACGCCCTTCCGATCATCTCATGAGGCCAGAAAGAAAGCCATGTCCTTGGACACTTCTTTCTTGGGTGAGTTAGTACCAGTGCAAAGCCATCGAAAACCATTAGAAATGTCGAGACTATTTCGGAAAGTACCGCAGCACCCTAACAGGACAAAGCAGCAACTGATCTGGATCATCGACTGCAAAGTCCAAGGGGGAGGGGATCGACTACAAAGCTCAAGGGAGAGGGGATCACGAAGAACTCAAACCTGGTAACAGGTGCTGACGGGTAAGGAGTTCGCTATGACATCTGAGACGGAGTCGAGCTACTGATCCCCATCCCTTGAATGCTCACGGGTAAAGAAGGTCCATGAAGATCGTCTATCCTCTTCTCTGACACCGGAGCGAGACAAGAGATGGTCTTGAGAGTTGGAACTCTGTCTGATGACTCTCGCAAGGGCTTGTGCAGAGCACGAGACAGGAACCCTAAAGGAGAGTCACATGCTGCCCGGGGACCTGAGGTCCCTGAAGGAGCAAGACCGATCGAAGCTTCTCACCAGTAGCTAAATCTCAACTGAGGAGAAAAAGGCTACTTTCAGGTGAAAGACTAGGGCGAATGTGGACCTATGTCTTCACAGCTGAACCGGAGAGAAGCAACTCTTGTCAAAGATGATGAGGAAGTCCGTGACCTGCCGAAGAGCTTGCTGAAGAGTGGAAATGACCAGAGAAAAAAAGTCCTGTCAACGACACCAACCAGTGAAGACGGCTCCAATCCCTGGGTATTGCAGCAGAGGATTGATAGAGATATCCAGCTATCTCCGTTGCTGCTTGGCAAGAGGCCTACGCTTGCAAGGGAAGCCAGATAGTCTCTAGTCATGAAGGCACAGGGATTGTACTGCCTGAGGAACCGCTTCACGTGTTGCTGACACAGAAGGTTGGGTCAGGGAGGAAGCAGAGCTAGCAGGTCGAGCAAAAGGCAAAGTTTCCAGCATTCATCTAAATTTGGGGTGAACGACACTTTGCTGTACACCTTGCGAATTTGACAAATACAAAGGGAAGATGAAGACATCTAGGTTGTCCCACCTTGTCAACATGCATCACCATAGCGGTTCGTGGGTCTGGTAAGATGAAGCAGAAGACCTGCAGACTTCTGTTGAGCCGGGAGGCAAACAGAAAGATGATAGGGAGCCCTTAAGTCGAGCAACCTCTCTGTGAAGAACTGAGTGAAGGGAGCTCTCTGCCCCCACCACTCAATGCCAGAGGCTGAGCTTGCCTGCCAATACATCCCGCTGCCTGGAATGTATCTGGCTGATGGCTCTTTAGAGTGCACCACAGTTCACTCGAGCACCTGCAAAGTCAACCGAAGCAACAGGAGGGAAATGAGACCCTCTTGTTTGTTGACATATGCCACTACTGTGGTGTTGTTGCCTAACAACACCCCCAGTGTATCTCAAAAAAACGATCATGAAACTCTCAAAGGGCCAGGAAACTTCCTTGAGTTCCAGGATGTTGATGAGGAGGTACTTATCGTCTTGGTCGCACATCTCGAAGAGGTCTTACAGGTGTGCACCCAGAAGCATGTCGTGAGGAGAATATGTAGACATAATCAGAGGTTCCTGTCGATCAACCACCAGCCTAAATCCCCCCTCATCCTTCGAGAGGGGAAAGGATTAAGAACTGGAAGTAGATCTCCTTCATTCTCCATGTGAAGAGAGTCGAAGGTGAAGCTGCCCAAGGGGACAGTTTCTACAGCAATGACAGGACACTGAAGATGACTAGCTCGCTCTAGCCGGGTTGGCTGCTCCCAAAGTTGGGAACACGGGAGAGGAGACGGAATGGAAGTTTGATGAAAGGTGGCCAAGAACTGGAGGAAAACATATATTTCTCCTCAAGCATATCTACTGCCAGGTCTCGGCTATGTTGCTATCATATAGTCCAATGACTTGACAGTCACTCCTTCATCATAGAACCATAAAGAGGAGAACGCCGTTTCAAGTGTTCTTCCTTCCTCTCTGCCCTCAACCCTCTTTCCAATGGAAAGAGGGTTGAAAGAGAGACACATATGTGCACTTTCTAAGAAGAGAATGAGGAAGGCTGGGTGTACTGCAAGCACCCTTAGAGCCTGAGACTTCTTAGGGGCTGAGGGAGGGCTAGCCTGCCATTGTCCGGAGGACATAGCAGTTGCCTGGCACGTTCCTTGACTAATGCGGTATCTACCTACTCTCTGTGGAAGAGGGAGGTAGAACGCAGTAAAAGTTCATTCCTGAGGGAATGTGACAACTTGGGACTTACTAAACTGGAGATCGGAATGAGGACAATGTCCCTCTTCTTAGCACCAAAATTCCCCACAGGTTGTTGTCTGGTGCCGGATAGGCGAACCCACCCCCGGACTGGAACAGTCTCTAGAAGGCAGAGACCTCTTCAGGAATGATCGCATCCAAAGAGGTAAAGCCTTGAAAAAGTGAAGGATCACAGATTCATCAGGAGACTACCTGGAGGGACACCATAGCAGTGTCCCCCAGGTTCACTGTCTCTTGTTGCGAAAGGGAAAACCGTTCATGGCAAAGAAACAGTGAGAGATCCGAGTCTGGACAAGCCAGAGCCAGGACAATCTGCTAGTTGGCATAAGACCCCTCTGAAGCAAGAAGAGTCACTTCTGTTGAGGAAGAAGACGGGGAAGGAGCTTGATTGGGTGACTCGACCAAAATGAACTCCTTGTCCAGGGAAAAGGCATTCATCTGGTTAAGAAAGCCCTTACAGCAAGCAAGGACCGTGGCAGCCCCAACAAAACCCCTGCAGGGAGCAGTGAAGAGTATTCATAGGGGATGCTGTGGTCTTCTCCCTGAGATCATTGTGCTGATGAATTGGCGTGAAGCTCTGCAAAAAGAAAATCGAGGGTGTCTGCTTCCGGAAGAAGAAGACTCTCGAATCCTCCTGGGGCACGACACTCCCGATCTCTTCTTTTTGGAGGGATAACCTCGCCAGAAAACCTTCCTCGACTACTTGGATGTTCGGTGAGCCAATCCGAGAACCGAGCCCGAGATATAGATCCTTGTAGTGGAACTCCAACAAGAAACAAAACTCGCTGGAGTCCTCTCTATCCAACTTGCATCCCCCTGCAGCAACCAAAGGGGTTTGAGGGAAGAGGCGAGGAGAAAAAGCAATCTTACCTATCCTGCTAGAAGAACCAGCAGGAGAGGCCGATCGTGGGCGATCATCAACCGGAGGTAATGACGGCAGCACAGAGGAAGGAGAGCAATAATGACACAGGAAAGTGCTAACGCTACGGCAAAGCGCTAACCTGAAGAGAGCGAATATTCACTAGAGCCGAGTCTCCTGAATGAAGGAGAACCTCGACAGCATTCGGTTTGCCGAACCAAGTGAGCTGAGTCGATCACGTAAAAGTGATCGGGGGCTGGGCGAGCAAGCTGAACCACACGAGTCAATCATGTAAATGCGATCAGAGCACAGTGAGCAAGCCGAGTCAGTCTCAAAACATGATCAGGGGATGGGTGAGCTGGCCAAGCTGAGCGAGCTGAGCCGATCCGAACAGATCACATAAATGTGATCGGTGGCTGGGCGAACAAGCAGGGCTGAGCCGAACCAAGCACTCAAAACAAAGCAGGAAAGGAGTGTCAAAACATCTGAATGTTTCGGCACCTTCTCTCCTCTTGTGCCTAAACCAGACCGGAGAGCGAATTCCCTACTACTCATTTGGGAGTAAGTTAAAAAGTTAAGTATACCTTAGTTTAACCAGACCATTGAGCTGATTAACAGCTCTCCTAGGGCTGGCCTGAAGGATTAGATTTATTTTATGTGGCTAAGAACCAATTGGTTACCTACCAACGGGACCTACAGCTTATTATGGAATCTGAACCACATTATAACAAGAAATGAATTTCTATCACCAGAAATCAATTTCTCTAATTCTACATTGGCCGGTCGGAGAATCGAACACGGGCCCAGCAGAGTGCTAGCCGAGAACGATACCAACCTGTCTAATGAGAAACTAAAAGTGCTGGAGATTCCACAGAATCCCAGACACTAGACGACGCACTAGTTGAGCGCTCATGATCCAAAGGAATCCAAGCACTCGCTGAGCACTCGAGATTCCAAGGAGTCTGAGTGCTTGGTGAGACTCCTGAATCTCGTAAGAACAATCATGGGGAGTAAGCACTTCTCGGCTTCCAAAGAAAACTGAGGAGGGACAGGCACAGAATCAGTCTTAGATGCAGACCTCTAAGAACTGGAATTGAGAGCACGGCCTTGAAAGGCTGTGCACTCGAGGCCCCCGAGACACAAGACCCAAATGGGGAATGCGAATTGGTTCCCGACCCCAAGGGCCAGGAAGAGCCAAACAAGAGAACGCACTGCCTCTCCGAAGAGAGGTAGTCCCTCAGGACCTCTGAAGGGAACCTTCTCCTTGCCTCTCCAGGTGTACAAATGACAGAGACATCTGGCTGGGAACCTAACCGAGCACTGTTTTGAGCACAAGACCCTGAAGATTCTCGAGCACTCGGTGTGCACCCTACACAGCACCAGTCTAAAAGCAGAACTCCTAGAATGGTGACAGGAGTGCAACCGAAGTCTGCGTGCCCGCGACTCCTGAAACGCACTGTTTTGAACACAAGACCCTGAAGATGTATGAAATTTCAATATGGGGCTTATTTTCTTATATTGTTTTGTTTAGAGTAATTCCTTATTGTTAATTATTTACATGGATAAACAATCTTAGCAGCTGGAGTTCACGTTAAAATTTAAACTGATAATTGATAACCCAGCTCCTAAGAGGTTGTCTGGTTGTTTGTATAAAGGACGAACTGCCAAACAATTGCCGTTACAGAAATATTCCAATACGAGCCAAGGTAAACAGCAACGCCTTGGAAAAAGGTAGATTCTTCTTACTGCTACCGCCAAACACTACAACTCCACATCTCTCACCTTCAAGAGGATTTTTAAATTATTGTGTTAATTTCATAGCAGCGGAGAATGGAAATTTAACTTCTCCTCCTTGAGTGCTCCTGTTATAGCTCGGCGAATCATCATCATCGCCTCTAAACCTCAGCCATGATCTGTTCAGTACAGCAGAGAGCTTCAACTGCCGCTTTAGGTGTTCGTGTTGTTAGTGAACCTATCAGTGAACCTGGAGAACTACGTACCGCCCATCTGCATATCCAGAACCAACCATTGATACTTTAATTAAGTGAAGATTGTATTTGTCTTATTATGAATTATGAGTGATAATAGCAGAATATATTGTTCATTTTAAATATAATTTTGATTAAAACCTTAATTGAAATCATTCGATTTTATAAAATTTTTTCAATATTCAATAAATTTGGTTCCCCAGCCCAAAGGCCAGGAAGAGTCGATGAGAGACCCCACTGCCTCCCCAAGAAGGGAGGCAGCCCATTAAAAGCTCCATGGCAGGACTTCTTGGGGGAAGAAGAGGCAGCCTTCCTCTTCTTTGGCCACTGTTTCGAACACTGTTTCAGAACAAGCCTTAGAAGAAGGGGAGAAGGCAGCAGAAGACGAAGTCGAAGATCAAGTTAACACTTTCCTATCCAATTGACGTAATATTACGCAATCACCCTATCCCCCCTTATCTGACTGACGTAAAATTTACTGAAATTTTTTGTACGTGTGGTAGGGGTAAATTTTTTTTATTTTCGGACAAGTAGCGATTTCCATAGGCTAGATCATACCTTGGACCGTGTAACTTGGGTATCAATACGCCAGCTAAGTAGTTCATATACTGCGCATGCTCAAATCCCAGGCGTAGTAAAATTCTCACAATGAAATCAGCTGATCCCACCCACGCCTCCCTCTCACTGACCACACGTGCGAGCTGCTGTCAGCACGGGCTTTTGTTTACATTGTGACGTGACATGAGAACAATTTTCCAAGATGCATTCGTGAAGTTTTTACAGAAAAAGTGGCGCAAAACGCATTAGTGCATCTCATAAAAGAAGATTAGATTTTAGGCAGGGCTCTGAATCTCCAGAAGATGCCAAGATAAGGAGGCTTCTAATGGATTATGACTTTTCTTGGAGGGCTCAAAGGATTAACCTCACACCAAGCAAGCAAGCCATGGAACTGCTTCGTCTCGAGTGGGAGGAAGAAGATTCCGATGCTGAAGTGATTGATGCTGATGTTGATGAAATGATTGAGGGGAGTGATGTTGATGAGGTAATGGCTACAGGAGTTGTAGCATTAGAAAATGTGTTACAGGTACACAAAAAAGAGTTCAGAGAGGCCGCTATTAGTGTTGGTGAAGTACCGGGAACAAGTGGCGTAAGCATCAGGGAGAGAGGTAAGAGAGAGAGGAAAAAAGTTTGTAAGTTGGAGAGAGATGCTGCTGGTATTTCTGTTGTTGGGGGTTCTGATGCTGCTGGTATTTCTGTTGTTGGGGGTTCTGTTGGTGAAGCTGGTGTTGTTAGGGGTTCTGTTGGTGCTTCTGTTGGTATGCTTGTTCGAGGTGGTGCAACAGGTGGTGTAAGTATAGCGAGTAAAGGTAAGAGTAAGGGTAAGAAGGGCATATATGCCAAGAAAAAGACAAAAGGTAAGTTTGTGAGAGGGCCTGCTGGTGTTGATGTTTTGGGGGGAGATGCTGGAGGTGTTGGAGATGCTGTAAGTAGTGTTGGAGGAGGAGATGGTGATGCTGGAGGTGTTGGGGATGCTGGGAGTAGTGTTGGAGGAGATGGTGATGCTGGGGGTGTTGGAGATGCTGTGAGTAGTGTTGGGGGAGGAGATGGTGATGCTGGGGGTGTTGGGGATGCTGGGAGTAGTGTTGGAGGAGATGGTGATGCGGGGTGTTGGAGTTGCTGGGAGCAGTGTTGGGGGGAGGAGATAGTGATGCTGGGGTGTTGGAGTTGCTGGGAGCAGTGTTGGGGAGGCGATGGTGATGCTGGGGGTGTTGGAGTTGCTGGGAGCAGTGTTCGGGAAGGAGATGGTGATGCTGGGGGTGTTGGAGTTGCTGGGAGCAGTGTTGGGGGAGGAGATGGTGATGCTGGGAGTGTTGGTGATGATGGTGTTGTTGTGATAAATGTTGAGGGTGCTGTTGTGTCTGTTGTATATCCTGGAGGTGCAAAGGAAGGTGTTGCTGATCCTGGGAGGCCTTCACTTGATTTTGAGGCATTCCTTGAAGGCAGTGATGCAGGGAGTGGGAGGGGTGTTAGTGATGATGAGGGAAGCTTTGAGGGATTTTATGGTGTCCCTAGTGATGCTGGGAGTGATGAGGCCTTGGGTTCTGGTGATGCCTCAGGGGTTCAAAGAGGCCGTAGGCGTGCTAGGAGGAGTAGTAGTAGTAGTAGTGAAAGCAGTGATTCTGATGTCCAGGCAGAGGGTGCTGGTGGTGTTGTATATGTAGGTGGTCCCCGTTGTGCCCGAGGTGAACATTCCCGAAGGAGGAGGAGGTCTGGATCTTCGAGGATGAGCGGCCGTGACAGGCAACCAACCCATGATGTTGATGAGGAGTGGACCCAGGATCCTATGCCTCCAGTGATTCTGCCTTTCACAGGTATGCCAGGGTTGAATGTCCCTACCCCTACGACACTTCTCGGATTTCTCCAGCTCTTTATTACTAGAGAGCTGTTGGTATACTTGGCTGCAGAAACTAATGCGTAAGCATATTATATGCGTAAGGAGATGTGTCGTGGGGACAAGGGATCCTGGGTGCCTGTAACTGTGCAAGAGATGGCTATGTTCCTGGGCCTCATCATTATCATGAGGATTTTTCCGGCACCAGAGAGGCGAATGTACTGGCAGACAGGCAAAATTTTTTCAATGCCAGGTTTTGCTAGGATCATGTCCAGGAACCGGTTTGATGCCATCAACCGGTACTTTCATACAGCAAACAGAAAGGCCATCCCTCGATGTAACAACGACCGATTATTCCTTGTGAGACCTGTCATCAATTACCTGAAGGCACGATTTAGGGCCACCTACACCCCAGAACGCAATGTCTCATTGGATGAGGGCTTGATGCCATACAAGGGTAGGCTGTCTATCAAGACCTACAACCCCCAGAAACCTTCCAAGTATGGTATCAAACTCTATATGTTGTGTGAAGCCAAGAGCGGATACGTTGTTGACTTCCTGACATATGGAGGAAGTACCTCAACCTTGAAGGACACTGTGTTCACACTAATGGGCCCTCTCTTGGACAAAAGTTACCATGTTTTCATGGACAACTACTACAACTCTACTGAATTGGCTGAGGAGTTATATTCTCATGGTGTTCTCTGTTCAGGGACACTTCGTCTTGTAAGGAAGGGAGCACCTAACTTTCTAAAGACTTTGGCTCGTCAACGGGTGCCTCGGAATTCAATGCACTTCCGTAGGAGGGGGAACGTCTTCATAATCTGTTGGCAGGACATTCGACTCGTGACAATGATCACTACAGCTTGCAATGCAGAAACAGAAGAGTTTGTGCACAGGAGGCGAGTAAGGCGGGCTACTGGTACAAGTCTTGAAACAGTAACAATGGACAGACCTTTGATTACTGGCACCTACTGTCAGTATATGGGTGGGGTAGACCTGTTTGACCAGCTGATGAAATACTACTCAATGGCCAGGAAGGGAATGAAGTGGACCCGCAAGTTTACTTTCTATTTATTGCAGATGGCAATACTTAATGCTTACACTATGTTTGCCAAATACCACCCACAAGGTAAGAAAATCAAACTTCTTGACTTTATGTATGAATCTGCTGAAGCACTTACAAACTTCAACGCAGAAGACTGGCCCTTGAGTGATATTTCTTTTGCTCGTTTACCTGACCTACCTGTAGCTGACAGATTAGATGTCCTGCCTGTTCCTGTTCCTGCTGCTGCTGCATCTGCTGGCGAAGATTCTGAGCCTGATGATCCCCATTCTATGGATTCTGATGTTGACATTCCTGAGGCTGCTGTTAAATCTCCTGTTCCTCCTCCTTCTCCTCCTCTTCCTCGTACTTCTTCTGTGCCCCATTCTCTTGCAGACGTTGGTGTGCCACGCCGGCGTGCCAACTTCCTGGAGAACTATGAGCGTCTTGCACCAGGGGAACATTGCCTCATTCATATAAGGGAGATTCCATCCATCAAGGGAAAACAGCTGAGATGCCACATCTGCTTGCTAGATAACAGACGTAAGGACACATCATGGGTGTGTAAGGCATGTAGAGTTCCTCTGTGTAGGGCACCAAGAAATTCCTTCTACAGATACTACACAGAGAAGCAACTCAAGCCTTCACCAAGTCGTGGGTCAGGCCCTGCCAAAAGAGGTGCAGGGAGACCACGGATAATCATCTAACTCCTGCAGCTTCCTCCTCCCTCTGCAACCCTTCAGATGGCAGGCCCTTCACCTGAAGGAGGAGTTGTATATAGGAATTCAAGAGGGGTCACGATATTTGGTGAGTACATTATTCGAATTTCTGGTGATGGGTTTTTATGAATATTTCTAATTTTTTCCCATACAATGTTTCTTTTCTAATATTTTGTAACAATTTTTTTATAATGTGGGGTTTGTATCTTATTTTTTTTTATAAAATGTAGGGTTTGTATATTGGTTTGTATGTTATTTTTCTTTTATAAAATGTGTGGTTTGTATGTGGGTTTGTATCTTGCATTTTTTTTACATTTTTTTTTTAAATGTGGGATTTGTATGTGGGATTACATTATTGGAAGCACACTGTTTCATACCCTCTTTTTCTATCAATTTTTTCACCAACTGGACTTATTCGTTTTTCATTGTTTTATATGTCGATAGTTAGAGAATTTTGTTGACTTTTTCATAAAAAATAATTCATTCACCTAACTGTTATAGGTTTTGAGCTAGGAACAATAATGTTGACAATTGTAAAAATTTTTTTCGTTTCGATCCATTTATAACGTCAAAATGAAACTATTGCCGTTACCAAAGCCATTTTTCTTTGACTCTCACTTTATTCCTCAAATTTTCCTCTACATTTTCGTAAATTTACAAAGTGATTTCTATGAAAAATAACCGAGATAGGGCTCTTCAAAAAAAACTTTTTTCTAGCGATAATTCTCACCTTACGCCGGGCAGAGCGCTGTTTCTTACCCTCTTTTCTATCAATTTTTTCACCAACTGGACTTATTCGTTTTTCATTGTTTTATATGTCAATATTTAGAGAATTGTGTTGGCTTTCTCATAAAAAATAATTCATTCGCCTAACTGTTATAGCTTTTGAGCTACGAACGATAATGTTGACAACGGTAACATTTTTTTTCGTTTCAATCAATTTATAACGTCAAAATGAAACTGTTGCCGTTACCAAAGCCATTTTTCTTGACTTTCACTTTATTCTTCAACTTTTCCTCTACATTTTCGTATATTTACAAAGTAATTTCTATGAAAAATAACCGAGATAGGGCTCTTCAAAAAAACTTTTTTCTAGCGATAATTCTCACCATACGCCGGGCAAATCGCTCTGTTTCTTACCCTCTTTTCTATCAATTTTTTCACCAACTGGACTTACTCGTTTTTCATTGTTTTATATGTCAATATTTAGAAAATTGTGTTGGCTTTCTCATAAAAAATAATTCATTCGCCTAACTATTATAGCTTTTGAGCTACGTACGATAATGTTGACAATTGTAACATTTTTTTTCGTTTCGATAAACTTATAACGTCAAAATGAAACTGTTGCCGTTACCAATGCCATTTTTCTTGACTCTCACTTTATTCTTCAACTTTTCCTCTACATTTTCGTATATTTACAAAGTAATTTCTATGAAAAATAACCGAGATAGGGCTCTTCAAAAAAAGTTTTTTCTAGCGATAATTCTCACCATACGCCGGGCAGAGCGCTGTGTTTCTTGCCCTTTTTTCTATCAATTTTTTCACCAGCTGGACTTACTCGTTTTCCATTGTTTTATATGTCGATATTTAGAGAATTTTGTTGGCTTTCTCATAAAAAGTAATTCATTCGCCTGACTTTCATAGCTTTTGGGTTACGAACCAAAATATAAAAATAGGTAAAGTTTTTTTCGTGAAATAACTCACATTTTTTGTATTTAGAGGGCTGGGACTCTTATTCTGACTATTCCATCATAAAATATAAACATTTAGAAAAAAGACAGCAAAATGAACGTTGTTGGCATAAAATTTCTATTTTTGCTTAATTTTCGAAATAATTATTTTTTCGCACTGTCGAGCGCTCCCTGACACCCTGGGGCTCATGTACCTTCAGTGATGTGATAACTATACAGATATGAAAGGGTTAAAAGACAATTATATCTCACAGGACTTCTTCCTCGATCTCTTCTCCGAGATCTTCTACAGGATGGTGGTCAGGAAACAGGAATTGCTGGGGCAGCTAAATCAGGAAGCACAATGGGAGTGGCCCAGGAAATAGGAACACCAAGAGAAGCAACAGGAGCAACTAGGGCAGCTGAGGCATGAGGCACAACAGGAGCAGTCCAGCTGGCAGGGGCTTCAGGAACGTAAGCAGTGGCGACAGGGGCAACCAGGCAGCTGCGGCAGGAGGCAGAGCAGGGGCTGCCCAGTGACTGGTTGCCAGGGCAACAGGGGCAATCAAGACAGGAGACACAGCAGGAGTAGACGAGACCACAGATACACAGAAATCATAGACACTGACATGGACCTATGCCACTGCCACCAAGGTACTGTGGTCATTCCCACAGTAACCACTGGGTGAGTGTCACAGGGAAACTCCTCAAGACTAAGATATCCAACAGTGAGATATCCAGCCATCTATTGCTGCACCTATGATGCTCACTGTCAACCTGAAGAAAAAAGCAAAGATGATTAGCAGAGGGAGACTCCTCTAGCTCCGAGGGGAACTGCCCCACGAAGCGAGAGAGGCCCCTGAGAAGAGGTAGCTTGACACCCCCCCACCGATCTTTTGCTCGTCAAGTGAGCTAAGAGTGCGAAGAAGAGACAGCAAGAAGGGAAAGCTTACCAGGAGAGAGAAACAAGGATGAAGGGGTGGCTACCAAGGGCGCCGTCTAAAGCAAAAACTTTCTGACGATGCCCAGCAACCTTCCTCCAAAGTTTCCTCCCAGCAAACTCATCCATAATGAAGTGGCGAAGAGCAACACTAAGCACAACTCAGGATAGGGGAGCAAACTTGTTACGCCCCTGGCCACTGACCCCAAGACACATGCTGGGAGATGATGACCTACGCAAGGCTATCATAAATCATGGGTTTGTATATTAACAAATATCAAACACACACAATATATACATAAAGAGATAAAAAAAGATCCCACCAGAAAAAAGAGCTTAATGATAGTCAGGCAAAAAGCTCCGAAAACACATCGGCAATGCAAGACGGCCGAAAGGAAACTGGAATGTTTACATCGGGGCAGGTGGGTATTCCCTCCTACTGGACAGTTGTTACTGCCTTAACCACCTTGTTCAAGAGTTTAACAGCCGTTTCCAGCTTCACCGTAAGTAATTCCTAACGTAAAGGACCGATAGTTTGTATACCGTGTAGGAAAAATTATCATACTGGCAATAGAAGCTCTTGTCACTTTCCATACTGTTGATGGGCTCATTTCAAGGATTTCACTTTCTGTGAACTCATATAAATCTTTGTCAAAAATGACACCTTGGCCATAACTAAAATTCAGGTGGGGTCTGATTTCTTTAATCATATCATGCCCAGAAGGATTCATTACAGATAGCATTTGAGCTTGAGTTTTTGATTTAGCATGTATGAGCACTGTAACTTTCCCAAACCTAGATATATCTCCATTCCTTATTCCTCCCACTCCACCTGCTAGCAACATAGGAGGTTTGGGAGTTCTGGATGGAGTATTATCCTGTGTTTTCTGACGGGTATATTGAACCCATTCAGATGGTACATATATATCCAAATCTGTAGGTGCTTTATCTGTCAAAGCTCCTCTTATAACAGACTGATTTATTTGCACAGTATTGATATTACTACTAGCCTTTATGGCATCTGCTTCCCCATATAACTCGACTTCCTGGAAGTTCATCCGGATTTCAACTATAATTCCAAAGGGACGGAAAGTTGTCAAAATAGTTTCATAGTCACAATGGACTGGTATATCTATTACATGAAGCACTTGCAAATTCTTAACATTTGGTTACTAAGCAAAGGTTGTCAGAGGAGGAAGTTCCAGCAGTCATCAAGTGTGCCGAGCCAGTACCATCAAAAGGCCCAGGGGTACTCGAATCTTTATTTTTACTTGTCATAAAGATTTCAGGGAAGAAAAATAATTAAACCTGAAAACTTTAAAAAGATATCATTTGCCTTTCATGGAGTTTATTCTTCCACCAATGGCACAAGTGAGAACAGACTCCCAAATGTCAGCGTCCCTACCCTACCCCACAAGGGATGGCACAGCATGATTAGAGTGGCCCAAGTGTAAGCCAAACCCACTTCCTAGGACTGAGAGTATTACAAGAACACAATCATCCCCACCCTAATCATGTTATGGGCAAAACAGATAGAATGCCAAGAACTCTATCCCCAGAACCAGACCACACCCCTGGAATCCGTGGTCCCGCCCTAAAGAATAGTTCTGCCTCTGAGCTATCAATCTGATATCTCTCAGGTCCAAACATTATTGGGCAGTTGATGGTCCTACCACAGTTCCGACTATTTAGCTTCGGATATAAACCCAGTCCCAGCCATGATATCTTTTCCTATTTATCAGGTCCAATAAATTTTAGCAAAAGTGGAAAATTCCACAAAAATTAATCCAAAGAAATATATATTGATATATGGGACTCTTGGACTCAAACCCAGGAACAAATTCCTGGGGTTCAAGCACCCCCTCACCAAGTTAAGGTAGTCCCAAGTCGCGGGGGCAACACAGAAGAACAACTCCAGCGAGGACACATACATCTCCAGATTTGCCAGACAGTGAAGGAAAGGTAGTAGCAATGGTTTTGAAAAAGCAGTCATGGGTAAAGATAAAGAAAAAGAAAATGATAAAGCTAAGGCAACATCTTGCTAAACTGCCAGGCATTCTCAGCCTTTCTCCTAGGTACCTGCAATGTTCTTTTAGATCTGACATACCATTTGCATGGGAACCTTGACACGGATTTTGAGTGTAGAGTAATTCAAATAGATCTTATGCTGCTTTCGATTAAGTAAATCACAAGGTACTTATTTATAAACTTCAGAATCTTGGGGGGGGGGGTTGCATATGGGGTCTGAAACCCACCCTATTATCTAAGTTGGGTCAAATGAAGCCACATGCCAAAATTTGTCTTAGGACTGCTTCAAAACATCCTTGCAGGCAGTCAACAACCAGTTGCTGTTGATGGGACCTTTTGCAAACCAAGACCTATTGTGTCTGAAATTCCACAGGGTAGTGTTCTTGGCCTTGGTTTACAGGTTGTTGTCCTGGAAAACAAGACTGTTCAGTATGCCGATAATGCAACACTTGTGGGTGTTGTAAAGTCTCCGCTTATGAGAACTGCAGCTGCCCTTAGTCTCATTGGGACATGGAGTGGATTAACCTTTAATGGACGGGAATCATCATATGAGTATCTATAACAAGTTTTGAGTAATGGACAGGCTAACTCATATGAGTATTAATACTACACGCCATATGATTTGGATGAATTTAGTGGGAAAAATGTTCAAAGCACTTCAATGGTCGATAAATGACATATGGCAACTGTGTAGCTCAGCACAGGATAGATGGGGGATTGGTGTGCCTTGAGACTTGATGGGGAATGTATTGCCCCTCTCTATCCCATGACATCTTTTTATTTATTTGCTCATACATATACCCAAGGGTTGCTGTTGGTTTTAGTTCTTATCTTTTATGATAGTATGTGTTGGATATAATTGTAATTTTGCACAGAAAAGTGCAAAGAAATATTAGAAAAACCATGCATACCTCACAAAAAGTTATGCACAGAAAAGTGCAAAGAAATATTAGAAAAACCATGCATACCTCACAAAAAGTAACTGCATCTCCCAATCTCAGTAAATCTCGTAAATATTTTGCAACAAATATACTCATAATTTTTTACTGATTTTAGTTCTTATACTGTATAAGCTGTAATTATAATTTTACAAAATAAAATAAATTATTAGGAAAAACATGTATAACTTGTTAAAATTAGCATATTTTTATGAATGTCTTGTAAAAGAGGCCCTACACAGGGTTGTAAACAGTCACTTTCAACTTCCATGGAAGGTAGGGCAGTTACAGGAGAAGAAACAAAAGGCAAATTGGCTACACCCAATTTAGGAGTAGATTCTAGGCTAGCTAAATTCCTAGCTTCGGCTCTACCAGCCATCTTTCTTTTCCTGTCTCTGTCAAGCTTATCTAAATGAGCTTTTAACATCTTCCATTATCCCTGATCCCAGTTCCTGCATTCACAAGTCAAATCAATTGTGCAAATCTGTCCCCTACATTAATACGAATACTGGATGCACTAGAGTCAGACATAGTCTGTAAATAAATGTCTTAATCAGTGAAAAAACAGGCCCAAACAACCCTAAACTATCTATAAATAGAGCAAAGGTTACCAAAAAGATGAATGCTTCACCAAAATGGAGATCAAATACAACCATCTGGCGAAAAAAATCCAAAATCAAGCTGCTCATACAACTGAAGTTCAGTCATTAACTGGCATAAACGAACTGAGCTCTTCAGCTATCATACCTATTCTTCCCTGAAAGTGGGTGGGACTAGGCACCTACACTAAAACAAGTGCTATTGCAAAATTCAAAACTTAAGCTGCCGCTTGAGTTAGAAACTATAGCTATATATGAAAATAATTTTTTGAGACACACCAGGATTTTCTTACAATTAATCACATCTACAAAAATGACATTTTTATAATAAAATACTGTAAAGTTTTATATATGCTTGTAAAGTCCCCGCTCAACATGTTCTCTGTAGAGAACATCCCGTTTTCTGCGGTGCCTTCACATCGACCTAAGGTTGATCAGAATATATATCACTACAATTGTAAATTGTATATATGTTGTCTTTCTAAACAATCATGCTTTATGTACAAGTAATGAGTTATTTATGTTATGTGTCAGATATTATTGATCACTATGTTTTCTGTATGAACCTGTCCTGTTTTTGTAAGAAATTAGTTTGACCTCAGGTCACCTGTAAATCTTTGTACCAGCGGTCTCTGCGAACTACGCAGACGTCCGCATCCTGCTTTATAAGCAGCTTGCTTCATCAATAAACGAGCAGTACTTGTCTTCCTGCTCATTATTTCGCACCTCTCTCGCAGTGGTGATGCCCGGAGTGGTTCCCAGAAGCCATCAAGAGACCCAAACGGCGACTATGTCTTGGCCCAATGAACCTAATCCACACCCCTAACGGACTAACTATGGACCTCTAACAAGGCGTTCGGGCGTTTACCGACCTTTGTCGGCAGGTTGCCAGCGTCATTAGTGGACCCACACTGCATGCTCCCCCAGCGTGTATTGGCGCGAGTATTCCCTCACACTCCAAGTGAGAGCGCGAAATGAGCATGGATGCAGACATTCCCAACCACATACAAATTACCACGAACCTCTCGGAGGCAGACACCTCCCTCTCGCAACCCCCTCCCGCACGCACCTCCACACCGGTACCGCCGCCCCACATGATGACCCCCCTGACAGACCAACCAAAGATGGCCCTTAACATAAGGCTGCTGCCATTCACCAGGGAGAATGCAGCATCCTGGCTCTACATGGTCGAGGGGCAATTCAGAATAGCAGGCCTAACAGACAAGGTGTTGAAGGCGGACATCGCCACTAACGCCCTCCCAGAGGAGATATATAAGAAGGTCGCCCCTTGGTTGGTGACGACGTCGGGCCCAGCCACCTTCCAAAAACTGAAATCCACTCTCATCAAGACCTGCTCCCTGCCGGTCTCCGAGAGAGCTGCCCATGCCCTCGACCTCGCCCTCAACCCCCGGCAGGAGGGAAACCTCTTGGCAGTGTGGTACACCCTCCAGGATCTCCTCTTCCTCTCCGAGACTGACAGCAGTGGCAGGGGCAAAGAAATCAGTCTGTCAAGGGAGATCTTCCTGCGGCAGCTACTGCCAGAAGTCTGTGGGCAGATCACGGATGCGTACACCCTGCGGGTCGAGAACCTAATCAGGTTGGCGCAGCAGCTGAAGGACTCCACGAAGGCGGCCAAGCGGGCGACCACACCCGCAAACTCCGCCAACTGCCTCCTGCCAGAGGACCCCACCACGGAGCCCGTCAACTCCATCGAGCAGAAAAGGCCGTCCTGCCAGCAGAAGAGGGAGGGGCTGGGGTTTCCCTACTTCCACCGGAGGTTTGGGAGAGCTGCCTCGTATCGGCAGCTAAAATTTGAAACTCGTGGTAGTGACTGTTTTGTTTTGGTGTAGGTGTCTAGCCCTGCCCACTTTCGGGGAAGAAGAGGAACAACTGAGCAAATGGCTTCAATTTGTTTATGCCATTATGTCCATGCGAGGGGAGGAGGGCGGGCTCCCATTCTGTAATTACTTGGTAAGTATATATAAAACTTTATTTTATTATAAAAATGTCATTTTTATATAAGTGATTTACTAAGTAATAACATAGCTGATTCCACATTGAAAGGAGGTGGGATACATGGACTACACTATCGCCAAAACATTGTATACAGTAATGAATTTGAGAACAGAAAATTTCCTAGCATTGGGACAGTGCTTATTGTTTCCTTACCTAGTGAGAGAGATGCTGCAGGAAGATACTGCCTCTGGTTGGCGCTCATCTCACTCAATAGAGGCGAGGAGTGTGGCCCTGGATCGCCTACTACGTTAGTGGGAGACTTACAGTGAAGGACATCACCGAACGCTAGTAAGTTACACAAAGGTGCCCCTGCCCAGGGCACAGTACTAACACAAGACAACCAGATAAAGCTGTTACCTACACCAAAATATTAAAAAACACCATTCCCAAACCATTAAAAAACTGGAAGGTATCCAAGTACATGGTACCCCAGACTCCCTTGGAACTCAATACCATATATCAAGGTGAAGAGAAAGGATGGAAGGGATGCTTCCTACATTCCCTCCCCCAGCACCATGCCAGCCATCGTTTAAAGACCCAAAGTACTGCATTCATTAAAAATTGTTCCCACAACCCTTAAATAATGGGATGCAAATAACTGATTTACATCTCCAAAACGTTGTTTGGAGAATGTCTGAGACACATTATGTTTAAAAACTAAGGACATAGCCACTGCCCTTCTTTCATGTGCTTTAACCTTCAGAGAGGGTAAAAGCTCTTCTCCCACTTGAGAGTGGGCTTCCTTAATGAGTTCTCTAAGGAAAAAGGACATCACATCCTTTGTAAGAGGATGTGAAGGATCCTTAACTGAAGTCCACAAATTACTTGAGGGCCTCTTAACTTCTCAGTCCTCTTCAGGTAAAACTTTAATTCCCTTACAAGGCAAAGAACTCTTTCTTCCTCCTTAGGTCCTAGAATTTCACTCAAATTCTTGACCTTAAAAGAACGAGGCCAGGGCTTGGAAGGATTCTTGTTCTTTGCGAGAAATCCTAGCATATAAGAACAAATCGTGTCTCCTACAGTGAAATCGATCCTTTTATCGACTGCTTGTAGCTCACTTACCCTGTCAGCTGTCGCCAAAGCCACCAAAAAGAGGGTCTTCTTAGTTAGATCCCTGAGCAAAGAGGAGCTGATAGGCTCAAAAGGGGGACGAGACAACCATTTTAAGACCACGTCTAGGTTCCAGGGTACCAGTTCTGTTCCCTCTTGCTTACTTGTCTCGAAAGATTTAATTAAATCAGAAATGTCCTGATTCCAGTATAAGTCAAGCCCTCTGTGCCTAAAGACTGAGCTAAGCATGCCCTGTAGCCCTTTATAGCTGAAGGGCCAAGCCTCTGGAAGATCTAAGATACAAGAGGAAATCTGCAATCTTCGTCAGAGTAGTTTTAATAGTAGTTTCATTCTTTCTGCACCAAGTGCAGAAAATGGACCACTTATTCTGGTAAACATTGCAGGAAGATTGGCGTCTGCATCTCGAGATCGCTTCTGCAGCTGCTCCTGAAAAGCCCTTAGCTCTAAGGAGTCTTTTGACAGTTTGTACCCTGTCAGAGCTAGAGTAGACAACCCTTGATGAAATCTTCTGATATGGGGTTGTTTGCGAAGATCATGTCTTTGAGGGAGCAGTCTTGGAAAGTCTACCAAAAGATTCATGAGTTTCGGAAACCATTCCTTTAGGGGCTAAAAGGGAGCAATCAGTATCACTGACACGTTCTTGTTGAACTGAAATTTGTTCAATACCTCCCATATCATGCCAAAGGGAGGGAAGACATAAAGCTCCTTGTCGGACCAATACTGCAGTATTGCGTCCATCGCCCATGCCAACGGATCTGGGACTGGGGAACAAAAAAGAGGCAGATAATTGTTCTTGGATGTTGCAAAAAGATCCAACGTTGGTCTTCCCCACAGTCTCCAAAGGACCAAACAAATCAAAGGATACAGAGCCACTCTGTGGGAATGAGCTGATTGCCTAGGCTCAGCTGGTCAGCCAACACATTTAGTTTACCCTAGACAAATTATCATTATTATTAAAGTAGTTTAACCAGACCACTGAGCTGACTTTCAGCTCTCATAGGGCTGGCCCGAAGGACCCTAGACAAATCTTGTCAGAATTCTCGTTCAGTTCTGGTCGGCCCAGAGAAGCAGATCCCTCGCTGCTTTGCAAAGCGAGAAGGAATGAGTTCCTCCCTGCTTGCTGATGTACAACAGGACTGTAGTGTTGTCTGAATGAACTGCTATGATTTTGTCGTACACCTCCAAGGCAAAGGCCTGAAGACCCAAGTGAATTGCCTTGAGTCTCTCACATTTATATGTAGCTTCGTTTGATCTTGCGACCATGTCCCAGAGACTTCCCTGTCTTCCAGGAGAGTGCCCCAGCCCACATCTAAAGTGTCTGCAAAGAAGCTTAGGTCTGGGTTCTGTGGTGAGAGAGACTTTCCTTGTAGTAACCTGCTTTTGGGTCTCCACCAAAGCAGGTGTCCCTTGATGCTCTGGGTCATCAGACACACGAAAGAGTTTGGATATCTCTTTCTGTCCAAGCTGGCTCTGAGGAAGAACTGAAGTACCCTCATATGAAGTCTCCCCAGTGCAACGAACTGTTCTATCGAGACCAACGTTCCGAGGAGACTCATCCATTTGTTGGCCATGCAGCTCAGAGGAGGGAGAAAGTCGTCGATCATACATAGACAGGACTCTATTCTCTTTGGGGCTGGAAAAGCCTGAAAAAAAAAATTGAGAACTCAGAGTCATCTCCAAATACACTACTTCTTGAGAGGGAGCCGGCTGGGACTTCTGATGATTGATTAACAAACCCAATTCCTGGGTTAACAGAAGAGTTTTCTGAAGTTCCTCCACACATTATTTCTTCGTCGGGGAGAGAATGAGCCAGCCGTCCAAGTAAAGCGAGATGTTTATCTCCATGAGATGAAGCCAGATGCCAGGGGAGCCAAAACCCAGGTAAAACTTGAGGGGCTGTGGTTTATTCAAAGCACAGAGCTTAAACTGGAAGATTTGGGCCTGAAATACAAATCTTAGGTACTTCCTTGACTCCCAATGTATGGGGATGTGGAAGTACGCATCCTGCATAACTACCGAGACCATTTAGTCTCCCTGATGAGTTGCGGCAAGAATGGACCAAATCGTTTTCATATGAAACTTTGTCTTTAGCACAAAGTTGTTCAGTGAGCTTACATCTAGGACTGGTCTCCATCCTCCTGTGGCTTTGGGGACTACAAACAGGCGATTGTAGAACCCCCTCTGAAGTTGGATCTGTGACTACTTCTATTGTCCTCTTCTCGAGGAGGGAGTGTACTTCTTCTAAGAGAGCTGCAAACCTCCTAGAGCCTACGGAGTAGGCAGTCAAGCTGATGGGCTTCCTGAATATGGGAGGTAGATCTGTGAGCGGGATTGTGTAGCCACACCTGAGAACCTCTATTACCCATTGTTCTGCCCCTTTCTCCTTCCAAATCTCCCAAAAGAGAAGGAGCCTGGCACCTACCGGGGAACGGACGACACTGGGATTATTTCTTGGCTGACAACTTGGAAGAGGACTTCTCGATCGAGCGAGGGGTGAAACGCATGTTCACACGCCCTCTTAGCTGAGCCCTTCACTTATTCCCACAAAAGGGAAAGGGCTGCAAAGGAGGGGATGTTTTGGAGCTAAAAGGAGGAAGCTCCTTAGGATGTCTTGAAGAATGCACTAAAAGATCTTGCATCAACTTCTTTTGCAAAGCTGAAGCAATATTATTCACACTGACTGTGGGAACAAACACTCATGCACTAGACGGGAGAAGAGAAGGGCAGATTTCTGAGCTTTGGTGACTCCCTTTGAGGTGTAAGAACAGCAGAGCTCCCTTTTCTTTAAAATACCTGAGGTGTAGAGAGAGGCCAATTCACGGGAACTATCTCTAATCCCCTTATCGGCCCACAAGAGAACTCCAAGAAGATCCAAACAAGTCCGAAGGTACCGTTGGGTGTTCCTGAATCTTACACACTAGAGTGCCCACCATCCAGTCTAAAAGATTGAACACTTTAAGTATGTTTTTTAGCAAATGGTCTAGCTCAGCTGCCAGACAACATAACCTTGGCTGCTGAAAATGCTGATCTACACGACGAGTCAGTGAGACAGGAGGAGTCTCCCTAAGAAGAGGCAGGAACCCCCAGGGAAGGGGCTTCTTCGGTAGCATAACATTGATACCTCCTGTTCAATAAGTCTCCCTGGGAAGAGGCAGGAACCCCCAGGGAAGGGGCTTCTTTGGTAGCATAACATTGATACCTCCTGTTCAATAATCTTGAAGGAGGATAACTGAAGCAAGCCTTCCCTTTCTCCCTTTTGCCTGAAAGCCATGTTTCAACCTTGCTTAGTGCCTTCCTTGCAGAGGTGGAGAGTACCATCTTCAGTAACTTAGTAGATTCACTGGAGAGACCACTAATCTGAAAAGCTGACTCAGGCGAAGGAGGAGCAGCCGGAAAGAAGAAGGATGGAAAACTGCACAGAAGATACTACAACAGTGCAGCATATGCCGAAGGAGTGGAATCCTCTTCTGGTTCTATATCTAATTCCTCCTCAACTGATGAGACCAGTGACAATGACAATTCCTTGGAAGGTTTCACAGAGGAGGGAGGCCTCTTCGAAAACCCCAAAATGTCATCCAGATGCTGTTGAATTGGAGCGAGAGAAGGATCCAAACTAGACAAGGTCAAAGGCTGCTGCAGAATACAAGGTGCTGTTACTGAGGGAGCTGGCGCCGAACATCTAGAAAACGAGTCAGGATAATCCGAAGGTACTACACTTTGTAATCAAGCTGGCGCTACAGGGCGCTCGGAAGCTGCTAAGAGTTCGAGAGACAATGAGTGTATGACCACTACTGACTGCTTGGCAGCAAAGAATGCTCGGGCGCCAAAGGAAGCTCGGGTGCCAATGGGTGCTCAGGGGTTACTGGGAGCTCGGACAGTGACAGCACTTGGGAGCTGCCGCGCCAGTGGGTGCCACTGGGCGCTTATGCTTAAGAGAGTCGGGAGACAGAGCAGGAGAAAAAGGCTCTACTGAAGCTACTGGAGCCACTAGATGCTTGCGTCTAGGAACTTCGTAAGGAGATAAGCGCTCAGAAACTGCTGCGCTATCTGGCACAGTTGGGCGCTTGCATCAGCGAACATCAGGTTGATCGGGAGAGAAACATTCTGGGCTATCCCAGAAACTGCATGGAACCTGAGGCGAGCGATGCACCTCCACTGCAGACCTTTTCAGTGGTCTTGACACGTCACTGAAGCGTCATTGGAGCTTTTGTTCAGGGCTGGAAGCCTCCAAACTGGAAGAAAGGCAGTGAGCCTGTGACAGAGCACCTTTCCATTGGCTGTCACGCACTGTCGTCACCTGGGACTTTGCAACAGGTGCAACTGAGGGGTCGACTACCCGTGGGTAGACCCCACTGACCTCCCTTGGTCCTCCAGTATGGTTTCTCCCAGATTTAGGGGAGTGTGCCAGGGACCTTTGCCTAAGAGAATCGGCGGGACGGGCAGCCAGCTCCTCCACTAACACTTCACTCATATCACTTTCTGTTCCATCAAGGAACACACTGATGCCTCTAACTGGGCCACTATTTTCACTAATACAGGTAGTTGTCGACTTACGACTGCATTAGGTTCTGACAGAGCGGTCGTAAGTCGATCTCGTCGTAAGTCGACCAACCACATATGTACATGTATTCTGTACCTACCGTATATTATCCATCATATATTATATCCTAAGTATGTACTGTACACTGTGCTGTCTTTTTTATAGCATATTGAATAAATTTAATCATGTCTGAGCTGTCTTTTTATCCTTTTTACCATATTCAAACACACATGCATGTACATGTACGTATTTTTTTGTTTACATTTTCATAGACAACTGACTAGCCTACATATACATTTTACATTATCCCAAAAATGTGCATGTATAGTACCTATTATTACATTTAGCATATGAAATCTTATCATGCTTGAACTCCTTGATTAATACTTACTTTTATTACTGTATTTAACATTTTTATTGTAGGCATTCAAACCATCTGTCTGGTCTGTTTACATTTTCTTATCCGCCATTTGCATTGCCAATCGGCTACACGTATGAGCAAACAAACAATGTCTTTCGGTAATAATGTATGCGACCGTAACGACACAAACACACTGAACGCTGCCGAAAGCTGAGCATCTCTCGGATATGAGCGCGCTGCCGGTAGCGGGAAAAAGTATCATACACGCGCTCAAAGTATTTTAGCAAAATCTAAAATTAAATATTATTATATATTATTATACTGTCGTAGCCGTCGTAAAGTCGGTCGGTCGTAAGTCGACGACTACCTGTAACTCTAATTTACGATCGAATTTAGACTCCAGACTGGCAATGGTATTGGGGTCAGGAGTGAGAGGGCTGGGTAAAAGATCAGGTGGTACTGAAGAGGATGAGATGGGAGAATTACCATTTGAAGATATAATAGGAACTTCCAAAGAAGACCTAGCAGATTCCTGACTAGCTACAGTCTTGCCATTTTAATAGTTGCTTTTCTCTTCCTATCCCTCTCAAGTTTTGATAGATGAGAACTCAAAATCTTTCATTGTTTTGGACCCCACCCCTCACATTCAATAAAAGTATTCTCTATTGAGCAAATCTGACCCCTGCAAGACATATACAAGTGTGAGAATCATACCTAGTAGAGGTTAGTCTCGTATCACAGCCTTTGCTGCAATATTGAGTAGAAGTAGTAATAGTATCTGACATCATCACAACAAGTCAATAACTAAGTACAAAGTCACAATCAAGTAGTCAAAATTTGTGAATGCCAAGGTTTAATGTCTAAACCTATCTAATTATCGCAGAAAGGCTACCAAAATCAAAAAATACTTCGCCAATCTGAGAAACAACCAAAAAGCAGCAAAGTATGAGTATTCCAAATTCAGCTGCTGCTCACAACCTATGATGGAAGCCGGCAGAAACAAATTGAAGCCATTTGCTCAGTTGTTCCTCTTCTTCCCTGAAACTTTGCGGGCTAGACATCTACACCAAAACAATTGCTACCGTGAGTTGCAAATTTTAGCTGTCAATACTAGAAACATCAACTATGTAATTACTTGGTAAGTGACTTATATAAAAATAAAAGCATGTGGCCCAAACGTTGGAAGGAAATGCTACAAGAAAAGAAATATATTTTTTTATTTCTTGTAGCACTTCCTTCCCATGTTTGGGGCCCACACTTTTATTTTTGTAGACATGATTGTTAATTGTAAGAAAATCCTGGTCTCAAAATATTATTTTTTGAAAGCATAGTCGCTTGTTTCGTCCTCAAGGAGTTACCTTCCATGGTCTACCAGGGCTCCATGGTGACCTAACTAATATCAAAGAATTCTCTTCTAGTCGGTCTTTTTGGCCAGGTATTGTGTCATAATGAATAACATTATAACACGTGACGGAGTATATGACGGACTCAAAGATAAGAGGGCACTTTCCCTTATCTTCAATGAACCTGAACCCAGTTTTTCCAATGTCAAAAGAACCTGCAAGAAAGTGAAGCAACTATTGCGCATGAGCATCCGCCCTCTTGTTTTCAACCAAGCCGTTAAAGGCCAAGGAGCCATTAACTCTCTTTGGTCTATAACAAATGGTTCACGTCATTACCAGTGCTCCAAAAAAATTCCACTTTTTTCTCCAATTTCATTATCAAGGATCATGGAAACATCAATAATAGCAAGATAAGTGCTTAATATTAAGTTCCAGTTAAAAGTTTTAGTTTTAAACTTTTGGAATTGATAATTTCTTTGTAAAAACCGGAACCTGGCTCGTTGATTGCTACCTAGTTTTGTAAAGTGAAAATTGTTTTAAATTCTAACTAAATGTTTTAACTAAAAGAAATGTTCCACAACTTAAAATTAATATAGAAAATCCTTTCAGATTATACGATGTCTACAATAATCTAGGCAGTAAGTGAGAATAATTTACACTAGATTAATAGTGGATGTTGTCTGTAGCCTATGTCCTAGTATTAAGTATCCTTATGTGGCCTAGCTTAGACCAAGGACCCTACGATCAGATAATAACAATACCTGGGCAAAATAAATTGATAGCCTAACACTAAAGCTACATATTAGCATAATTTTTTTCCTTTTTTATAAGCCTGTGCACTTAAGCTTGAGCTAAATAATCCAGGAAGACTAGCCTAGGCTTACCTTACATCAAGTTAAGCTATAACTTTTTACGAAACATCCCATTTTCGCACTAAATTGTTAGCCTAGACCATATAACCTTGAACTAGATGAAATAGTAATCTGTGCTGGATGAGATGGTAACCTAGCCTTAAGGCTACATACTAAGGTAATTGTGTTTTATGTAACCCATACCCTTAAGTGTGAATTAAATAATCCAGAGGCAGTAGCCTAGATTAGAGTAAGTCATAGCCTGGCTATAAGGTTACACATTAGTGAGTTACTGTTTTATATAGTACACCAAATAGCCTAGGATTGGATACAAACAGCAACCTGGGTTAGAAAAAAAATAGATTAACTATAAGGTTACATATTAGTAAGCTTTTTGTTGTTCCGACATGATATACAAACCATCGGTCCTTTACATTAGGAATTACCTTCAGCAGAGCTGGAAACGGCTGTTGAACTTTCAAACAAGGTGGTTAGGCCGTTAACTACCATCAGGGAGGCGGGGGTACCGCCGGCCCAGATGTGAACATTCCAATTTGCTTTCGGCCGGCGTGCACTGCACTGCAGACACATTTTTCACTCTCTGCCCTGACTGCTGTTGAGCTGTTTTACCAGTGGGATATTTCTTACTTTTATCACTATGAATGTTGATAAACTCTATAAACCCTACTTCCCCCGCCATGTATGTCCTGGGGCGGCAGGAAAGAAGTGCAATAGCTTCCACTCTCGTACAGATGTAAGGGACCGCATGGCGGTCTTACGGGCACACGTGTGTGTTATCCATTGGGCAAAACAAGATGACAAAGCATCCTGCTCTCTCTCACCCTACAGCGCGTCAGCGGGGATCACTCAATGGAACGCAACTTCTACCATACAATATTCCTGTCTATTTCTCTCTAACCATTGTTGTCTCAATTCATGTACAATCACAACTACTTGCATTGCCATGCAAGCATTCCGATCACGTATTCATAATGTTCCACCGAATCTTCTTTATCAAACTGTATGTATGTTTCTGTTTGTGAACACACCAAACGTCTCGCCATTTCACATATATTATGCTACTGCATTGTATTCATTAATCTGTCTCAAATCTCATGCAAATGTCCATATGTGGACTTTCCCAACCTTTCAATTGATATATGGTTTATCATTGTACGTTTATTATGTCTCTCACAATCCCCATCTGTTTGTCT
Source organism: Macrobrachium rosenbergii (assembly GCF_040412425.1). NCBI lineage: Eukaryota > Metazoa > Arthropoda > Malacostraca > Decapoda > Palaemonidae > Macrobrachium > Macrobrachium rosenbergii. The sequence goes on along the minus strand of NC_089788.1, from coordinate 30,893,188 downwards.
GTCGACAAGCACAGATGTCCGAAACATAATCTCTGTTTTGCCTTGTCTGTGTGTAGAAACTACTTTGCGGCTCGCACCAGCCAATAACAACTTTGAAGATTCTGAACATTCATTCAGTACGGAACCAGTAATAAACTAGACAACACCCTGCCAGTATGTCACTCAATACCTTCCTTATACTGGTGACCCCGGAGTGACCCGAAGGAGCCGATGGCAGATGTCAGACCCATGATGACGACCCACACATCAACGAACCCTTTGCCGCCTCCTCAACCCAACCTCTCGGTGTTCCCGAGCCTTCAGTAGATGTCCAACCCTCCGAGATGACCCACCAGCACGAAGCTTTTTCAACAAAACCATTCCTGTTACCGTTGAGTTGGCTTCCCCCTTCCCGCCCAAGTACCTCACACAGACCCTTCCCCAACACCCAATTGCGCCAAAACCCCCACATCCCAACCCCTTGACCCACCACAGCCCCTACCTGCTACCCATTCCTGTGCCTTAAAACATATAGATTTTGCATTTCTTGTTCAGTACAATGGCTGAATCCCTTCCATCCACGTCGCATTCGTCTAAGCCGATATTTCAGCACACCCTCCCAGTGTCTTGCGCTAACTGCTATATCAATTACCGCAACTTTTCTGCCTACTACTTAGGCAACTACACACGGTTAAGCTTTGTCAAGATCACGGCCTGCTGAAAACACAGTGCTTTTGTCTCCACTGCGGGAGGGAGTGCCGCCTCGACCTGCAAAGGAGGGCACTCTGGTGCGACAAGACCTACGGTGCAGTTTTTACCAGTCGCTGTAGTCTATTTTAAGATTCATTTCCTTGACCCCAACACCAGGTTCCACGCATTTTTAAAAGCACCGGCTAATCTCTACCCTCCTGGTCCCTAAGGTATATAAGGCCAGTTAGTTCTGTTGGTGTCAACTTTTTTTATCTGCAAATTGTTTTTTCCTGCCAGGTTGCTCCTTCCAGCCAGCGCTAAGTGCCTTCCCGCTCTTGTTTTTACCTTTGAAACTGGATTTTTCTCCATTTTTATGGCTTCTGGTAAAGTTGGTGAAGTTTGTTTTTCGTCGGCCATACTCTTTGTCCCCGTTACCGGGCAGTGTTTCCTCCCTCCCCCACCCTCAGTGTTACGCTTCTACCCGCACTCATTTAGGAAGATGTTTTCCGCTTCCATAACCTGCCTCCCACCCCCTCCTTGCACCGCTCCCCACTTATCCCCGCTTTTGGGGCACGTGAGGAAATTTCTCCCTCCCTGCCTCGTTACCCCTCACCCTTTCAGCCACTCCCTCCATTTTGCGTATGGCTCTCTCTCGTTTTCCCTTCCAGCCAGTGCCCGTGTAACGTAAACATGTCCGCTCCACTTCTCTATTTTCCCCACCCAGAACCCCCGTTTCCCACAGTCCCCCTTCACTGTTGAATAGAGTTAGGGGGCAAATGACACTTGACCGCCAACACACAAACTCGCCTCCAATATCAGAAGCTGTAAAAGTGGAGAAAAAACCAGTTTCCAAGGTAAAAACAGGCGCGTAACTAATACTTAGAATTACCCAAAAATCTATCCTGACACAGGCAATGGTCAGGATGACAGGGTCCCAGGTAATTCTAAGCTGGCTGTCATTTTGTGTGAGCTGAGACTGTAAATTGGCGTTTTTCTATGTTACTTTAATTTGCTTTACAAGAATTTAAAGTAATATTTTTATCAGTTTTAACTAAACTGTGATTGACCTTTGAAGACTACACGACTTGAATTACCTAACGCAGGGTAGGTCTTCTTCCAGCATTCCTGCCAAGCCCGCCCCCACCTCCATAGCTATGGAATGCTGGCTTAGAACCCATCCTGCATTAGAGACAATGCAAGTTCAAAGTGGATTTTGAACTGTCAATGACAGCTTAGCTATCAGACGGCTGACAAAATATTACTTTAAATTCTTGATAAAGCAAGTTAAATAACATAGAAAAACGTCAACTGCCATAGTCTAGCTCACCGCGGACAGCTGGCTTAGAATTACTGGGTCCCATACCAGAGTGTGGCATATGCCCACTTGGGAGAACCATCAGATCACCAAGGAAACCCCCGGAAGGTATAATGTTAGTATTAAATCACATATAATATGCTTTCTTCTCAGATTTTTTTTGAGTAATTTGGCAGGATATGAAAGAGAAGGTTTAGATTAGACTAACAACAGAGTTGACGTTTTCTATGTTTATTGAATATGTTTTAATGAGTAAAAGACCAATAGATTTACCAGGCCGGCTAACTAGAATGCATTTCATTGAACTTTGAAGACCACGCAGGAATTGCCTATAAGCATATAAGTGCTAATACCATTCAGTACAGTGTGCCTTCCCCTCCATGCTTAAGGGATGACTTGGTTCCAGTAAACACTCTCAAAAATGCACATGCATAACGAGCTGTGAGGTGTTTAGCCTCTGACTAAATTGTGGTAAGTAGGGTATTGAGGTCTGGGGCAAATGGAATGCAGAAGTTTGACCTACAGTGTTGTATTTTATCTCGTAAATAGTTTTGTCAATTTTTGTTTTACGTCACTTCAAAAATTGGTCAAAATCACAATTTAGTTACAACCGGTTTCAACAAAATATTACTTTAAATTCTTGTCTCTCAAGTAAAATAACATAGAAAAAGCCAATTGCCACAGTCTAGCTCACCGCGGACAGCCGGCTTAGAATTACCTTTTTTTTAAATGAATAATTACTGGAACGAACAATGATCAACAACAAATTACCTAAGGTTAACATCATGAGACCAAAACCCTGGCCTAGCCTAAGCAGCCTACTCAAAGGCACAGCCAACATCTAACACCAACCATAGGCCTAGGCTAGAAATCAAACTCGGTTTTAAAATAAGACAGGAATGTACTGTACACTGAAATTCTCTCCAAACACTTACCCTTACTTGTAAGGATTGGTCTCCATTGAATTCTTCATATTAATGAACAACATATGCACAACAACACTTGTTAAAAGAAACATAAGCGATTAGCGAAAGCGCGAGTAACACGACGACACTTTGCGAAAAGAGTCACAGCGATTTTGACGTCACTCACTGTAAGCAAAGAGTCCGATTCTACCAACTTTTTTTCAAGTGTTTAATATTCTCCTCCGGAAATTCGCCGTAACTTTGAAAGATCTAAGTATTCATTTTGATTTGTATTATATATCTGCATCTCATACTTCAGAGCAGTTGAATTAAATGAACTCCACGTGAATTTACATGCCTTTTTTTCACATATTATCGAGGGTTTCGGATACAATGGTAAGATTTATGTATCGAACATTATGGTGTCTCTCAGTTCTCGAACCACAACCCGATTCTCGGTTTTATTTTAGTGTTTGCAACCGCTTGAAATATCATGTACTTACTTTGATATGAAAGCTCTTGTTTATAGGATGTTTCATCAGGAGACAGAGAGAAGGGAAATATTCGTGTATATCAAACTAGTGCTAAATCCCTGTCATCAACGTGATTAAACGAAACAGTTTCAGATGTTTCGGATGGAGTCTCGGGAAATTGATTGAAACATTTCACGAGTTTAGTAACTCGTCGCCCTTTGATCCGTGATGATGGTGCCTGGTGTCGAATGTCGCGTATTAATGTTTATCTAGTGTCTATTGTGTAATTACTGTAGCAATGCTTCCACGTTTCAAAATCACATTTCATGTTTGTGGCGAAGGTTACTGCTGGGATGCAGTTGTAAGCCTGTTCGTTTTAGATTTAGCCAACTGGCAGGCCTCCTGCTCTAGGGTGTCCAAAATGGATGCCAGTTAAGAAGATAAGGTTAGTGTCAAATTAGGCCTAGTTCTTTACCCCTAACAGCAGGCTATCAGTTTGCCAAGGAGGTTTTCACAAATTTAATTTATCATTAACAAAATGTTGTGGCTGAAGAATATAGAAAAGGGTGTAGGTCTATATAATGCAGGACAGGTGAGCTAATTTGAGAAACATACAGAGATAGGCTATCCTGAAGATAAATTTACCATCTTTGTTTATATTTTTACTTCCATCCCGTGGTGGCTGGTAACAAACACTGGGATGGTTCATTTTTAGTACCAGGAGGGAATGAGCTTTTGGTAAACAGAAGATGGTAATTTTCTCACTAGGGCTGTCTCGGTAGATTTCCGCAGGTTATCTCCCTTGGTAAAATTGTATGAGTTTTGCCAGTTTGTCATTTTTTAACTGACAATTAACCATGACTGGGATACCTGTTTTGTAATTTTACTTGCTTTATGGCCAATAACTGTTTCAGATATTGTGGCTGGACTCTATGGCAATTGACGTTTCTTATTTTTGTTTTCCTTGTTATGGTAAGAAATGGAGGTCAACTTGTAATAAAAGTTGATCTTTGAAGACTACACTGTCATCTGAAGTAGAAAGAAGACCATTCTGACTGCCCACCCTTCCCTTCAATTGTTGTATGGGTCTCCACTGGTCAAAATTGCAGCAGTAAATGACCTGGGTATGAAAATGTAAACCTAAGTTGCTTTTGTTGTTTGCTGGTTACAGTTTTTTCATGTGTTTAAATAGGGGTCTCAGTGGAAGTTAGTGAAAAACTGGTTTCATTACTGACTGTACAGCCTATTTAGGTTTTGAACAAGTTCAAGGTGTTCCTGTCTTCTCTCTTCCAATTACAGTAGCTATAGTTGTTGCTGACAAAATATTACTTTAAATTCTTGTAAAGGCTGGTAACAATCATTTGTTCCTTTTGTAAAGCAGTCTTAACTTCTTTAATTTCCATTCTCAAATCAGAATTACCGTTACTGGTTACAATTTTGTCATTACAATTGTTGTTAGTTATGGAGAGGGCGGGGGCTGCTATTGTCTTACCTTATAAGTCGTAATTTGATGTAGAGCTCTTTTTAAAAATGTAGGTTACAATTTCGGAGCACCTACAGTTTAGTTGGCCAAGGCTGTCATGTAGGTTCCGACTAGGAAACTGGTGGACGAATACAAACAAGACAAACTTTTCCTCTAGTGCCAGGTCCTGACCTAACCAGATCCAACCTAACCTAACATAGGGCGGCATGCCCTGTGATTTGGCCAGGGGCAAAGCCCAGAGACCCCCGAAAGCGTGGGGTCACTGGGTCACAAGCAGGGTCAGGTCGCAGAACTACTTACCTTGGCAAAGTGATGGTAGTCTGGACAGAAGGTGTTGCACGACTTGGCCAACTAAACTGTAAACTACCCTACAATTTCATGTCATGTCGTGTATTGGCAACTTATAAAATAATACCATCTTCCCCCCTCAGTGTGGAACCATCTTGATGTGGTGAAGGATCTCTTGAACCCCGGAACTTGTTCCTTGGTTTGAGTCTAAGAGTCCTATATATTTTACGGTAGAACTATAGTATAGGCTAACTCAGCACAGCTTGTTACCTTGGAAATTGGCTTTTTCTATAGGAATTTGGTTACTTAGAATTTATTGTTATTTTTTGTCAGTTGACTGTAATTAACCTCAGAACTGGTGTGTTATTGTATGTTGGCCAGCCTGGAATGCTATCACACACGCACAGTGTTATAGGGGAACTTTTGGTAAAAAGCAGTGTTTTACATAAGCTACTTACCAAGTAATTACATAGCTATTAGTCTGTATTAACCGGCAGCCAGTCAGAATTTTGAAATTCTGAGCGCTATTTTGTTTTTCAGGAGAATGAGTGACCTCATCACTTTCGGGATAAGAGAGGAACCAGCTTAGGAAACGAACTCAATATGTTTCTGATGGCTGTGGTTACAATGATTGGCAGCAGCGGTTTTTTTGGAATTTCTCTTCTCCTTTGATCTTGGATTCATTGGTGAAGTATTCGTTTTATGGTAGCCTTTTCAGCACAATTAGTTAGTGTCAGGTTTTCACTGAAGACCAGTATTACCGATTTTGATGGTTATTTGGATTTTCTTTGACTCGACTTGTTAGCATGTCCAACTCAGGCTCTCAGGTGTTAGGTATTGCAGTAAAGGCTGCAGTACGAGACTGACTAAAGCCTGCTATGACCCTCGTACTCTTTGTACTTCTTGCAGGGGTCAGATATATTCCCCTGATTTGACCTGTAATGAATGTGTTTCTTGGGATCCTAAAATGTGGAAGACTTTGAATAGTCATTTAATGAAATTAGACAGGGATAAAAAGAGGAAAGCAGCGGCTAGAGCAAGTAATAAGAAGACTTTAGCTAGTCAGGTGTCTGCAGTATCTTTGTCTGATAGTTGATTCTTTATCTTTTGTTCCACATGATCCCACTTCTCAATCTGTACCAATTACTTCTCACCCTGGCTGCTATAGGCTACTCCCGATCCCGACCTCATTAGCAGCCTTGAGTCGAGAATTAACCTTAAGTTTGGTTTACTCATTGATATGATGGAGAAAATTGGTGCTTCTGTTAAAGTCCTAATGGACAAAGTGAATGTGAAAGGTGATGTTAAAGTGTTAGTGGAGGAGGTGGCTGTCTGTTCCGCTGATTCTCCTAGGCCAAGGTCCCTGGCAAACTCCCCTAATCCTGGGAGGAGCCAAACTGGCATCCCAAAGGAGATCAGTGGGGTCTGCCCACAGGCAGTTGCCCCCTCAGTTCTCTGTTGCCCATTCCCAGGTTATGACAGAGCACCACTGAAAAGGTGTCTCTATGGAAGTGGATTGTCTTTCATCTAGTATTTCGAGCAGTGACTCCAGCCCTAGGCCCAATGGTGCTTTCAAGATGAATCTCGTCCCCTGAAGAGACACTCCCCGGGTGCTTCTCAACCTTCTGCAGTTCCTATAAAGAAGGTTAAAGAAACTTCTCCAGAACGTCTTCCTTCCTGTAGCTTCTGGGACAGCCCAGAACATTTCTCCCAGGATCATCAGCCTTCTAAGCACGCTACTTTTTGGAAGCGCTCTTCTGCATCGAGAACGTTGTCTTTTTCTAAGTGCCCATCTTTTGCTTCAGAGGACTTGCCTATACAGATAGTGATGTCGGAACGCTCTCCAGCGCCTATGTGCCCAACTCCTGTTCTTGTAGCGCCTTTACAATCTGCTTTACTTGAATCTTCGTTGGCAGAGACGTCGTCTTTGGCGCCAGCGCACCCAGTGGCGCCAGAACTTCCTTCTCCAGTGGAATGTGGTGCTCCTTCTGGTGTGGCTCTCTCCAGTATTTCATCTTTTATTTGGTCTTGTCTCTTGAGCGCCTCTTTGCCGAGCGCACTTTGGCTCTGGGGCGGCTGCTGGCTCATATGAGCCCATCGGCTCCCGAACGCCCATTGGCACCTATTCCCCTCTTGCAGCAAGACGCTTTGTTGGCACCCAAGTCTAATTCTGCTTCTGAGTGCCCAATTTTGTCCGTTTCTTGAAATAGTGCCCACTAGCTTTGTTCTACTTTCTTCTGCTCCAGCAGTTGCAGTTTCACTCCCAGTTACGTCTTTGCCTTCATCTTCTGCAGTGCAACAGATTCCTCTGTGTTGGATCCTTCTGTTCAGTCGATCCAGCAGCAAATTGGATAATATCCTTGCTGAATTACTCATGACTCCACCAATTAAACTCCAAAATGGAACTTTAGAAAATTGATATTTAAAGTTTTCAAATGATTCAATAAATCACTTCATAGAAGATAGCTTATCTGAACTGTTTACTAAATTTAACAAAATGATGGGAGGTATTTTTCATGCACATGAAGACATTAATATATTCAAAGTTCTTATAATACTTTAACCTGACCACCTAATTTGACCATTTTGTTATCAGTACATCACTTTTTTGACCAAGACTTGCCCTTTTACCACTTTGTTATCATTAAATTACATACATATCCCTTTAACCTCATTGACCTATCTTGTCACATTGCTGTTTTTAGGCTTTTAAATGCATTTTTAATACTTCAACTTTATTTTGTAAAGAAAAATTTCTGAATAATTTTACTTTTCTCAAGAGGGCCTCTCTTTATTTATAATAAACGGTTAAATGACCCTAAATATTGGCATTGCATAATCATTTCAAAAACAAAGGAATATTTTTCCTCAAAAATCTTTCAATTTTTCAAAGACTCATCTAGGTATAATAGTTTCAGCTCTGAATAAAATACAGTTTTAGTACAACCCTTCAACAATTCATTGAAGAAAATTAGGTTTGTTCATGAAACTTACCTGTCAGATATATATATAGCTGTATTCTCCGAAGTCCGACAGAATTCCAAAACTCGCGACACACGCGGTGGGGGCCAGGTGGTTAATACCCATTCCCGCCGCTGGGAGGCGGGATCAGGAACCATTCCCATTTTCTATTCAGATTTTCTCTGTCGCCGGTACTGTCAACAACTGTTTTCAGTACCTCCGTCTTTGGATTTCGTAAAACTTGTTATTTTCCACTTAAGTATTCTATTTGACTTTTGGTTTTGACTTGGACTTGTGGATTGGCATACGCTTTTGTGGAATTTGCTTTGGATTTTGCTTTGTGTTTTCCTGGATGATGTCTGGATCTAGTTCTGCTAGTTTCAGAGTATGTTGTGTGAATGAGTTTAAGGTGAGGCTACCGAAAGTTTCGGTAGATCCTCACTTTATATGCATGAGGTGTAGAGGGCATGTTTGTTTGATAAATGATCGATGCAAGGAGCCTCCCACCTTTGTTTTATGCTAGTTGGAGGATTTATTCTTCTAATAGTGCTCCTTTTTGCATCTGGAAGATGGCTAACAAATCTTATCTATTGGTAAGGTGCATAGATTGAGGCGATTTCACTCTGATAACCCTCCTAAAGAAGAAACAATAGTAACCCTGTGGTGTTGCCCCAAACCCTGGGGTTGTGTCTGTGGAGGGTGATGCCCTGGCTGAAGAGTCTATGTCCAATAAAGTTTTGTAACTATCTTCAAAGTGCTGTGAAGTCAAACACCCCAGTGTTGTGGAGGGGGCGTTAGATCGAAATGTAACGCCTGTTTTTGGAGATAGTCTGTCGGACTCCCAGGACTCAGGGAATGGGCACGTCGAAAGCCGCAAGAGGGTTACGCGGACCCCACCGATCTGGCGTAAAATGTCCTGATGACGCTTCCCAGGCTCAAAGTAGCACGAATCCTTGCGTTAAAGATGCCATAATTTACTCAGGTCGGTATCAAACTTAGTTTTAGTCCTTGAGGAGATAACCTACCATAATTTTAGTTAAAAAACGACGAGAATAGGTTTTATCTCGCCGAGACTGATTTAAATCCCACCGCAGAAACGGGACCAGGACGCCAAATTCGGAGTGACGCTTTTGAGCGCCTCCGCTCGCTCCAGAAAGAGTTGAGACTTCCCCTTGAGAGTAGCCTATTTCACAATATATTGACTGGGGGCCCTTTCTGTCTGATGAGGAATCTCTCCCAGTCGCTCCTTGGCATGCAGGAGCAATTGGCTGGAATCGCCCATCGGAGACCGCTGCTGCTGCATCGTGAGGATTCCCCGCTGCATCAAGAGGTCTAAACCTTCCCTTCTCCTCCTCCTCGCTTCTGTCGTCTCTGCTCGCCGCCAGGGAAGTCCTGTTGCTCAGCCGTTTACTGGTCTTGGCAGGGCGCAATTTCGGCTGGACCGCCATCGCCACGCTTGACGCCCTCGCAGCTATCCTGGTTTCGTCGCTTTGGCTGCTGCTCGCCAGCTGCTAAGCTCCTCTCATGCTGCGTCGCAGGACGCTCCTGGTCTGCCATCGTGACGCCCCTTGTTGCTATCCTGGACGCTTCTTGGCTAGCTCTCGTCAGGACGCTGCAGTTCGTCAAGACGCCTTCTCTCGCTGCTGCGTTCGCAGGACGCTCCTTCTTGCTGGTCCGCCATCGCCTGACGCTGCCGCACTCAAGCAGCTATCCTGGACGCTTCTCAGGATGCTCGTCAGGACGCTCGTCGCTTCTCGTGCAGGACGCTCGGATGGACTCTCGGGAGGACGCCTCTTTGGTTGCTCGCTCGTGACGCTTCAGAGCAATCAAAGTCTTCGGGAAGCGAAGTCCCATCTGCGTGTTGGACCGCAAGGCCTTCGTTTCTCCCGGTTGAAGAGGAGAAGTCTCCTGTGGAAGAAGGAGAGTCTTGCCTGCAGATCCTGCAGTTGAGCCTCCCATCTTCTTCTTCAGCTTCTGCGGACTACCAGGTGTTAACTAGGCTTTCTTAAGGACTTGTTTGGGGACAAGTTTCAAACCCTCTGCCACTCTCTCCCCTTTCGCAGCTTTGCTTCGTCCAAGTCAGGAAAGTCTTCTGGTTTTGTCAAGATGACTTCGTCTCTCTGGCGACGAAGAGGGCCTTCAAGAAGGTTAACACCTGGATGGAGGAAGGAAGACCCAGTGCAAGACTTCTTTCGCCCTGCCTCCATCAAGATTGCGGGAAAGGCAGGTATGTGGTAAGAGACCGGGAGAGGAGGTTGCTTGGAGAGTTCCTTCCTCTTCCCAAGGGATTTTGCCAGCCTTGTCGACGCTCCCAGAAGGTCCCTCCTGTCTTCTGCCAAGGTGTCCTGGACTTTGTCTGAGACGGATCACCATCTGAAAGGACTGTTTCAGAACCATGGAGGTCTTTAACTTTTTGGACTGGTGCCTGGGGGCTCTGGACTTCAGGCTTAGGAGTCCCTGACTCCATATCTGCCTGGGGGAGCTGTCCAGTGTTGAACTGTATGGACAAGGCAGTCAGGGATGGCTCTGAAGAACTGGCTTCCCATTTTGCATGCGGGCCTCTTAAAGAAGAGGGCCTTGTACTGCAACTTCAGCCTATGGCCCTACCAGTCCACGTTGAAAGCACTCCTACAGCAGAAAACAACGTTAGGTCTGGTCAGAATTGGATGTGACCACTCACCAGATGCCTTTTGGCGTCATACTTTGCCATCTTTTCCCCAGACCCTTTGTCTCCCCGGATCTCTTCCCCCAGTCCTTGTTCAAGGATCTTGCAGCTTGAAGGAGGCCACTCAAGACCTCCTGGCCCAGTCTTCTAGACGTCCCTGCAGTCCCTTTGATGTCTTCCCTTGGGTCAGACCTCCAGGAAGTAGAAGCCCTTTCGTGGAGGAGCTTCTTCCTCTAGATCTTCTCCCGAGGCAGAGGTCTTTTCAGAGGTAGAGCCCCTTCTAAACCAGGGGCAGGAAGTGACTTTGCAAACCTTCAGACACCTGTAGGAGCCAGGCTTCTTTCTTTTGCAGAGCCTGGAGAGCAAGAGGGGCAGACACCTGGTCCCTCCAAGTCATCGAAAGAGGATACAAGATCCCATTTCTCGACTCACCACCATTGCACGATTCCCAGGGATCTGTCGTCCTCCTATTCCATCAGGAGAAGCAACAGATTCTTTTCAACCTGCTGGAGCAAATGCTCGAGAAAGAGCTGTGGAGCAAGTCCTGGAGCTGGACTCCCCGGGATTCTACAACCGGCTGTTCCTAGTTCCGAAGCAGTCGGGAGGATTGAGACCAGTCCTGATGTCAGTAGACTGAACCATTTCATTCTGAAGGAAAGAAGTTCACGATGGAGACGTCCCAGTCTGTTTTAGGAGCCCTAAGACCAGGAGACTGGATGGTTTCTCTGGACTTACAGGACGCCTTACTTTCACGTTCCCATACATCCCCAGTCAAGGAAGTATTTGAGGTTTGTACTGGGGGACGAGTGTTTCAATTCAGAGCTCTTTGCTTCGGGCTAAGCACAGCTCCCATGATCTTCACGATTATCATGAGAAATGTTGGCGAGATGGCTTCACCTGGCGGGTATTCGAGTCTCGCTTTACCTGGCGATTGGCTCATCCGAGCCTCTTCACAGACAAGGTGTCTGGAGGACCTGAATGCGAATTAGAGTTGACAAAGTCCCTAGGACTTCTAGTGAACGAAGAAAAGTCCCATCTGATCCCGACTGCAGTCCATCGTTTATCTGGGGATTCAGATGGATTCAGTGGCTTTTCAAGCTTTTCCATCCCAGGAACGTCAGTAGCAATGCTTAGAAAAAGTCTCATCCTTCCCAGGAAAGAAACATGCTCGGTGAGGGAATGGATGAGTTTGCTGGGGACCATTTCATCTCTGGAGAAGTTTGTTTCCCTGGGAAGACTTCATCTCAGGCAGCTCCAGTTTTTCCTGGCAGAGAACTGGCAGAGACAAGGAGAATCTGGAGAGGAGACCCTGAAGATCTCTCCCGGTTTCAAGATTCACCTGAGGTGGTGGCTCGACCCCTCGAGGTTGGCAGAAGGGGTTTCTCTTGCCTTCAGAGCCCCGACCTGGTGTTGTTTTCCTACGCTCCCAGGGAGGGATGGGGAGCAACACTAGGGGGGAGAAAGTGTCAGGCACCTGGAGAGGGGAACAGGTGTCCTGGCACATAAATCTCAAAGAATTGGGGCGATCCTGCTGGCCCTTCAATCCTTCGAGCCAAGTGTCAGGCTGAGTCGTCCAAGTCAAATTCAGACAACTCCACAGCCCTGGCATACCTCAAGAAACAGGGAGGAACTCACTCCCGGTCCCTGTTCGCCCTGGCAAGGGAGATCCTGCTGTGGGCCCATGCCCGGGGATCACGATCCTCACGAGGTTTGTTGCAGGAGTGGAGAATATCCGTGCGGATCTTCTAAGTCGACAGCGACAACTGCTCCCGACTGAGTGGACCCTTCACGAGGAGTGTGTCAGGAGCTGTGGAGGTTATGGGGACGTCCCTTGGTAGATCTGCTCAGGCAGCCCCATTTCCAAGGTACCTCAAAGACTTCCCCCGCTTTGAGTCTAACTGCATTCAGACTATCAGCCGACAACAAGGATCGCTCTTCTCTTGAGATTGGTTGAGACTGGAAGTGTACCTCATTCCAGGACGCCTCCCTGGAACCTGGATCAGAAAATTTTTATGTCAAATACCTTCGAGATGACGTTTCTTTTGGCCTCTCAAGAATGGTTCACAGGAGGTTTTTTCCTAACTGCTCTGACTTTCCGAGAGTTAGTGAACTTCAGGCTCAATAATCATGTAGGTTTTAGAGGCCATAAAAACCTCCCGCTCTGTGTCTGACTGCATTCAGACTAAAACGAGAACCCGTCCAGAGCCCTTGAGGACCTTCGAGATTAAGGGTATGATGGAAATCTATCGGACATGAACCAGAAAGAGTCATGTGTCCTGTCAGGGCTCTCAAATTTTATTTGCAGAAGACTGAAAGTCGGGTTTCCTCCACGGACACCTCTGTGGTGCTCTGTCATAGCCGGACTTCCTCTTATCTGAGAATGCACTGGCAGTCTCTTTTATAAAGGGGTATTTTAGAAGCATGCTTTCATCTGTTTTCAAGACAGTGACTTGAGTCTTTTGAAGTTAAGGCCTCAAGTTAGAGCCATTGCAACCCTTTGTGGCTTTCCAGAAGAACATGTCCTCGCGATCTTCTGGGTACCACCTTCTTGGAATTTGGATGTTGTGCTTCGGTTCCTCATGTCACATTACTTGCGGACGTGAAGACGACATTACTACGAAGACTGCTTTTCTAACGCTCTAGGACCAAAGAGGGTTAGTGAACTCCAGATCGGCCCCATAACACTTCTAGGCCTGGACCTCTGTCGGACTCCCAGGACCAGGGAGAGGCGAATGAAAGCCACAGGAGGGTTAACCCTTCCCACCGATCTGGCGTCCCTTCGGCAGGACCTGTTGTCGCTTGGCAGACACAGTGTTGCAAGGGCAGCCAGCGATACTCATCCTATCCTTTAGAGGTTAGGAAGTATATTTTAATCTTGATTTTGTTTTTTTACGTCAGATCGGTCCCATAACGCTTCTAGGCCTGGACTTCTGTCGGACTCCCAGGACCAGGAGAGGGCATGTGAGAAATACCGCAAAGAGGGTTCATTCATCCTGTCTGGACGTCCCTTTGGCAGGACCTGTTGACGCTCTAGGTCAGGTGATTGGTCGTTGCTCCTTTTGCCCTCACAGAATGGCCTATGATCTCAGTCCCATTGTGGTCACGCCACATTTTGGACAGATCATCTAGAACTCACCAGCTATATAGGTCACTACCTTGCTGGAGACTCTAGTAAAGCAGAAGCAGGCTTGGGTGACAGTAATCACGAAGTCAGCTATGCTAACATAGGCCTGGACCTCTGTCGGACTCCCAGGACCAGGGAGGGCATGTTTTTTATGCTGTGTTGGTTACGGGGACTTCCCACCGATCTGGCGTCCCTTCGGCAGGTCCTGTTGATGCTCTCGGTCAGGTGGTTGGTCGTTGTTCCTTTTGCTCTCACAGTATGGTCTTATGCTCTAGTCCCATTGTGGTCATGCCCCCGTGGACAGATCATCTAGAACTCACCAGCTATATAGGTCACTACCTTGCTGGAGACTGTAGTAAAGCAGAAGCAGGCTTGGGTGACTGTAATCACGAAGTCAGCTATGCTAACAAGTAAGAACCAAGGCGTCAATCACCTACATATATTTGTTTCCTAAATCCTATTCTGTCTCTTCCCCACTCCAATGGTGGATTCAGCTATATATATATCTGACAGGTAAGTTGCATGAACAAAATGATATTTTAATGATAAAATAAAGTTTGTTCATACTTACCTGGCAGATATATATAATCATAGTGCCCACCCTCCTCCCTCAGGAGACAGTGGCACTAGAAAATCTGAATAGAAAATGGGAATGGTTCCTGATACCCGCCTCCCAGCGGCGGGAATGGGTATTAACCACCTGGCCCCACTGCGTGTGCCGAAGTTTTGGAATTCTGTCGGACTTGAGAATACAGCTATATATATATCTGCCAGGTAAGTATGAACAAACTTTATTTTATCATTAAAATATCATTTCCATAAAAAAATCCCAGAGACTTACCTAGGTATGATAAAATGTTGAAAAAAAATTCCCAGAGACTTATCTAGGTATAATAAAATGTTGAAAAAAAAATTCCCAGAGACTTATCTAGGCATAATGAAATGTCAAAAATTATATCCTCAGAGATTCATCTAGTTAAAGAAATACAACTTTAGTTAGCATTGCATAGGTGTAAAAAGCTATAAATTGCTTTATTCAACAAATTTGTAAGTCAGGATCACAATCTCTGAACATTACTCATATCTGGTAGTGCCTTATAAAAATCGTGAAACATAGGATCAACCAAAGGCAATAGATCAATCAAGTCCTTCTTTTTTTTTTTACTGATAGACAGTAATGAATGATATTCCTTTTGACATCTATCAAATTTGGATTATCCTGTCCTCTTCTTTTCATATCTACTTGTTCAAACGCCTCCTCGTTTGAAAGAGATCCTTTATACAACAAAATTCCAATGGGGCGCTGATACCTGAACCACTGGCACTGTGACCAGTTAAATTTGTCATTATTGCTGTTCTTTGATCTTTTTACCAGAGGGCCTTTAAATAACTGTGCGTAATCATAAAAGTCCTCCTGAGTCATTGCATGAACCTGAAATCTTCTTCCTGCCAATCTTACCAGCTGGTACCAGTCACGTGGATGGTGGATTGCAGTGGCTCTCCTTTTCTTGAGTCTTTCAATGACAGAGTGGTCGAGTCACACTCCATGTGTGAATGACCGGAAATGAGAAATTTGTGATCTATTGTCAGTATATTAGGAAATTTGGACAATGCATGCATAAACATAGCAGCCATATGGGAATTTCTATTCTGTCCGGCGCAAGCATCAGAATAAAAAATTACGTGCTGAACATCACTGGGCAAATTCTGCAAGATATTCATTAGACAAGATGCTGGATTGGCACCTCTAGCAGCAATGGTTTCATTGCCACATAAAACAGTCCACTTTTTTATTGACATTATTGTGAACAGTGCCAGATTGTATGTCCACAACAAGCGTTTAAAAAAGCTCTTAAGACTGTAAGTATGGGTGGGGAGACACTGTTGTAAGTCAAATGTGTATGTTGCAAATGAGGGTTTTCAAAAGCTAACTTTGTATCATCTCTTTTACGACTATAGGCATTTTCAGCTCTTAACAGATGACTTTCTTTTTCGGCTTGTAGACGTTCTTTCTCTTCAGGGGTATTGGTGATATCTAATTGCATCTTTAACACATCGCAAGTATGACATGTGTCTATTTTAGGCTGTTTGAAACTCAAGTTATGACAATGAAATCTTTTCTCATATGTAAAGCGTGTTACTGAGGACTCTGGGTAGCGTTCTTTAAACAACGAATACATTTTTGCTAATGTAAGTGTTGATGACAAATACTTTTTGGAGGAGTGTGCCCAGAATAATGACTCTCGTATGCTGGAAATGATTTGATATGATCATCAATTTTAGAAAGTTCCTCTTCTTTAATACGACGTGGATTTGGAGTTGTTCTCTCCTATCCCCTCATTTCACTCCAGAGGCAGTTTCCTTTTTCTTTTTCTGTAATACTTCCAAGAACTTTTGGTTTCACCAAACACCCTCAAAAAGCATTTTTGACAAATAGGATGTCTTTTCATTTGAATTTCTAAGGCATACTCGTAGGTTACATCTCGCACTCTAATGTTTTCACCGCTTCCATCTCTTAGGGGGTGCGTAATGGGTTCTTTGGTGTAATAAGAGTTGCGAGGTAGTTTCTTCTTGAATCTATTGAGCCCAAATTCCAATATTCAATGAATAATATTTGCAGATCTTCATCATTGAAACGTTCGGAGCATTTCAATCTACATTGCTTTAGTGGACTTTGTTTTCTAGCGGAAACTAATTTACCTGACGCAGTCGTATACGATTTACCGGTCTGTCGACACTCTTTTCTCTCTCTTCGTGCTCTTCTTGGTACCTTTTCATTGAGTTTGGCAGGTTGTTCATCTCTTTGATTTTCAGCTTCTTGACTGCCCTCTTCCTCTCTTGGATGTTCTGCTTCTTGATTGCCCTTAAGTCTAATCTCATGCTTACTGTTATTTTCACGAGAAATTGTGGACGAAGACGATACACTGCAGGTTTCATCAGTAACTTCAAAATTTGGATCTTTTACACTATCATCATCATCATAGAAATTATCAGGCGTCTCATCATAATCTGTTATAAAAGTATTCAGACTGTGTTAATATCAACAATAACTTGAACATTATACTTGATTTTAAAATTAATTTTATATTTTTGTTTTGTTATACTGAACAACCGTGCTCCTGCCATCCACACAATTACATTGAAAAATCATGAAAAATGACAAATGACAACATACATTGCAAAAATATAATTTCTACAAAGTTCGTGGTTTGTCAGTACCTATAAAATAGTGAAAAACTCATTTTTAACTAAAAATCTAACCATTTCTCTGACAAACGATTGTGATTTTCAAATTCTATGAGCAAAAGTACATAGAAAATTCTAGTTACAATGAAATTTAGTGTCGACCACCAAAACACGAAAGATCCGTTCATATAAAAAAATTTGGCTCTTCACAATACAGCTGCCGTGAAGGCAGAAGCTCATTTGTAAGGCGAATTTTAAGCCTAACTAAAATTGTTAGGCTCATAAACAAAGTTCCTACAATTGTTTACCACTGGTTAATAAACAAAGTTGATGCTATTTATACAAAATCTAAGAAATGACATATGCCTTTTTGTCTGAATAATGAACATCTCAAACCACAAACACTAACAAATATGACGTGTTACCATACTTTCATGTGAACAAGTCATAAAACAATCAAAAGTACAGTATCCTTCAGGTGTTGTGATGTACGTCGAACAAATAGATTGTATTACATCTATAGTAAATCGTATTAAAAAATTACTTTATAATATGAACAAATTTTTACCTTAACTATAAAAGGAACATGGGTTAACTGCAGTTTAGTGGGACACCAATATCTACTATATAGGCCTAGAGCCATTATTTTGTAAAAATGCATAGAAGAAAAGTTAATCAGCTATTCGAGGGGTAGTGTTAAGATCGACGTGCAAGTCGTTAATATTCATTATATCGAAAAATTTTATAGAAGAAAAGTTGTTCAGCATCCCAAAACCCTGAAAACATACTTCTTATACCGATTTATGACAATTTTCAGTTTACGTAAAATAGCACTTATATTCCATCACAGGGGTCCTCCTCCAGCTAGGTAACACGGGGTTAGGTACTGTGAAACTGCCTACTAGTTGAGGTTAGATTTGGTGTGGTTTGGTGAGGTTAATGGCCTGTTTTTCTAATTTTTGGGAATAGGCCTGGAGTTAAGGTTGCATGTCCATCTTAACAAGCTCCAACTGTTTGGATTCATACTTGGAAATGGCTCATTTCGAAATTGATAGAAATAACTATTAAAATAATTTTAAACACATAAAAAATGGCACTACAAGTAGATTTCCCGTCAAAAGGAAATCACTGCTCGGAATTAGAGGTGTCCCACTAAACTGCAGGCATCCCAGGAACATCAATAACATACCTTCATTTCTTTCCTTCAAAGTTATTAGCAATAAGCCAGTGTTTGACATTACTTTGGCGGTTTTCCAGGTCCATTTTCTTCTTTTCTCTGCATTTTCGTGTAATGCTTTGTCAAGAATTCGACGAGCACGTGATTTAGATGCATCCATCACCAAAACCGTTTTCAATTTACATCTATACACAAGTTCATAATATTAGAATCTTATAAATTACTACACTCCTGCAATCAAAGGCGAGTTGTAATCAACACTGAAGGCGAGTTGTAATCAACACTGGTTAATCTTGCGTTCAGAACGACAACACAGCTTACAACACGTCATATCTCTCTCTATCTAGTGCGTGCGGATGTGCCAAGCCGCACCAGGTAGAGGAACGAGGATCAGTTTAGGCCTGTCTCGGGCAACAATAATACACATTCGTGAGTGCATTAGCTGCTAGGCCTAGTGGGATTAATACTGGCATATTAAATGAAGAAGAAGAGTATGAGTTTTATGACTAGATTAGAACTAAAATTGCAGAGTTATAGATAAAAAGTGAATAATTACCTAAATATTAATAAGTTTGTTTACTTAACCATTTTGACCTATATTGAAAATGTAGTTAAAAAAGGGTATGTATCACTTACCTCTTTGTTCGCCAATATAATGCTATGAATTTTAATGAAAATGTGGTTAAAAAGGGTATGTTCTACTTACCCCCCTTTTTCAACATAATGATGCTGCATGTAGTTATCCCATAAAAGACTTTTTGACGTTGACTAACATATTCACAGTACACTTACCCCCTTTTTCCAGCATAGTAGCCCGTTTTAGCAACATTTTGGCAGTCATAACTCATTTAGGCCATTTTGGACTTACCCCTTTTATAAAGCATTAGTGAATTCAGGAAGCCCCATCGGCTCCCCAGCCTATTGCGGATCTGTCGCCAATTTCTTTGGAGGAGGAGGAAGCAGCTTACCCTGTTACCCTTCCTTTGGTGCATGCCTCATTACTCAGATTTCTGCTGGTGACTTTTCCTGACCACTTCTCTCCTGCAACTCTGGCTTCTCCAGCTTCGATGTACATGATGGATAATCAGACGACTTTTTCAAGACTTCCTAAAATGGTGCTATCCTCTTCAGCTAAGAAAGCTCTCCGTTAGGTGGAAAACTGGCTCTCAAGCAAGGGGGAGCAGGGAAGAGCCTCTTTTTGTTGTCCTCCGTCTAGATTGTTGCAGAGAAGATACCTTTCGTATGCGACTGGAGAGGCTCCATCCATGGGAGCACCTGCCTCCTCCCAGGGAAGCTTCTCTGGTTTAGTTGACTCCTCCAGATGGTCAGCGTTCAATTCAGCCAAGATTTTGTTCTCGTCCTCGGAATTGGACCACCTGATCAAGCACTTATTCAAAGCCTTGGAAGTTCTCAGCTTTCTCGACTGGGCAGTGGGAGCTCTTGCTCGCAAATTGAAGGATTGCCTTCATATCCCGGAAGACTTTTCTTTGGATTTTTTGGGAGTCATCTCTTGCCTGGATGCCTGGATACAGGTGTAAGAGACAGCTCGTTTGAATTATCCCGCTTTTTGCCATGGGAATCCTCAAGAAAAGGGAGCTTTGGTGTTCATACACCACGAAGGGAGTTACTCCTTCCCAGAAGTCTGCGCTCCTCTTCTCTCCTCTGGACAAGAAGCATCTTTTCCCTCAAGCGACGGTGCTGCAGATTGCTTCTGATCTGCAGAAGAAGTCTACGCAGGACCACCTCACACAGCTCGCCGTTGGCTGAGCCGGTAGAGCTGTGGACTGTCACTTGATGGGCCGGAGTTCAATTTCCCCGGCCGGCTGATGAAGAGTTAGAGGAATTTATTTCTGGTGATAGAAATTCATTTCTCGCTATAATGTGGTTCGGATTCCACAGTAAGCTGTAGGTCCCGTTGCTAAGTAACCAATTGGTTCTTAGCTACGTAAAATAAGTCTAATCCTTTGGGCCAGCCCTAGGAGAGCTGTTAATCAGCTCAGTGGTCTGGTAAAACTAAGGTATACTTAACTTTATTTTTCACCGCACACAATCAATGAGATGACCTAGAGAGTCTTAGAGGCAGACAAAGAGGCTTCCCCAGACCTCGTGGAAATGCCTGTTTCACCCCCAGAGCAATCAAGAAGTCCTCCAACAAATCACCCACATATAAGTGAGGATCTAGTCCTCTGCACACCTGTGGGGGCAAGCCTCTCCCACTTTTGGGAGCTTTGGGAAGCAAGAGGGGCAGAGATTTGGATTGTTCATGTACTAAGAGAAGGCTATTCAATCCAATTTCTGAAGAAACCTCCCTTAAGCAACAAACCTGTTTCAAACGACCTACTCAAGATAAACTCTGAGAGTTTCTGCCCTCTCCCAATAGTGCAGCAGATAATTGCATATTTCATAAGAATCGTTCAGATAGTGAAACAAGCATGAAATTTTGCACAAGTGCTCTTTAAGTTCCCTCTATCAGAAAGGGCGCTGGCCACAAAAAAATTTAATATGGCGGCCAAATTCAAGATGGCGGCCAGTATCCACATATTTTGGCTAATTTTTCACTAGAATGGCATGTATTTGCTTCTAAAAATATGGTAAAAACTCTTCCATACTATTTCTTGTGAATATTATGTTTCTGTAGCTTCCCAGTACAGTTTACCTTTAAATATGGGGCTATATGGCTGCCAAGAAAAGGTAGAAACAATAATTATAATGAGAAATAATGCCCGTTCAACAATTATCGTTTTAAGCATGGATCTTGGTTTCTGTGGTTTTAGATCCTAATGAGGCCATCTCTTTCGAATAACTCATCAATTTTGAAGGAAAATTAATAAATGTAAAAAGAGTGTATGTCTGCACACAACAGGGCACACTGGTGACATCACTGCTGTGTAACTCAGCATGGGGTTCAGTGCCAGCTAATCCAGCTTTACTAATCCTGTAGTCTTAGACTAGTAGTTGTAGTATAGTTTAGTTTAGTGTCCCAAATGCTTTCTAACAGCCCCAGACCAGCTATAGTTAGATAGCCGCACCTGAATAGACAGGATGTGCCAGCGCGGGAGAGCCGAGCCAAGGGTATGGGGCTGTACATGATGGTTCATGTACTTACCGGATGGTGTACAGATCACACAGGACTTAAATGGCACTGGATGAATGATCGGGCTAGGTGTTAGGGAGACCGAACCTAGTTGAATCCCATACAGGAATGTGTGCTTTTGTTTAAGGTGGTAAAAGGATAACCCCTCGGCCTTAATCAAAAAGTGAAATCATGGCAGAATGTGATGCCAATCAATATTGAGCAGTAGAAAAACAAACTGGAGTTTGTGTTGTCTTTGTCAGAAGGACAAAAGAGGTGAGCACTGACATCACCTCCAAGTCATCATGTCCTAGACCATGATGGGTACACAATGCTGGCAAGGAACATTCCCATGTTCAGTGAAATTAATGAAATGCCACTGATAATGGATCCAGCAAGGCTGGATGAAGGTGATGGCATAGAGGCCACTCTCAGGAAAAATGCAGCAAAATACCATGTGAACTGTCGCTTGTTGTTTAACAACACTAAACTGGACCGTGCAAGAAAGCGACAATCCAATGACCAGACCAGCAACACTGAGACTAGTCGTGCAAAACTGCGCCGAACCAGTCATGACAATGAAGTTTGCATTTTCTGTGAGAAAGTGGCACCTGCATCTGATCTCAGACAGGCTAGTACTAAGGGCCTTGACTTGAAATTGCGTGAATGTGCAGAGATACTTAGTGATGGCAAGCTCCTTGCTAAGTTGACTGGTGGGGATGTCATTGCACAGGAGTTTAGAGTATCACCATGCCTGTCTTTGTGCCCTCTACAACAGAAAAGGTCCTACCTGAGGCCTTGAGAAAGACCAAGGTAGCACTGAGTCAGAATCAGATGTGTATCCACTAGTTCTGTCAGAACTGATGACATACATTGTTGAAAACAACCTTTGTTCAGATGATCCAGTCACATTTCGGCTGGCAGATATTTTTACACCTCTACCAACAACGTCTGGAACAATTAGGTGTAGAGTCACCAAGTGTAAATTCCACGAGACTCAAAGACAAACTTCTGGCAGAAATTCCAGAACTTGAGGCTCATAAATCTGGCAGAGATGTATTACTTGCATTTCAAAGGATGTGGAAAAAGCACTTGCTCAATCATCTGATCTTTCAGAGGCAGTTATCATTGCTAAAGCAGCAAATATTCTCAGAAAGTCTATACTTGATCATCAGTCACGGTTTGATGGCACATTTTCTGAGCTTGTGTACAAATTCTTTGCCTCCTCTCCTGCTCCAGTTTGTAGGGATGGTTGAGCATGGGGCTGACATCAAGTCACAGTTACGATTTGGAGCATCAAAGTCAGACCAGGCCATTGCACAGCTCATGCAGTTCAACTGCTACTCCCGATACAAAGAGGAGCAACAACTCATAGACACTCCAAAGACAGAGAAACACCATTCCCAGTCTACATGGGACTCTCAGTCTATGCCAAAACCAGGAAGAGAAACCTGGTTGAAATGCTACATCAGTATGGCCTCAGTATCTCTTATGACAGAGTACTGGAGGTCTCTCACACAGTTAGGAGATGCCACAGTTAGCAAATATGTGGAGGAGGGTGTGGTCTGTCCCCCAGTACTGCGAAAAGGGTTGTTCACCACTGCAGTGATGGACAACATCGACCTAACCCATCTGCAACTACTGCCTACCTCCTTCCATGGAACTAGCATCTCCATATTTCAGCACCCCACCAAGGAGAACACTGGACAGGAAAGACAGCAACTAAAGTTTGCACCTGAGAAAGTGAGGTCGGTGCCTGAATTGCCGGACATTCAAAACATCTCACCAGCTTCCTTTCAAACAAAGAACCCTGTGCCACCAAACACTGCAATACCAAAAGCCACCCCACAGATATCTTGGGGCTGCTTGCACTGGAGTATCAGTGGCTGAACAAGGTCATAGTCACCCAGGAAATAGATGATGCAGTGAATCTGACGTGGTCAGCTCATCACTTCAATGAAGAGAAGCCCAGAATTTGAAGTAACCATAACTTCATTTACTTCCTCTCCTGCGTGATCAGGCTCATTCTGTTGCTACGATCAAACACGTGATGCAGAAAGTGCAGGATGTCACTGATTTTCTGAACCCTGGCCAGATACCCATAATCACAGCTGATCAGCCAATCTATGCCGTAGCAAAGCAGGTGCAGTGGCAGTGGCCTGATCAGTATGGCGAAGACAAGTATCTGGTAATGTTTGGTGGTCTGCACATTGAGATGGCAGCAATGACATCTCTTGGTACTCTTCTTCATGGCAGTGGTTGGACAGGAGCTCTGGTGGAGGCAGGAGTTGCTTCATCTGCTACAAGCTGGGTCTTCCCTGCACAGCTCTGTGCACTTGCAAATGTGAAGTCTAGATAAATATTGCCCTCTCTTCAGTAGATAATCTGGCTTGAGCATCCAACGTGTCATGCTATGCCTACCTTCTTATCCTCGAATTTTCAAGGTGTAGGTTGAGAGACCTATACATAGATTGGTTGAAGCGTTTAGTCCGTATTTCTCTTCTTTTCTTTTATGGTTACAGTCTTAGACACAATGTTGTATGTGACCATACCATTACTATTTCAGTTGAAAATAGCATATTAGTTAAACTGTCTGATCACATGAATATACCATTAAATAAAAACAGTTGGTCTCTATGTCTGCTAGCGCTGTGGATAGAAAAAAAACTTTTATGGCAACCATTTTGTACGCCATCTTACCAGACAATTCATTTAGTAAGGGTTTTCAATAAAATGTGTGGTATGGAACATTTTTATAACCTAAAAGTCGAGGTTTAAAAAAAAAAAAAAAAAACCATATTCCATCCAATAGATGCTCCCAAACCAGTGAATCTCAACATAGATGGCGGCCATTTTGAAAAATAGCCGCCATCTTGGATTTTCAGGTGGCCAGCGCCCTTTTCTAAGAGAACGTAGTCTTAGGAATGTTTGTGCCAAATTTCATGCTTGTTTCACTATCTGAACGATTTTACAGCAATCTGCTGCACTAAGACAGAAGACAGCTCTCCTCGAAAAGGAAGCAGTCAAACTAGTTGAGGACACCACCTCTCGGGGTTTTACAATTGGCTGTTTGTAGTCCCCAAAGCCTTGGGGGTTGGAGGCCAGTTCTGGATGTAAGTGCCCTGAACTTGTACGTGCAGAAAACAAAATTCAAGATGGAGATGTCCCAGTCCGTCCTTGCATCCATTCGTTTGGAAGATTGGATGCTCTTGATAGACATGAAAGATGCCTACTTCCATGCCCCAGTTCATCGGGACTCAAGGAAGTTTTTAAGGTTTGTGTTCCAGCACAAAGTGTACCAATTCAGAGTCCTTTGCTGTGATCTGTCAACTGCCCCACAGGTATTCAGGCGTATTCTAGCGCCAATGGTGAAATGGTTACATCTGGTGGGGGTCAGCATTTCGTTGTATCTCGACAATTGGTTTATTCGCTCCCAGACGAAGGAAAAATGTGCGGAGGACCTTCACAAGACCCTTCTTCTCACCCAGGATTTGGGCTTCTTGTTAAATTTCCAAAAATCTTAACCAACTCCTTCTCAGGAGAAAGCTTATTTGGGGATGAGGATAAACTCTGAGTTTTCGGGTTTTCCCCTTTCCCCAAAAGATAAACTCCTGCATTTAGAAGATAAACAAATTTCTCGCCCTTCAGTCCTGTTCTGTGAACAGTTGGATGAGCCTGTTGGGGACTCTCTCGTCCATGGAGCAGTTTGTGTCCCTAGGAAGGCTACACATGAGAAACTTACAGTTCTTTCTGAAAATCAACTGGAACAGAAAGAAACGCCCAGATTCTTTCGTTTTTCCGATAACAAAGGAAAGAAAAGAGGATCTGGCTGGGTGGAATTCAAGAGACAAGCTCTCTCAAGGGAAGTCACTTCTCCCTCTGAACCCCTACCTAGTGTTTTATTCAGATGTGTCAGACCTAGGTTGGGGAGCCCTCCTGGGAGACAAAGAAGTTCAGGCCTATGGACTTCGGAACAGATGAAGTGGCACATCACCATGAAGGTATTGACGGCAACTCACTGGGGATTGCAAGCGTTTGCATCGGTGGTGTCTGGGAAGACAGTGTCCATCCACTCGGACAACACCACAGCTCTGTCTTTCTTATAACAGGAAACAAGGGAAACTCATTCTTTTTCCGTTTGCCAAGCAGCAAGAGCTCTACTCATTTGGGCGGATCAGAATCAAACCCAGATCCTAACCAGATATATTCAGGAAAAATTCAGCGTATTAGCAGATGAACTCAGCCTTCGAAAACAAGTTCTCCCTACGGAGTGGACTCTTGACCCTCTCGTTTGCATAGAGTTGTGGAAGCTGTGGGGAAGGGCGATTCTAGGTCTGTTTACGACTGCAAAGAACCATCGTCTCCCCCTGTATTGGTCGCCAGTGCCAGATCCACAAGCGTGGGCGACGGACACGATGCTTTTAGATTGGTCAAGCATGGACCTTTGTGCCTTCCCCCATTCAAGATGGTGAGAGAAGTATTAAACAAGTTCGGGAATCAATGGAATGCAAAGATGACGTTAGTAGCCCCATTCTGGCCAGCCTGAGAATGGTTCCCAGACTTGTTGGAACTTCTCATGGATTTTCTGAGGCTATTGCCTCAAAAACCCAGTCTACTCAGACAACCACATTTCAGAAGGTTCCATCAAGGACTGTCCATTCTGGCTCTAACTGCATTCAGACTGTCTACAGATTGGTTCGAGCAAAAGGATTTTCAAAGGCAGTTGCAGACGCTATTGCTCGTTGTAGATGACATTCCTCGAGCAAAGTTTACCAAGCCAAGTGGACAGTCTACCGTGACTGGTGCAGGAGAAACAACATTTTGTCTTGTAAGACACCTGTAGTGAAAATAGTTGATTTCCTCCTATATTTGAAGTCTACCAGGAGCCTTTCCACCTCAACCATTAAAGGCTACAAAGCAATATTGGGCTCTGTTTTTAGACATAGGGGTTTAGATCTCTCCTCTAATAAGGATCTTTCTGATCTCATTAGGTCGTTTGATACGACCAAACAGAAAGAAGATAAGCTAGTAGCCTGGAATGTAGACATGGTACTGAAGTGGCTGTTGCAACCACTTTTTGAACCTATGCAATCTCTCTCCTTAAGGGACCTTACTAGAAAGACTCTGTTCCCAGTAGCGTTAGCGATTGCCAAGAGAGTCAGTTAGCTTTTGATAAAAAGATAAAAAGATTGGATTCTCTCAAGGTAATGCAATTTGCCCATTTACCTTAGGATTCTTAGCTAAAAATGAGTCCCCTGCCAGCCCCTGGCCTCGCTCATTCACTATTCAAAGTTTAATAGATATTCTAGGTCCGGAGGAAGCAGAGAGAACCCTTTGCCCCATAAGGGTATTAAAATACTATTTACTGAGAATGGAAAAGATCTGTGGGCCGTCGAGCAACTTTTGGTGCTCAGTAAAGGATCCTTCTCGCCCTCTTTCGAAAAATGCCTTGGTGTTTTTTGTTAAGGATCTAATTCTAGAGGTGCACTTGCAAATTGATGAAGATACGTTGCCCATAGTGAAAGTTAAAGCACATGAAGTGAGGAGAGTTGCCACGTCCTTGACTTTTAGGCATAATTTGTCTATTTCTCTGTTATACAAGCAATGTTTTGGAAATGCAAATTGGTGTTTGCAGCCCATTATTTGCCTGACATTGAAACTGTATAGGAAAATTGCAGTACCTTGGGTCCTATCTCAGTTGCTGGTATGGTGTTGGGAGAAGGAGTGTAGGAAGCCTCCTTCAGCCTTCCTATTTTTTTTTTGCCTTGATTCATGGTTTCGAGTTGTAGGGAAGCCTAGGGGTACTTGGTATTTGGAGTGCTCACCAGTTTTTTATCCTTAGTGGTTGGGTAATGGTATGCTGTAATGTTTGGCTATATGCGATTGTGTTTTTTATTCTCGGTTTGTGTTTTTTGTTACTGTGCCCAGGGTAGAGCAACTTTGTTATTCTTTGTGTGCAGTCAGACACTCCTTTGCAACAAGGAATCCCGCTATGTAGCAGGTGACTTCTGGCTACACCGCCATGCCACTATATGTTGAGATGAGCACCATCCAGAGGCAGTACTTTCCTGTAGCAACTCTCCCAACAGGTAAGGAACCAGCAAGCATTTTAACCAATGCTAGCAATAATTCTATTTCTTTTACATTACTAATTTTAATGTGTTAGGATAGATAATCCATTCATCCCACCTCCTATAATGTGGGATTCAGCTATGTAATTGCTTGGTGAGTAGCTTATATAAAAATGACATATTGCAATACACTCCCTGAACACCTGAATTAGCCCTTACTCCCACTAGCCCGAACAACACTCAACTACCCATCCCACTGTAGTGGGAATTTTAACAGCCAGCCTTATCAACGCTGCAGGTAAATCTTGTCACTTGAGCTACCGCAACAAACGGTTGGCAAGCGACACAGGTGTGCGCCGACCACGCCCCATTTTCATCAATTGCTTTTTGTTCACGCTGCTGGAAGGTTGTTTCCTTCTGCAGTGCAGGGTTTAATCCTATTGCCCGACTTCTCTTTGTATTTTTGGATTTGTGGTGAAGACCTGGATTGGATTTAACGGTTTTTCTCCTGGATTTTCTGGATATCTTTCGACGTGGAACGTCTTTCGGATTTGGACTTATTGGTTCCCGGTCTCAATTGTGCGTCACGGACTTTTCACCTTCTACTACCGTGCCATCGGCTTCGACGTCGGCCTCGACTGTCTACGACGGTGGACTCTGGTGCTCATCGCTTCTTCTTCCTGCAGACGGATGACTACCTTGAACACAATAGACGATCCGTCGGAAGGTATGTAGGAAGGTTAATTGTGATGTCAGACTCGTGCGATGGAGTGTTGTTGGAAGAGCACAAGAGAGGATGATTACATTCATCATCGCCAAGTCTTTGGCTGCATGCGGCAGGCGTCAGTCGAATTCGTTGCCTCAGTGTCTCAGACTTCTGCTACAGATCAGTTGATGGATTTAGCGAGTTCAATGGTAGTCAAACAGATAGAGGATAGGATTGCAATTAGTAAGGAAAATTTAATAGCTAGTCGTCTTCAACATTTCTCAGATAGGGATAATAGTAGTATTAGGATGTCTAATTCTTCTTCCTTTTAAGCTCCCCTGCCTGTTCCAGAACAGCCCTAACGGGTGCTGAGGGTAATGCAGAACCATAAACCTCCGAGTGGGTGGGGTCTGCCCAGCCCCCTGGCGTAGGGCATGCAGTGAAGGATCCCCAACTTGTAATATTGATAAATGTAATGTTGATAATGTTAGGATCAAGATTTGGAATTAATGATAAAAGGATAGGTTTGGTAGTGAGGAAAGGTTTTAACAGTGCAGTGTCGTTCTGAACAGGTTCTGGTTTCGGGTTCAGTGGTTTTTGTTGTGCTCTGACAAAGTTTCTCATCTCTTCTATCGATCTGGCTCAGTCTCAGTCAATGTTTCAGTTATGGGGCAGAATCCTTCTGCTTTTGCTTCTAACTCACTTCCTACCTGTTTTCTAAATCTCCTGCTGTGGTTCCCTTCCTGTATTTCTACTCTCCATTTAGTAAGGCGGATTATGAATTGTGTCCTTTATTCTAAAGTAATTCTTGAGATCTGCAATTGGCTGTGGCGGGTTATAAGACGGATGCTTGAGGTTTTTGACAGATATGAGCCTTTGGCAAGAGGATATATTTTTCTCGAATGTTTTCTATAGCATTAGAGAGTATGTGACATTAGTGTCCAGAGGCCATGTCGGATATGTTTTTCAGGATTATTTAGGGAGGCCCAGATTCGGTGTACCTTCTTTCTTTTGTTCTAGTTTTCTTCTTCGTTATCTGTCGCTTCATCTCCTGCTCATTCTCTATTACCCCCTTTTCCAGTCTCCTCTTCAGCCCTTTCTTCTTCTGCTCCAGTCTTTCCTGTTGGCTTCGCATCTTCAGTTTTCTCTTCCTTGATTTGGTTTTCCTCTCAGGTAACTTTTTTTATCGTCTGCTATTCCTATGCCTCCCGCCTTTTCCTTCCTCAGTACAGTCTTCTCCAGTAGGAGGAGCTTCCGGACAGGCGAAAACCCTGTTTTGGCAAATTTTGGCTGCAGGGTCTCTTGTTCCATCCCGCCGGGTATGTGCAACCCCTTGCTTCCGCTTCATCTCGACTGTCAAATAGCATCAGGTATTTCACAGGGTCTTCCCGTCGATTCCAGATTTGAGTTTGCGCTCGCGTTTTGGCAAACATGCGGTACGCACTTTCTTGAAGCGGTCGCGGCACAAAGCCTGCATTTTCCGTGGCGTTAACCCAGGCTGGCCTCTACCTCTTTCATTCTCTCTCCTTCATCTTCTTCCGTCCCTCTACAGCGGTTTCATTTGCGCATCCTCCCCCAAGATTTAACAATGTTGGTTTGGCTACTCTCACTCGCCTTCCCCTTGGTAATAATGGGGAATCGGCTCTGGGTTTTTTTTTATCGGTTTAGCCTTCTCTTCCTGGCGGATCAACATCACAGTTCAGCTCCGGTACCGGTCGGTCTTGGTCGCAGCATTCTGGATTAGGCTGGTGAGTGCGGACTCTTCGCCGTTGTCCGAGGAGTTCGTCCAGTGCCTCCTCGCTTCGGTCTTAGACCATTCGGACATTGCGGAACAGGATTCTTATCGTAGGTGCTGGAAATTCTGGCGGACTTAGAATGTCCTGTGCCAGCAGTATGATTACGGACACAGGCTTGAGTATGTTGCATCGTACCCTCAAGCAAGGCGCTCGGACCTCCCGATTTTGAGGTTTTATGACATAAAAACCAGCTCCTGCCTCTTTCAAATGTTGGCTGGTTTGGTTCGATCGGGGTTAGCCAGGCTTTGGAGGGAGGTGGATGTTAAGCAGCATCGGTAGTTGCTTCTAATAGACAGCACTCTTCTCTTCTCTCTCCGAGTGGAGCTGACTTACATGATTGGTAATCCTTACGACTTGGCGTCAGGTTCGTCCACTCAACGAATCAGATTGAGGCATTCCTCTTTAAGTCTCTGGCGTCGTTTCAGCTCGTAGGGACTTCTCTTAGGGAAAGCAGGTGCTTGGGGTATGTTGCGCCAGTGAACTGAGGCTCTTGCGCATTCTTTCTGGATCTTGGTTCAAGTTATTATAATGCGGCTACAAGAGTGACTATCCTTCGGATCGTGGCTGTTGTAGCCTAATTATTTCTCTAGGGGTTTGGCTCACCAGCGAAGCTTTGCCGTCTCACGGCGTTTGGAGTGAAAGTCTAAATTTCTATCTTGGTCATCTTCCCCCTCAGTATCCGGACGTTCATAAGAGGGATTGCTTAGAACACCATTAGCCTTAGCTAATTCTTGTTCAAGGATGATGACGTAGCCAGTATGGCGAACATGGTTTCTTCTAACTCATGTCTCCGGTGTCAGCAATTATACATTGTCAAGGATACAGAGTGTTCAAGTATCGAGACGATACAGAGCGTTGAAGTATTTAGGCGATGCAGAGCATTGAAGTATCTGAACGATACAGAGCGATATCTGAACGATACAGAGCGTTGGTATCTGAACGATACAGAGCACTGGAAGTATCTGAGCGTGCGAGTGTTGGTTTCTGGGCGATCATTTAACTGGCCTCTCTCCAGAGGAGCTAGTAGGCAGAGAATTCTATGGAATTCTTAACATATTCAGGTAGCGGATTCTCTCTCTTTCTCTGAGGGTTTCACAACCTAGAGAGAGTCAATCGGTCCTTCACAGATAGAAGGGTTTTCACGTCCAACAGGGAGCAGCCATTACTAGCTTGGAGAAGCTTCTTAGGGAGAATGTCTCTCTCTCTCTCTTTTAATTCCAGGGTCTCGTGTCCGAATGCGCTCTCTCTTCAGGTATGTCTCAGGAATCGCTGGGACTTCCACAACGAGAACGCTGTTATAGTTGGGAGCGATTCTTGCCTGTTGGATTGTTTGTGGTAGTCAGAAATGCATCTGACAGGGGAAAGGTCTATCGACTCCCCTCTTCCTGACGTTCATCTGTACACATGCCTCAGATCAAGGTTGGGAATCAACCTTAGAGGAATCAGGCCTCGGGCCGAGTGATGGCAAATCTTAGGAAAATCAGTAATGCTGTAAGAAGCCCTCAGTTGTTCTCGGTGTAGTGCGCTACAGGTAGTGGCTATGTTTAGCGACAGGCGTAATTGCTGTCGTATCTGAAGAACTCCCGAGAGAGGAACAGGCTCTAGAGCCAATGCTATGCTATAGCACATAGTCCTGAGAGGGTGCGAAGAACGAAAGTGTATCTTCTTCCCCCAATTTATATCAAGTCTCAAAGTACGGGCAGATTCGCTAAGTCGCTCTCGTTCAGGTATTGGGGAGAGTGGACTTTGACTCTGGAAGTAATATGTCAGGTTCTCTGGAAGTGACCAGCAACTGTCGACTTATTCGCGACATGATTAAACCATCGTCTTCCGGATTATTTCTCTAATGGTATCCCTATTTCAGTAGTCACCAAGGTGACGTTACAAGTTGGAATCACATGCAAGTGTACGCCTTTCCCCCATCCGGTCTCATTAATCCGGTAATGGAGTGTGGAGAGTGTCAAGATGACCTGGACTCCTAATGGCTTCATGTAACACGCTTGGTTTCCGGAACTCCTAGAGCTCCCTACGGAAGTTCCGTTGTCCCTACCAGTGCGAAACTACTACTTCTCAGACAACCACATTCTTTCTGTTATTTTCCAAACCCTCGCGTGCTGGACCTTGTTGCAAGGCAACTGTAGAGAGAGCCGCTAAACAGTCCGGACCCCCTGAAACTGTGCCTAAATAGTTTTCTTTTAGATTAAGTCAACCCATTAGCCTTACCAGGTTCAGCTAGAATGGTATAGGATTATTAGTGTCATAAAGGGTCATTCAATCCTCTTGCCACGACCTTCCATAGCCAAAATAGCGGATTTTCCTTTATTCCTCGGAAAATCAAATCCTTTCATGTTGGCCATTGCTGACTACCGCTCCAGCGATTAGCGGTATATTTAGTTCGCATTCCTGAAGTTTCAAGTATTAGTAAGATAATCTACGTTGATTAAATTCTTGTAGATTGAACGTCCTGTTTTGCCGACTCAAGGCGCCCTTATTGGGACTTAATGGAGAGTATTTCAATGGCCCTCTTGCTTTCCCTGCTTTGAACCTATTGAAACTATAACGTTAAGACACTGAGAAGTTGCCTTTTCTTAGAAGCACAGCTTCAGCTAAGGGTTGGAGTGAGCTCAGGCAGTTTAGAGGTTGGGTTCTGTCTTGAGAATGATACATATTTGTCTGTCTTCGAATTTGCAGCGGCGACAAGTCGTCGTTAAAACTCTGCCTCGTTTGTTTGTTCGTATCTGCAAGTATTTCGTACTGGTGATCAGCGGAGATACCTTTATGCTGGGAGCATTAAAATCTGTTTATCAAGGGTTGCAGGAAACTCATTCCTTCCGCACACTTGTGTCTCCTCGAATCCTTCCCGTCCATGACAAGAGGATGTGATTAGTTACTTCGGAGGAGCTATGGGGTTGTTCTTCGTCGTCTTCAGCTGTATTTCCGACCGCTTTGTAATTTGGAGTATGTCAATTCATCTTTGCCAGCAATTATTTACTGCCGTCTATTCTGGAAGCAGCTACTTGGAAGTCCGTCTCAGTGTTTGCTCATTTTACTTAGAGATGTTCGATTAAGCCTCACAGTGTTTAGCGGCGAAGTCTGTGTAGAATGCGTTCATTTGGCTGAGGGTGATACTTGGAGGTTCGGAGGGTTATTCTCTTAAGGGTCAAACGGTTCGTCGAACGCGGTTCGCAGACCTGTGTTTGAAGTGATGTTCGAACGTGTGAATCTGGTATGTGGTTGTCGAACACATTGTCGAACGGTTTGAAGAAGTCTGTTCGAGCCTGACTTTTGTCCACAAACCGTTTGAATGTGAGAACGCGCGTCGAACATCAAACTTCAGTTTATAGTTGTAGTAGTAACAGCAGTAGCAACATCTATGACTCTGAGATCATGAGATGTCGCACTATTTTGCTCGTGTAGCGGCGAAGTCTATTATCTAAGGTGCGTTCATGTAGCTGAGGTAGTATTCGCTTAGTGCGGAGGGTTATTCTCTTAGGCCACGTTAGCGGCGAAGTCTATTTTCTAGGGGCGTTTATTTAGCTGAAGCGGTAGTCGCATAGTGAAGAGATTCTTAGGTTAACCAGATAGAGAATTCCTTTTAGTCTTTAGGAATTCTTAGGCAAAACAGTGATAATATAATCACATGAACTTAGGTTTTAGTATGTTTTAAATGTCTTAGTCTTTGATAGTTTCCCCTACGAGGAGTCAAGGGTACTCTGGTAGGGTAGGCTATTCGTCGGCACCAAGATGCTTCTTCGCTCGTCAATCGATGGGACCTTATCCGGAGGATCAGCGGCTTTCGACACACTGCTTCATTCCCTCCATACATGAAGTATGATTAGCCACGCAGAGAGTCACCGTACTCCTCCATACATGAGAGGTTTTGAAGAACCACATGGGAGAATTCGACGGACTGAGACAGTCTGGACCTGTGGGCGATCAAGGAAACTTTCCGTCATGTCTCATCACCAGAAGCAATGATTGATAAGGTGAGTGTTTATAGATAGGTATCTGGCAGTACTGACCTGACTCGATCAAAGTACTATCCAACAGGTCTCTTCACTGAAACCATTGATTGATATGGTGAGTGTTTGGCTAAATGGATATCTTATGCAGAGCAGATTGGTGAGCTACCATCTCTGCGGTTATCAAAGGGGCGTGCAATAGAATTGATCCCCCCTCCTCTAAATGTTGTTAATGGGCTAATTCAGGTGTTCAGGAGTGTATTGCAATATGAAGTTTCATAATAAAACTAATATTGTATAATACTTACCTAGTACCACCTGAATATTCCCACCCTCCTTCCCCACATCAATTTTGACCTTGGGCAACCAATTGTGAAAAATGGGGCATGTCATTTTACCTGTGTCAGCATTGCCAACCGTTTTGTTATAGTACAGCTCAAGTGACAAGATTTTACCTGCAGCATTAGTAGCATGGCTGTTAAAATTCCCACTATAGTGGGATGGGTAGTTCAAGAGAGTTGTTCGGGGCTAGTGGGATTAGGGCTAATTCAGGTGTTCAGGTAGTATTGCAATATGGTTTATTATGAAAACTGTTTCCTAAGGTCCCCAACATTGTTGGGTAGAGTTGTATGTTAATAATAGTTCGCCAACAATAAACAACACCACCTCCTTCATCAGCAACATTAAAAGTATAGGAAAAATAAATTTCCAAGGTAATAATTCTTATGGAACTGTTGTGTGAAAATGCCTTATTTTTGGTAGTTTGTCGCTAATTAACCTGTAAATAACCTCAGAACAATATGTTTATAGCATGCTGTGTCCTGGAATGCTGTCTGTTTTGCATGCGTAGTGTTATGGGAGAACTTTTGAGAAAAAGTGGAGTTTCCTTCATTTGGAGTCCGTAACACGGCCTGCTAGGTTGGGATTAGGTTGTTATAGTTTCTTTGTTCCTACGTGATATGGAAACCATCCAGTCCTTTACATTGGGGTGCGGTGAAGCTGGAAACAGCCGTTAAACTCTTGAACAAGGGGTGGTTAGGCAGTTACTACCGTCAGGTAGTAAGTGCCACCTGCCTGGATGTAAACATTCCAGTTGGTTTTCGGCCTTAATGCGTTGCAGACGTGCTTTCAGAGCTCTTTGCCTGACTGTCGTTAAGCTCTTTTTTCCCGGCGGGATCTTTTTTATCTTTTGTGTATATATTGTGTTTGATATGTTAATATACAGTACAACCCACGATTTATGATAGCCTTGCGTAGGCTGCCATCCCCCAGGTGTGTGTCTTGGAGTTGGTGGCCAGCGACGTAACAAGTTTGCTCCCCTTTTATTGGACCTCACGCCCTCTGCTTGTACAAGGCGGGACACAACTATCCTATTTTGACTTGTTCTGGTGTTGCTCTTACCACCTTGCTGTGGACAGAGTTTGCCGAAGAAGCTTTGAAGGAAAGGTTACCAGGTGTAGATCAGAAAGTTTGCTTCCACAGCGCCCTTGTGCCGCCCTTACGTCCTCGTTTCTCTCCTAGTAAGTTTCCCTTCTTGCTGTCTCTCCTTTGCCCTCTTCGTTTGCTTGTTGAGCCAAAAGATCGCTGAGAGACATGGTCGGGCGACCTCTTCTCAGGGGCCTCCTCTCACTTCATAGGGCAATCCCCCTCGGAGCGAGAGGAGTCTCCCTTTACTAATCTTTTTTTTCTTCCAGGTTGACAGTGAGCATCTGGGGTGCAGCAGTAGATGGCTGGATATCTCACTGTTGGATATCTTAGCCTTGAGGAGTTTCCCTGTGACCCTCATACAGTGCTTACTTCAGGAACGACTGCAGTGCCTTGGTGGCGACAGCACGCAGGTCCACGTTGAGTGACTACAAAGTCTGTCATGTAGTTGTCATCTTCAACTTGATCTTCGACTTCATCTTCTGCTGCCTTCTCCCGTTCTATTTCTGAGGCTCATTCCGAAACAGTGTTTGAAACAGCAGCTGAAGAAGAGGAAGGCTGCCTCTCCCTCACCTAAGAAGTCCTGCCATGGGGTTTCTAAGGGGCTTCCTCCCTTCACGGGGAAGTGGTGGGATCTCTCATCGACTCTTCCATGCTGGACTCAGGAACGATGGCTTACCCCAGGCTTGCATTTCAGAGTTGCAGGCGCTCAGACTTTGCTTGTGTGCCTCCATCGCCAGTCTAGGAGTTCTGCTTCTAGACTGGTGCTGTGTCAGGTGCTCAGCTTTGTCGAGTCACACCAAGTGCTCGTGGATCTTTGGAGTCTCGTGCATCCAAAAACTATGTCAGAAAGACCTCTCACCATCTCGGTTCAGGCACAGGGCAAGAGAAAGAACCAAGACATGCAAGTATCTTGGTTCTTCTTCTTCCTGCCAGTACAGAGTTTTGAGTGCTCAGTCAGTTTCGAACAGTGCTCAGTCAGGTTCCCAGCCTGGTATCTTTGGTCCTGAGGGTTCGAGCACCTGGAGAAAGCAGGAGGAGGTTCCTTCAGAGGTCTACTGTGGACTCCTGAAGGGCTACTTCTCTTTGGAGGCAGTACGTTTCCTTGTTTGGCTCCTCCCGGCCTTGAGGTCGAGAACCGATTCGCATTCCCCATTAGGGTCTAGGGTTCTGGGGGCCTCGAGTGCACAACCTTTCAAGGTTGCGCTCTTGATTCCAGTTCTTAGAAGTCTGCGTCTAAGACTGATTCTGTGCCTGTTCCTCCTAGGTTTTCTTCGGAAGGTGAGAGGAGCTTACTCCAGATGATTGTTCTTACGAGATTAGGGAGTCGATAAGCGCTTGGATTCTTTGGGGATCACAGGTGTTGACTGAATCCCGTCAAGTGTCGGATTCTGGAATCTCAAGCACTCCCCAAACTGGTATAGAGTTCACTCTCTGGTCTGGTTTAGGCACAAGATGAGAGAAGGTGTCGATTCAGATGTTTCTATACTGCCTGCCTGCTTCATTTTGGTTGCTCAATCAGTTCCGAAACTGGTGTCTCAGACCCTTGGGTTCAGTCACTCAGGCTAGCAGACAAGGATCCCCTCTAAACCTTCTTCTCGAGGGGCTTTGGCTAGAAGGAGATTGAAGCATGTCTTGAGGACAGCACTAGTTCACAGCCAAGCTTTCCGGCTTGGTTCGTCAGCCTGCTTGCTCGCCCATCTGGTGTGTTTGCATGATCGAAACCAGCTTGTATGGTTCAGCTTGCATGCCCAGCCCCAATCACTTCTACGTGATCGACTTGGCTCGCTCAGTTCCGGTGAACGAATGCTGTCAAGGTTCTCCTTCCTTCAGAAGATTCAACTCAAGATGGGCTTTGCTCTTTAAGGTTAGTCTTTTGCTGTGGCGTTAGCACTCTCCTTCCTCTGTGCTGCTGTCATCACTTCTGGTTAATGATCGCCCGTGGTTGGCCTCTACTGCTGCTGGTTCTTCTAGCAGGACAACAAGTAAGAGTACTTTTCCTCCTCTCCTCTTCCTTCAGATCCTTTGGGTTGCTGCCGGGGGATGTGAGTCAAATAGAGAGGACTCCGACAAGTTTTGTTTCTTATCAGGTTCCACTACAAGGAGACATACCTTGGCCTCATTTCTCGGATCGGCTCGCCGTACATCCAAGTAGTCAAGGATGGTTTCCTGGATTCTGGCGAGGTTATCCCTCCAAGAAGAAGAGATTGGGAGTGTTGCGCCTCAGGAGGACTCGAGTGTCTTCTTCGGGTTCGCCTACCCAGCACCAGACAGCAACCTGTGGAGCAATTCTGGTGCTAAGAATGGACACTCTGATTCTGATCTCCAGTTTAGTAAGTCCTGAGTCATTGCATTTCCTCAAGAACAGACTGTTTTCTTGGTTGTGCCTCTCTCTTTCACCAGAGAGTGAGTAGATACCACAATAGTCTCTGAACAACAGCAGCCCTGGCCTTCCTCAGCCTAAGTCTCAGGCTCCAAGGAGCACTTACAGAACCTTAGCCTTCCTCATTCTCTTCTTAGAAAGTGTGTATACTCGTATGTGTGTCTGTTTCAGCCATCTTTCCATAGGGAAGAGAACAGAGGAGGAGGAAGGGAGAACGCTCGGAAATGGCGTTCTCCACTCAGCTACTGCCTTGATGGAAGGAATCACTGTCAAGTCATTGGACTATATGACACAACATAGCCGAGACCTGGCTGTGGATATCCTTCAGGAGAAGTATCTTTTCCTCCAGGTCTCTGCCACCTTTCATCAGACAACGTTTCCGTCTCCTCTCCCATGTTCCCGACAGAGCATGGCCCGACTAGAGCTGATGGAGTCTTCGGTGTCCTGTCGTTGCTGCAGAAGCTGTCCCCTCAGGGGCAGCTTCACCTTCGATTCTTCTCATGGGGAATGAAGATCTACTTCCAGTTCTTAATTCTTTCTTCTCTCGAAGGATGAGGGAGGATTTAGGCTAGTGCTTGATCAACGAGAACCTCTAAATATGTCTGCATATTCTCCTTGCGACATGCTCTTGTTCTCAGGTGCACCAACCAGGAATGGCGCTACAAGACCGTTGTCTTCGGGTGTGACTGAACAATAAAGTACCTTCGTCAACATCCTGGAACTAAAAGGAAGCTTCCTGGCCTCGAGAGTTTCAGGATCAGTTTGAGATGCTCTAGGATGTAGTAATATATCCAACAAACAAGAGGGTCTTGTTTCCCTCCTGTTGCTTTGGTTGACTTTGCAGGTGCTTGAGTGAACTCTGGAGCTCTCTGTAGAGCCGTCAGCCAGATTACATTCAGACAGTGGGATGTATTGGCGAACCGCGGTGGGTTTCTTTTCGCCCGTCTTCATCTTCCCTTCGTATTTGTCTGATTCGCAAGGTGTTCAGCAAAGTGTCGTTTGCCCCAAATCTAGATGAATGCTGGAAGACTTTGTCTTTTGCCTGACCTGCTAGCTCTGCTTCTGAGGCACCGAGAAGAATTCCTCCCTGACCCAACCTTCTGCGTCAGCGACACGTGAAGTGGTTCCTCAGGCAGTAAAACCCTGTGCTAACTATGACTAGAACTATCAGGCTTCCCTTGCAAGCATAGGTTTTCTTGCGGCTGACTGCAGATAACTGGATATCTCTATCATCCTCTACACAGTAACACCAAGGGATTGGAGCCATCTTAGCTGGTTGGTATTTGTTTATGGGACTTTTCATCTGGTCAGAGCCTCTCTTCAGCAGGTCATGAGCTTCCTCATCTCCTCTGCTGAGGATTGCTTCTCTCGAGTTCAGGTGTGAAAGAGAAAGATGTTTCCCTATCCGGCCTAGTCTTCCACCTGAAAGCAGCCTTTTCTTCTCCAGTCGAGATTTAGCTACTGATGAGAAGCTTCTATTGAATCTTGCCGTCCCAGAAATTCCAGGTCCTGGGTGGCATGTGACCTTGATTAAGGTTCCCGTCATGTGCTTCGCAAATGCCCTTGCGGGAGTCGTCAGACAGATCTACCTCTCAAGACCATCTCTCATCTCACTCTGGCCTTGGCGTAGAGGATGGACGGTCTTCATGGACCTACAGGGGATGGAGGTCAGTGCCTCAACTCAGTCTCGGATGTCGTAGCCGACTCTGAATCTGTGGGCACTGTGCCCGAGTTCAAGTCCTTCTTGATCTCCTCCTCCTTGGACTTTGTAATCGATGACCCAGATCAGTCGCTACTTGGTTCTGTTAGGGTACTGCAGTACTTTCCAAAAAGGCTTTACATCTCTAACCTGGATGTCGTCGACTTTTTCACCAGTACTGACTCTGACTCTCCCAAGGAAGAAGTGTCTAAGGACACATCTTTCTTCTGGCTTCGTGAGGCAATTGGAAGGATGTACTCTATAGCTGGCGATGACGGCTTACCTGTTCCTCGTTAGAAGAGTGGGTAGAGTTGTCAGCTAGCACTCTGCTGAGCCAGTTCGAGTCTTTGGCCAGCCAGTGAAGAATTAGAGGAATTTATTTCTGGTGATAGAAATTCATTTCTCGCTATAATGTGGTTCGGATTCCACAATAAGCTGTAGGTCCCGTTGCTAGGTAACCAATTGGTTCTTAGCCACGTAAAGCAAGTCTAATCCTTCGGGCCAGCCCTAGGAGAGCTGTTAATCAGCTCAGTGGTCTGGTTAAACTAAGGTATACTTAAACTTCTAAACAATAACACCTATGCACTCCTCCCGAGAGCTCATGAAGTCAATGGCCTGGTCCATCCCTCTCATTCTGGAAGATTCTGTTGGTCTGGAAGCAAGATGTGGTCTCATTAGGCCACATTTATGTCTTCTACCTTCGGGTCTTTGCACACAGGCCCTTGGAACCTTTTTTCCTTGGTCCTGTGGTGCTGCTCAATAAGTTGTGTTTTCATACCCGGCTCCTTTAAGAGGACAAGTAGCATCTCACGTAAGGTGCATGGTTCTGGAAGTGTGAGAAGGATTCCAAGAGTGACTGGCCTCTCCTCCTCCTCCTTCCTCGCCCTCCTACTTCTCTTCCTTCGGGCTGAGAATGGGACTCGAACCCACACTTACTGGAACTGGCGTCTGATGCGATAAGTCTACACATCGAGCACCCATTCTATTTTTCTCTAGAATCATGGAAGCAATCCCACTCCTTCCTCTAGCAAGGGGAGGAAGGAGACCCTGGCAATAAGGGAAACCCTTTTTAGGGTTTTTGCCTTACTGCCTCCGACTCTTTAGATTCTTCCCAGCCTGTTTTCGTATGAATTACAGTTCCTCAATCATTTGGAAAGGTCCAGATGTCTGACATTTGATCTCGGAGTTCCTATACTCCGATCAGTACGTCAAAGGGACGGTACTCCTCACTCTTTCGACCAGGAATAACCCAGGTGTGCAGAACTCCAGTCAGTTCAAAGAGACTCACTCAGATTCCTCCCTCCAGCCAGCGAGTATTCCTAATGTAAAGGACTGATGGTTTGTATATCTTGTAGGAACAAATCACAGTTTTTTAAAGTAAATTGTATTTTTATATAAGCTACTTACCAAGTAATTACATAGCTATTAGTTTCTGTTAACTGGCAGCTAGAATTTTGAAATTTGTGGTAGCGCTACTTTTAGTTTGGGTAGGTCAGTGACCCTGGCTTTGGCTAGGCGAGTGACCCTGCCTACTTTCGAGGTAAGAGAGGGACCAGCTCAGCAGACAAGTTCAATATATTTCTGTCAACCGGCTGATGGCTGTAGATGTAGTGATTAGCAGCATAGTTTTTAATTTTCTCTTCTCTTTTAATCTTTGGAATCATTGGTGAAATATTCTATAACCTGGTAGCCTTTTCAGCACAATTAGACATTGTCAGGTTTTCTCAAAAGACCAGTATTACTGATATTGACTTTTGCTTTTGAATATTGACTATTTTGAGATTTTTAAAGTAAATTGTATTTTTATATAAGCTTCTTACCAAGTAATTACATAGCTATTAGTTTCTATTAACTGGCAGCTAGAATTTTGAAAATTGCAGTAGTGCTACTTTTGTTTTGGCTAGGCAAGCGACCCTGCTCACTTTCGAGGTAAGATAGGAACCAGCTCAGCAAACGAGCTCAATGTTTCTGCGGCTGGTGGCTGTGTAAGATGCAGTGATTGGCAGCGGTTTTGAATTTTCTCTTCTCTTTTGATCTTTGGAATCTTTGGTGAAGTATTCTCTTTATGGTAGCCTTTTTGGCACAGTTAGATATTTCGTTTTCTCAAAAGACCAGTATTACCGATATTGGCTTGTGCTTTTGAATGTTGACTATTTTGAGATTTTTTACTCATGACTTGTCGGCAGTGTCTGATTTGGGTTCTCAAAGTTTTAGGTATTGCAGTAAAGGCTGCAATACACAATAACAAACCTGCCATGACCACTCAGTAAGGCTGCAGTATGCAACGGACTAAAAAAGCCTGCTATGACCCTCATCCTCTTTGTACATCTGGCAGGGGTCAAGTATGTTCTCCTGAACTGACTTGTGAGGAATGTGTTTCATGGGCGGTAAAATGTGGAAGACTTTGAGTAGTCATTTGACCAAATTAGACAGGGACAAAAAGAGGAAAGCAGTGGCAAGAGCTAGTAATAAGAAGACTTTAGCTAGTCAGGTGTCTGCTAAATCTTTTATTGATGATAATTCTGATTCCTTGTCTATCATTCCACCCGATCCCTCTTCTCAGTCTGTACCAACCACTCCACATCCTGGCTCACGTACTCCTGATCCGGACCCCATTACCAACCTTGAATTTAGAAATGAACCTAAGTTTGGGTTATTAATTAATACAATGGAGAAAATTGGTGCTTCTGTTAAAGTCCTGATGGACAAAGTGAGCGTGAAAAGTGATGTTGAAGTTTTAGTGGAGGAGGTGGCTGTCTGTCCCACTGATTCTCCTAGGCAAAGGTCCCTGGCAAACTCCCCTAAACCTGGGAGGAGCCAAACTAGTAGCCCAAAGGAGGTTGGTGGGGTCTGCCCACAGGCAGTCGTCCCCTCAGTCGGAGATGTTGCTGTATCCCAGAGCCTGTTGGAAAGGTGTCTCTATGGAAGTGGATCGTCTTTCATGTAGTGTTTCCAGCAGTAATTCTATTCCTGGGCGCCAATGACATATTCAAGTAGAATCTCACCCTTTGAAGAGGGTACACGGTTTATCTCAGCTTCCTTCAGATCCAGTTCAGAAGGTTAAAGAAACTTTTCCAGAGCGACTGCCGTCCTGTAGTTTTTGAGACAGCCCAGAATGTTTCTCCCAGGATCATCTGGAATTAGTGGGACAGTTTCCGTCTACTAAGCGTGTACTACTGTTTGTAAGCGCTCTTCTGCTTCTAGGACCTCGTCTTCTTCTAAGCACCCATCTGTAGTTTCAGAGGATTTGCCTGGGCATGTGTAGTGATGTTGGGACCTTTCGGCAGCCCATAAAACAGCTCCTGTTCTGTAACTCCCTGAATAACTATATTACCTGGATCTTCTTTGGCTTCTGGGAGGAAGTCTTTGGCGTCAGTGCACCAGGGTGCCAGAGCTTCCATTACCTGTTGAGCGTGCTGCCCCTTGTTGTGTGACTCTTTCCCAGCATACATCGTCTTCTGTACGAGCAATTGTCTCCTGGCTGCCACTTAGCCAAAGCCCATCTGCTCCAGGAAACCAGATAGACCTCAAGTCAGCCAGGAGGAAGGCTGCTTCTTCCTCCTTGAAGTCCTTTGGGGCTGTAGGGACTACCTCCTTTTGAGGAGGCAGTGGGTCTCTCGTTGGCTCTTCCCAGCCCTCTGGCTCGGGAACTGATTTGCATACCCCTGGGTTTTGTGTTTTGGGGCAAAGTAGGCGTGCAGACCTCGGTTCACAGCTTCCAGTTCCCATTCTGGGTTCACTCTTAAGATGGAGTGCTGCCAGTTAGTTTCATCACGGGCCGCTCCGAGTGCTTGAATTCTGTGGAATATCAGTATCCCAGTCTGGTTCTGGAAGTACTCTCCTGGCCCAGTTTAGGAGCATTATTGTGCAAAAAAAAAGGTTTAGCAGACCACTGAGCGGCTATCTCAGCTCTCATAGGGCTGGCCCGAAGATTTGGATGAAATGACAGGTCTAGGCTGAGGAGCCTAGCAATGGGATCAAATGGAATCATTGATGTAGTGATGAATGAATGAGAGAATAAAATTAAAAAATTGCTGAAGAACTTTTATGCTTTCATACTGAACACACTCACACAATAAATACATACATACTCAAGTTTCCATATATACTCACTAAAAGGTATGGTAAATTTAAAATAAATATTGCGATACTCGGAACACCTGAATTAGCCCTTAATCACTAGCCCGAACAGCTCTCAGTTACCCGCCCCACTATAGTGGAAATTTTAACAGCCAGCATTACCAGCGCTGCAGGTAAAATCTGTCACTTGAGCTACCATAACAAATGGTTGGCAACGCTGACACAGGTGTGCATCAACACGCCCCATTTTCGTCAATTGCTTTTTGTTTGCTCTGCTGGAAGGTTGTTTCCTTCTGCATTGCGAGGTTTTAATCCTATTGCCCGACTTTTCTTTGTATTTTGGACCTCTGGTGAAGACCTGGAGTGTATTTACT
Organism: Macrobrachium rosenbergii; assembly: GCF_040412425.1. Lineage (NCBI taxonomy): Eukaryota > Metazoa > Arthropoda > Malacostraca > Decapoda > Palaemonidae > Macrobrachium > Macrobrachium rosenbergii. Next base: position 30,849,373 of record NC_089788.1, on the reverse strand, counting down.
GGTTTCTTCTTCTGGATATCTTTGATGTGGAACGTCTTTTGGAATTGGACTCGCTGGTTCCCAGTCTTGATTGGTCATCATGGACGTTTTCACCTACTACCGTGCCTTCAGCTTCGACATCGACCTCGACTGCCCCTATGACTGTGGATGCTGGCACTCATCGTTTCTTCTTCCTGCCAGAGACGGATGAGTACCTTGAGACATGATAGACATTCTGTCAGGTACGTAGGAAGGTTAAATGTGATGTTCAGACTCATTGCAATGAATGATCCCATTGGAAGGCACAAGAGAAGGAGGATTACTTTTGTCATCGCAAGTCTTTGGCTAATAAGGGCGGTAGACGTCGGTCAGATTCTCGTTGCCTCAAGTGTCGCAGGCTTCTGCTACAGATCAGTTGATGGATTTAGCGGGTTCAGAGGTAGTCAAACAGATAGAGGATAGGATTGCAAGTAATATGGAAAATTTAATAGCTAGTCTTCAACATTTCTCAGGTAAGGATAGTAGTAGTGTTAGGATGTCTAATCCTTCTTCCTTTCAGCTCCTGCTGTTCCAGAACCCTAGCCCTAACGTGTGCTTTGGTAATGGCAGAACGCAAACCTCTGAGTGGGTAGGGTCTGCAGCCCCTAAACATGAACAGGCAATTAGGATTCCCAACCCCTTGTAGTATTGATAAATTTAATGTTGATAATGTTAGGATCAAGATCTAGATGTGATAAATGAGGATAGGTTTGGGTTTGGTAGTGAGAGAAGGTGAAAATGAGGTGCAGAGTCACGTTCTTCTGGGCCAGTTCCAGTTTCAGGTTCAATTGGTTTGTGCTCTGGCAGAGGTTTCTCCTTCATTCTTCTTTTCCAGTCTGGCTCAGTCTCAGAGTCCAATATTTCAGTTACGGTGCTGCCAGAATCCTTCTTAACAACCTGCTCACTTCGACTGTTTCTGAATCTCCTGTGGTTTCCCCTTCCCTGTGTTTTCTACTCCCCCATCTAGTAAGGCAGATTCTGGTGTGTCCTTTTGGCTTCTAAAGTAGTTTGCGGGACCTGCAATTGGATTTGGCAAAATGTAAGGCAGATTTCTGGGTTTTTCGACGGGTACAGACCTATGGTGAGAGGTTATTTTTTCTCGAGTGTTTTCTCTAACATTAGAGAGTATGTGGCACAGTAGTATCCAAAATTCATGTCGGATATGTTTCAGGATTAATGAGGGGTGGCAGATTCGTAGTACCTTCTGTCCTTTTCATGCTGAGTTTTTTTCTGGGTTATCTTTCGCTTCATCTCCTGCTCCCACATTCTGTGTTGCTCCCTTTTCAGTCTCCTCTTTGGCCTCTTCTTCGTCTGCTCCGGTCTTTCCTGCGGCTTCCACATCTTCTGTTTTCCCCTCCTTCTTCGACTTTGGTTTTCCTCCTCTCAGGTAACTTCCTTTTTACACGCCTGCTATTCCTTTGCCTCCCGCCTTTCCTTCCTCAGTACTGTCTTCTTCAGTAGGAGGAGGAACTTCCATACAGGTGAAAATGCAGTTTCGGCAGATTTTGGCCACAGATGTCGCATGTTCCACTCCTTCCGGTATGCACAACCCACAACCCCTTGCTTCTGCTTCAAGCGTTCTGGTAGTATCAGGTTTTTCACAGGGTTTGCCTGTCGCTTCCAGTTCAGGTTTGCGCTCCGCAGATTTGGCAGGGCTTGCGGTATCTTCTTCGAGCAGTCCACAGCTTTCATCGCCTTCATTTTCCACGACGGTAGCTCCTAGGGTAGTTTCTACCTCATTCATTCTCCCTCCTCCTCCTTCATCATCTTCCGTCCCTCTGCAAGTGGTTTCGTTTGCATGCTTCCCCAGGATTTGTGTGGGTTTGGCTACTCTCCTCTTCTTCCCCTTGGGAATAATGGGGATTTGGCTCCAAGTTTTTTCTCTGTTCAGCCTTCTCTTCTTCCTGGCGGGTTTAACTATGCAGATTCAGCTCTGGGTACATGATTAGGTATGAGTGCGCAGCATTCTCATTAAGGTGGTCCGCTTGCGGACTCTCCATCGTTGTCTGGGCTTCGTTCAGCGCCTTTTCCTTTGTTGGTCTTAGACCATTTGGACATTGCAGAACAGGATTCTTATCCAGAGGTGAAGGACATTCTGGCAGACTTAGAATGTCCTCTTGCCAGCAGTAATGATTACGGATGCATGATTGAGTATGTTACTTCTTCGTGCCCTCAAGCAAGAGCTCTGGGCCTCCCGGTTTAGTCAATTCAGTCTTTTTTTTTTTTTTTTTGAGGCTTTTTATGACAGTAAGCCAGCTCCTGCCTCTTTTTTTGTGTTGGCTGGTTTGGTTCGATCAGGTTAGACAGGCTTTGGAGTAGGCGGACGTTCATTTAGCATCGGTAGTGGCTTCTAATAGACAGCACTCTTCTCTTCTCTCTCCACGTAGGATGATTTACACAGTTCGAGGTAACCCTTCGGCGAGGTGTCAGGTTGCCATTCAACAAATTGGTTGAGGCAATCCTGTCGTAGAATCCTCGACGTCGTCTAGCCTCGTAGGAGGACTTCTCGCCGGGAAACAGATGCATGGAGGATGTTTTGTGCAATCAGACTGAGGCTCTTTCCGCACTCTCTCTGGATGATGCCAGGTTTACTGTAATGGGGTTCTAAAGAGTGATGGCCATGTCCCTTCGGATCTGTGGCTGTTGGCAGCCCAATAAATTTATCTCCGGTCTGACTCACCAGGTGAATGGGGTGGCTTAAGTCACCACGACATTTGGAGCAGGAAAGTCAGGGAATTTCTATCTTGGTCATCTTCCCCCAGTATCTGGATGTTCATAAGAGGGATTGCTTAGAACACCATGCCCACCAGCTAATTCTTGTTCAGGATGATGGCGTAGCGTATGACAAATATTAGTTTGCTTCAAACTCATGTCTCCGGTGTCAGCAGTGCTGCATCGTCGAGGATACAGTGTGTTGAGGTATCAAGACGATTGATTTGATCTTGCCTCCTCTCTTGAGGGAGCTAGTAAAACGAAGAATTCTTATGGAATTTTTAACCTATTCAGGTAGGAGGATTCTCTCTCTTCCTTTGAGGGTTTTCACAACCCTGTAGAGGATCCAGTCAGTCTTTCAGCAGGTAGAACGGTTCCCGTCCAGCAGGGAACGGCCGGTACCAGCTTGGAGAAGCCTCTTAGGGAGAATGTCTCTCTCTCTCTCTCTCTCTCTCTCTCTCTTTGCTCCAGCGTCTTGTCTCGGATGCACTCTTTTCAGGTATGTCTCGATCGCTGGCTTCATGGCGCGGAAACGGTTATAGTGGGGCCGATTCTTAGCACATTGGATTGTCTCTGTGGTGTCAGGAGAAGTGCATCTGACACCAGGAAGGTCTGTTGACTCCTCTCCGACATTCATCTATTACCTAGATGCCTCAAACCAAGGTTGAGGAACAGCAGCGGAGGAAAACCAACCTTGGGCCTCTGGGCGCATTCAGGAACTAGAGAGTCAATAAATCTTTGGGAAAATCTAGGCTGTAGCAAGGGAAGCCCTCAGTTGTTTACAGTCCTAGTGCTGAAGTAGTGGCTATCATTTAGTGACGAGTGTAATTGCCGTGTCGTATCTAGCAGAAGAACTCGGAGGGGAACAGGCTCAACAGAACTCAATATGATAGCACAGAGAGTCTCTTCTTCCCCAATTTATGTCGGGGTGTCTCAACGTACTGGCCGATTCGCTAAGTCGTTCCCGTCAGGTATTGAGGGGGAGAGTGGACATCGGCTCTGGAAGTAATATGTCAGGTTCTCCAGAAGTGGCCAGCAACTGAGGACTTTTTCGCGACGTGATTAAACCATCATCTTCCAGATTATTTCTCACCAATGGTGGTCCCCATGGCAAAAGGCACCAAGGTGACATTACAAATTGGAATCACATGCAGGTGAACACCTTTCATCCATCCAGTCTCATTCCTCAGGTAATAGGGAAATTGCAGGAGAGTGTCAAGACGACCAGGACTCAACAGCTCCCAGCTCGCCATAATGCGCTTGGTTTCCGGAACTCCTAGAGCTCCCTACGGAAGTTCCTATGTCCCTACCCATGTGAAACTTCTTCTCAGACGACTGCATTCTCACTATTATTATCCAAACCCTTGCGTGCTGTACCTAGTTGCAGGGCGACTGTTGAGAGAGCCGCTAAACAGTCTGGACTCCCTAAAGCTGTGTCTAGATAGTTTTCTTTTAGCTTGAGTAAGTCAACCCATAAGCCTTACCAGGTTCAGCTGGACAAGGTATAGAAATTAGTGTCGTAAGGAAGGTCATTCCATCTCTAGATCTTCCATAGCCAAAATAGCTGTTTTTCTTTTATTTCTTCAGACAGTCAAGGGATTTTTGTACTTGGCTATTGCTGACTACCACTCAAAGATTAGCGGTACAATTAGTTTCCACATTCCTGAAGTTTCAAATAGTAAGATAATCGATTTATTACGTTCTTTTAAGATTGAACGTCCTGTTTTGCCAACTTGGGCCCCCTTCGTGGGACTTATTGGAAGTACTTCAATATTTTTCTTGTGTTCCCCTGCCTTTGAACCCATTGAAGCTATAATGTTAAGACAGACTAAGTTGCTTCTTCTTACAACTTTAACTTCAGCTAAAAAGGGTTGGAGTGAGCTTTGGACAGTTTCTAGGTTGGGTTCGCAATGCGTAATCGTGTTGTCACCTTCGAAATTTGCGACGGAGCAAGTCGGAGGTTAAATCTGCCTCGTTTGTTTAAGTTCTTTATCTGCAAGTGTTCGTTGCTAGCGTCCAGCAGAGATATCTTTGTGTCTGGTGCGAGCATTAAAGTCTACTTATCAAAGGTTGGGAAACTCCTTCCGCTTCTGCACACTTCTTGTCTCTCCCCGGAATCCTTCCCATCCGCTGTCAAAGGATGCGATTAGTTGCTTTCGGGGAGAGGTGATTTCCCAGGCTTCTCAGGGTTGTTCTTCATCGTCTTCAGCTCTGTATTTCCCCGACCGCACAGTATTCGGAGTATGTCCACTTCATCTTCCTTTCCCAGGAATTATTCACTGCCATGTATTCTGGAAGCGGCTACTTGGAAGTCCGTCTCAGTGTTTACTTTCTTTACTCAGAAGGCAGTTCAATTCGCCTCATAACGATGCGGCCGAGAACCGTATCTAGGATGCAATGTGGTTGTGAGGTGGTATTCGCTTGGTGCAGAGGTTCGGAGGGTTATTCTCTTAGTCCACGTGTAGCGGCGAAGTCTATTATCTAGGGGTGCTCATTTAGCTGAGGTGGTATTCACTTAGTGAGGAGATTCTTATGTTGACCAGATGAGAATTCCTTTTGTCTTTAGGAATTCTTAGGCAGCAGTGATAGTACCAATCCCACATGAACTTAGGCTCGATGCGTTTAAGTATCTTAGTCTTTGGTAGTTTCAATACACAAGAGTCGAGGGTGCTCTAGTAGGCTAGGGTATTTGTGACACCGAGATACTTCAACCGGCTCTCGTCAATCGTTGGGCCTTATCCGGAGGATCAAGCTCAGCACACTGCTTCATTCCTCATACATGAGAGGCTATGAATAGCCACATGAGGTCGACGGACCAAGAGTACTGACCTGACTATTGATCAAAGCACTCTCCAACATGTCTCTTCACTAAAAACATTGATTGATATGGTGAGTCCCCACCAATGGCCCGACACCTTGAAGTGGTGGTGGGGCTTGTTCTGAGATGAACTGGGCTATGTAGTAGTGGGCCAGTACCCTACCTGGCAGGCCTAACTATGCTACATTGGTCAGTTCCCCAGGCATCAGACTAAGCTCAGTCCTCTTTCAAGCCTTCTCCATTTTCAATCCCTATCTTCTTCCTATCAAGAATGACCATTAGTTGATAACATTGGACCTAAATTGGATTCTGGCTCCTGACTGCTCCTCTGATTTGATGGAGGGTGAGAGGACTGACATGCCTCTCCACCCGTAGAATACAGTGAAGCCTGACGTGCCAGTGAGAAAGTCACTTATGTCAAGCTTATGGATCCCAGAAGCTGGGTCTGATCTCGGCCAGCGGACTGATGGCAGCCTCAAGTTCTGGGAGCCATGTATAAACAGGTTGCAGCCTTTAGGGGTGGCCACTTACAGTTGCATAACACATCCCTCCCTTGTTGGGTTCCATTTACTTGGGAATATGGTGGGCGGAGGACTACCTGGCAGAAATAACATAGATACTCGTATCTGTGAATTATACATTAACTCCTGTTGACGACCCTAGATCGGACTTGAAACTGCCTCAGGAAAGCGTAAATAAAGAAGTTAATAATTCTAGACCCATACCCATATCTAACATAATGACTATGGAACCATACTCAGTGCCACAAAAGGAAACTGTACCAGTAGCAAATGAAAAAACTGAAAATATTAACAGAATTCGAAATAGACGACTTAAATATAGACCGGACCCTACATTGATACACTTCGATTCATTATTTGGATATGACAGTTGGCCAAGATACTTGGTTTTAAAACAGAAACCAAACTGACCGCTGCTAAATTTGAAAATATTCTATTAACTCAGAACCCGACAAGAAATGACATTTAGATCTATAACAAGAAAAGAATGGATAGTTGAAGCTGCAAAGAAATTCAGTCGGAAACTCGTCAAAAGCTTAATAATATGAATGGAATAAAAATCACGGTCCAAAAGACATGACAAGTTGAACAGTATTGAGGAACAGTAATGTTACCACTAATAATGATAGTGGCTACCAGATGAGACATTACTACTGAACTCATTAAAATTAGGTATCCCAATATTGTAAACGTAAAAGTATATGAAATCCCAATTAAAGGCATCATGGTAAAAAATTGAGAATAGCTAAAAATTAAATTTGAGGCCAGACTCTTCCACCTAATGTTAAAATAGAGGCCAGAGAAGAGATATTACCCCCATATGCAAAGCCTCTTCAATGTACAAACTGCTCTAAATATGGTCACACTAAAAGCAAATGTAGAAACGATCCAGTTTATTGCATTCTGCGGCTCAGAAGATCCATGAAACCACTTGGAACTGTAGACATCAAAATGTTGCTGTTGGGCAAGACCACCATGCAAGGTCAAAGATATGCCCATTCTACATATATAACACTGAACTAAAATTATTTATAAGCAGGTTTGGCATGTCAGTTCCAGAAGGAAAACAGGAATTGAAATCAAGAGGTTTAATGGACCCTAGTAGAAATAAATCATATAGAGATGCCGTAGAAAAAGTATTACCCCAGAAAAATGTTAAAATACCTGAAAAAGCAAATGATAAAGAAACGACAAGGTCAACAGACTTAGAAATTAACATAGAGTCTCTTGGAGAATCTAGTAACACAGTACTAATAAGCAACCCTTATGAAATACCAATGAAAGATGCAGAATTGCAATCAGTAGACTCTGAAGAGGAAGAAAATCATGCTGACAAAACAAGAAGGAAACGAGGTAGAGAAATAATTTTCCCCCCCAAAAACTCAGGTTAACACTAATGACACCAAGAAAAATGTTAAAATACATGAAAAAGCAAATGATAAAGAAATGACAAGGTCAACAGACATAGAAATTAACATAAAGTCTCTTGGAGAATCTAGTAACACAGTACTAATAAGCAACCCGTATGAAATACCAATGAAAGATGCAGAATTGCAATCAGTAGACTCTGAAGAGGAAGAAAATCATGCTGACAAAACAAGAAGGAAACGAGGTAGAGAAATAATTTCCCCCCCAAAAACTCAGGTTAACACTAATGACACCAAGAAGAAGAAAATGCCCAAGCTCAACAGGAAAACATCTGCTAATTTAAATAACATTGATGAAATAAGTCCTTCAGTGTTTCCAAGTAAATTTCAAGACAAAATTCAGTCAATCCAAGGAAGGCAAAATGATAATTGTGAGTGTCAACAGTGTAGCCAAGAAGGTATAACACCACAAACTGAACCTCATCATGAACGGTGTGGATGCCATAAGTGCTTTTTGCAATATTGCAAAGAAACAAAACCCTTAAATAAGGAAAAATTGATAAACGTAATAAGGAATTTCTTAACTAGAAAAGATAATACCTCAAGTCAGCTAGAATTACATACCAAAAATTGTATGTGTATTAGACACTTGCTTTACTCAGAGACGTTCAATTAGCCTCATGAGAGTAAAATAGCAGTATTAGACAATTTCTTAGCCAGACAAGAAGAAATTAAATTATCTATTGATTCAGAAGTTTACACAGAAATGTCAAAAAACCGAAAAGAAAATTAAATCTAATTAAGGGAATAATTATCCATTGTTTAAAAATGATTGAAAAAATTAATAATCAACTTAACAAAATCATTTAACTTTCATCCCATTCAATTATACTATTATTCAATGGAACATAAACGGTTTGAAAACAAGACTGCACTTTGGTGAAATATAAAGACTCCTAAAACAACATGAACCAATGTGCATATGTTTACAACATGTTGATGATCCAGTTCCATCAATTTGTAATTACTTTCTAGCCGCCTCCGTTTCAGGAGAAGGCAAGTTAGGAACAGCAATATATGTTCATAATCGTGTAACGTATGATAAAATTACAGTAAATAGTAATTCATTTCAAATTTCTTCAATCCGCCTACATCTAACAAACAAATCTAGCTTTTTAGTGTGCAATCTTTATAATCAACCTAATGACAATTATGATATGGCTGATTTATCAAACATTTTATCACAGTTCAGTGAGCCTACAGTATTTTAGTTTTAGGTGATTTTAATGCTCGCCACCCTTTATGGGATGCCAGTATCATAGATGCAGATAGAGCAGGTAAAGACATAGAAAATCTAATACTTAATTACAACTATTGTTGTTTAAATGAAAGTGAAACCGCAACATACTTTTCAAAAACTCATGGGACCTTATCATCTGTAGACCTGTCTATTTGTTCCACTTCATTAGTAGACAGATTGGAGTGGAATACTCTAGATGATCTTTATACCAGTGATCACTACCCAATTGTAATCACATGTCTTGAAGATAATCATCAACAATTTATACCAAAATTTAATTTTAAAAAAGCTGATTGGGAAAAGTATAATTTAGTTACCAAAAATGTTTCCCCTTTCCAAAGTAACAATGATCACAATGAAATTAATTCATATTTCACAGATTTTGTAATAAGTTCTGGACACAAATCAATACCAATGACTACTTATAAATCAAAAATAAATTCTGTTCCATGGTGGTCTACAGAACTTTCAGAAATTATCAAACTGAAGCACAAAATAAGTAGACGATTAGACAGACTAAACCAAAGATATAACAAATTATATAAAAGTAACAGATATACATTGAAAGTCTTAGTATTAATAGCATTGGAAATTGATTATATCAAACCTTTATTGAATAAAATATCTGCTCAATTCAGAAAAAAAAGTTATTAGTAATAGGAAGTCATCTTGGGATGATTACGTTTCCAATTTCTCAAATGACACTGTTAAACAAATGTGGGATAGATTTCGAAAAATTAATGGCAAATATAGTCGATCACCTAGATCCCCAATATTATATAATGGAGAAAGAGTTCATGATTTAAAAGAAATATCAAATATAATAGGTCGCCACCTAGAATGAATAAGTAATAGCTTGAATTTGGACGAACATTTTCGAAATAGAAAAAGGAATGAAGAAAAAATTATAATTAATTTTGAAACAAGTCAACAACTATACTATAATGTCCCATTTACATTAGAAGAATTTGATGCTGCATTAAAATCTTGTAGTAACTCTGCCCCAGGAAAAGATAATATCTCTTTTAAACTTCTTATACATCTTAACATTAAAGCCAAAGAATACTTATTGAAATTTTGTAATCACCTGTGGAAAAAGAAACTACTTCCCAAAGCATGGAAACATGCTATAGCAATTCCTATACCCAAACCTGGCAAAGATCCAACATCAGTAAATAATTATAGACCTATATCACTAACTAGTTGTCTTTGTAAACTCATGGAAAAAATGGTAAATAATAGACTCGTATGGTATTTAGAGAAAAATAAAGTTCTAGCAGCCACTCAGTCTGGAAGTAGGAAAAATCATTCAACTTTAAACTCACTAACATCACTAGAAGATCAAATCAAAAGAGGATTTGTACAAAAGAAAATCATTGTTGCAGTCTTTTTTGACATTCAAAAAGCTTATGATACAACATGGAGACATTTAATGATAAAAACTCTATATGACATAAATCTAAGGGGTGAACTCCCAATTTTCATACGAAATTTCCTAACTGAAAGAACATTTCAGACTAGAATTGAAACGGTATTATCGGAAACATTTGAAATAAAAGAAGGTATCCCTCAAGGAAGCGTACTAAGCAGCACATTATTTGCACTAGCTATCAATAATATAGTTAAAAGACTTCCAAAAGATGTAAACAACAGCTTATATGTTGATGATTTTGCCATTTTTTACACTTCAAGCAACTTGCGCCACATCCAAATAATCTTAAATATCTCCATGAATAAAATTGAACAATGGGCATTATCTGTTGGATTTAAATTTTCTGATGAAAAAACGCAAGCAATAGCATTTTACAGGGATAGACGTTGGCTCAGAAACGAAGATATAGTTCTTACCATGAATAACACTCCCATCCAATTTTATCCAGAAGTCAAACTCTTAGGCCTATATTTTGACAATCATTTGAACTGGAAGACCCATGTAAGACATACCAAAGCAAAGGCCTTAAAATCTTTAAATATATTTAAAAAATTAGCTCACACTTCATGGGGTGCTGACAGAGATATTTTATTGAACTTTATAAGGCTACAGTTCTACCAATATTAGAATATGGCAGTCCAATTTATAGTTCTGCTAGTGAGACTATTCTCAAAATGCTAGATCCAGTACATCAGCTTGGGATTCGGTTAACCACCGGATTATTCAAATCATCACCAGTCCAATCCTTGATTGTAGAAAGTGGAGAAATGCCACTATCTTATAAATTCAAAATAACAACGATGTGCAGAGGTTTAAGAATTATAAATAGTCCAGCAAAAACCAAAGGTTTATTTAAAAAACCAGATTGTTTCTGGAATACAAAAATTACCCCATCCTTCCCTATTAGAGCTAATAGATTATATATTAACAATGATCTTCATAATATTAGATTTTACAATTTTAACAAAATAATGCCTCCATGGATGATGAGTGCTCCCCAGATATGTAACAAACTATGTACAATACCAGTTAATAAATTGAATAATCCACTTGCTATGAAACTATATGCTCTGGAACATATCAAGGTACACAGTAATAATCATTTATATACTGATGGTTCCAAAGATGATATGGGAGTTGGACTCGCTGTTTACGGAAACAATATAAAGAGCCAAGCCTCTTTACATAACAAAGCATCGGTGTTCACTGCTGAATTACTAGCAATAAAAACAGCATTAACAACTATATATGAAAACCAGTTTAATGAAGTAACCATCTTTAGCGATTCACTAAGTTCAATAAATGCAGTAAACTCTTATACTCCAAAAAATAAAATTGTAAATGAAATTAGACATACATTACATGAAATGAAAATGCAAAAGATATCTGTTACTCAATGTTGGATACCATCTCACATAGGATTAGAAGGCAATGAAAAAGCAGACAACTATGCAAAAGAGGCTAGAACACTCCCAATATCAGCAGAATTATTACCATTAGAAGATTATACTAGATACTCTAAAGCGGTGATTAAGAAGAAATGGCAAAATAACTGGAGGGAAAGCAATCTTAACAATAAATTAAGAGAAATAAAAGAAACTGTAGACCTGTGGCCATCATCCTATCAGAATTGCCGCAAGTTTTCAGTAATGTTGACACGGCTAAAAATTGGTCACACTAAACTGACACATGGTTACCTGATGAGTAACCCCCATGCCCCTATACCTATGTGCGAAATATGTAATGTACAAATAACAGTAAAGCATATTTTAAAGTTATGTCCAAAATATAGAATCCAAAGAGACATTTTATTTAGAAGATATTCCTTTAAAGATATACTGTCAGAAAATGGCAAATTTTCACTTTTTAATATTTTAAAATATCTTAAATTTAATAATTTATACGATAAAATATAAGATTCATAGAATATAATATATTCCTAATTAACTTAATTAGTTCTTAGAGTAACATATGTCGCTAGTTTTAATTAAATTCTTAGAGAGTTTAAATAGCTTGTCTAATACTTCAGGCCAGCCCTAGGAGAGTTAATATTAACTCAGTGGTCTGGTTAAACTAACGTAAAAAAAAAAAATGTATACCTTATTTGTGGACGACTTGTAAGCCTCTTTTGCAGTTTCTTGCATGGCGACAGCTGAGTGCAATCTAAATGACAGTTGATAAAAATGTAAACTAGGCAGAGGTGAATGGCTTCATGATATCTTAGTAAAACTGGCTATTCACTGTTGTTGATTTCGTGGAGTGCTTCCTGATCCTGATGTGTACTTAAAGGACAAGAGGATTCCCTTGCCAGAGAAAGCCCATTTCCTGGGATTAAAGTTTTACTGTGGGGTAATGTGTGTTCCCCACTTGAAGCTTTTAAAGGGTGTTTGTCTGCAGGATATGAACATTTTAAAAGTTGTGTCTCATTCCGCATGAGGAGCAGATTGTCAAATACTACTGAAAGTGTACAAAACATTAAGTTTACCAAAGGATGGATGAGAGATCTATTCATGTGCTACATCTGCTAACCTAAAGATGTTCGACTCCATCCATTATGCTGGAATCAGACTAGCTTTACAGTCCTTGCCAATTTAGAGTCTTTTAGTTGAAACAGGAAACTACCTCTTGATCTCTATTACTGATCATCAGTGACCTGCTATTGGTGTGGATTAGAGGCTACCCAACACACTTGCCTATCTAGTAGTAACAAGACTTAGATTTTATCAGGGGCATGATTAATATCCTCAGCCTTTTTGTGTTAGAATAAAGCAAATTCTAAATCTTTTAATACAAATATAAAGTTTTACTTTTTTGGCATCACTGAAGTAACATTTTGTAGGTGCTTCCAAAGGGTGAAGAGAAAAATGGTTGAGGAAGAAATGTGAGGGATTTCTACGAGTCATGTGGATAAGCACAAGGATGAAACATGAACTTTTGTTGTCGACTGCAAGTCTGATTCTGGTGTTGGATTTGGAGTTGGCTAGTCATGATAGGGCATCTAGCCTCCATGGTGAAGTTGGTCCTCAGGGGAGAGTAAACATCACATCCCTCCAATGGCAATTGAAGGTGTCCTGGAGGAAACCAGGAAAATCCTCCACAGCCAACTGAGTTGACGGTTAGGGTCTGAGAGGATCTGCGGTGGTGGAGAGACCAGATAAACCACCTGCTGGGGTTACCACAGAGCCGACATCTGCCAGAGATGCTGGTATTCTCAGATATTCATGAAGGGGGTGGACCACATATCTGAATGACAAACTTGCCTGTACTTTCCTCCAGTCCCCGACCTACTGGCATTGTTGCAGGACTACTACTAATACCTGTGGGACAACATGGACATGTATGTCTTCCTCCATTGAGTTAGTTGAGGAAGGTGATCACCAGCCTCTTCATGTCCCAGGGACTCTGAATGACATTAGTGGCACCTCTGTGGCTGCATGTGGAGTGGTACACAGATCTGCTGCTCCTAGTAGACGTCCAAAGGGGACTTCCTGAAGCCCCCGACCGTTTGGTTCAGGAGAAAAATGGAAGGTACCATCAAGCAGTAAATTCCCTTTGGCATCACAGTTGGAGACTATCAGTGCCTTGTGCAAAAAAGAGACTTTTCAGAACGGTTGGCTAGAGCAATCACCGACACTCAATGGCCGTCATCTGTTGGAGTGTACCATGGAAAATGGATGGCTTTCTGCAATTGGTGCATGAGAGTACAATCCACTCAAGACCACTGTGAGGGAGGTAGTTCCTGGTGTATCTGAGGGATGAGAACTTTTTCATCACAGCAGTGAAAGGCTGCAGAGCTGCCCTGGCCCACATCATCAGGCCTGGGGTGATAGACCTCTCAAATGCCATCATCAACCACTACAAGAAGAGATGCCCCCAAGAGAGTTGTGTTCTTCTGAGTGGGACATTACCAAGGTCCTTTCCTTCCTGAAGAAGGCCCCATTCAAACCTCCCATGAAGGTGTTGAACAGAGCTCAGTCATTGAAGACCATTTTCCTCCTTGCCCTGGCATCAGCCAAGAGGGTGGGGGAACTTCATGTCCTGTTAAGTGTTCTCCATTCCTTCGTTACGCAGGAGGAGATAAGGGGGAGATAGTCTGTGCCTAGCCAGTTTTCTTTCTGGGTTACGCTGTTTAAGGGCTTAGGGTAGCCATTCCCATTGGTTTTCTTAAAAAAAAAAGTCCAAATTCTTCTATAATCTAGTGTACTTTTAAATTTATCACTTCGGCCTAGGGATTTGGAATTAATATATCGCTCACGGTATTCTTACCTTCCTTTTGTAGTTCCAAGGCAGTATCTCAGTTTCTACTCTCTTATGTAGGCGGCTTTCCGATTTTTGTGCTTGGCAGTTCAAACCAAGGTTCAAAAACCTTTCTTGATCTCTCGTCAAAACATCACTCAGACTGATAAAACCATTCTTTGGCTCTAGAATCGGAACAGGGCCATTGTTAAGAGCAGAGAGTTTTTTCAGAATTGGCTTGTCTGTGCATGAACGAAATAGATTTAGGATCTCTTCAAATTCCCCATTGATGCGCTGTCAAAATTCATGTTCAATATTGGTGTATGAGTCCCATCTCGCTTTAGCAACCAGTAAATCACTTTTCCAATTTTGTCACTTCACTTTCTTCTGAAGTTGGTGCACCAAAAGATTGCATCTGTAGTCCAAAGTAAATTGACTTCTCGCTGCTGGGTCATGGACGTGAATATTTGTGTATTTAGAAAGTAAATTTTCTTGTAAACACACATTATTAAAGGTGACCACAAATGTGCCGATGTAAGCTTTTTGCGTAATTTTTCTATTTCTCTTACAAAAGATCTTTCTTCTGTTTGCAGGTTAAAAATAAGGCTCCCAAAGTTCCTTTCTGGTCACTGTATTCTAAAATCAAGTGTAATGTTTCAACTTCATGCGTCATTTTCAAATACAAAAGATTTGTAACGGCAACTGCTCAAATTCAACAAAATTCGCAGTGATAAGTTACTCGTTATTACAAAAAGGAAAACAAGCAGCTTGTCAATACAAACTACTTAATAGTTTTTATTCAGTGACAATAGCCAGCAGTACATAAATATACATTAGAAAATAGAGTCCTTGTCAACGATGGACCTATTTAAAACTACTTTGAATAAGCAGTGACAGTTTGCTTGTCATAATTTTCATAAAATTAAAAAAAATAATTCAGATACGTTTATACATGAAATTGGCTCCAAATACAGATTGCCAGTTAAAAATAAATGAGTGGTGTCACCGAACAAGAATAAAGGCAACATGGAGAGTATTATTAAAACTAAAAAGAATAAAAACTAATTATAATTGCAAAAAATCACAATGCTAGTATCTGTCGATTGAACTAAGGCAGAGGAATAGATGTAGTGTAATGCGTCCCTTTTGAAAGTATATTCATCTCACCTGTGAGCTTCGCCAAGTGTAGATTCCACCTTACTGCTTCTCGTACCTGTTATTGTTGAAGGGAATTTTTCTCGAAGTATTAATATCTCTCAGAAAATCGTAATAGAGACGAGTTGTGTAATTTCCTTACTTTTAATAACGAAATATTACTTATAAAAACTCAGTACAGTTTAACATGTTACAGTTGTGTAAACGAAATCACTCTGTTAAAATAGTTCAACTCAGTCTATTTGGGGAGCACGAAAGCAAGGGGAGACGTAACTCTCCCTGGTGGATGTTAACTCGAATCTATTCTCTTCAGCTCCTCTCCTGGCTCTCGAACCCCTGGAATTCTTGTTATCTGCAATCTCCACTTCCTTCCAGTCCTATTGGAAGGATTTATCTGCAAGGCCTCCCCTCAAACAGTTGATTGGGAAGGACTTTAGTGGGCGTGGTTCAAATCTCTCCATAGAGGACTTGATTGGAAATGATCTTAGGAGCGGGTGTGAAAGACCCCTCCCTAAAATGTTTGATTGGAGGGTGTTGAAGTACATCACTTTGTCCAGCCCCAATTTCCTGGAATTTCCATGAAAATGCCTCCTATTGAAGGTGGGGTTATAGAGCTGGCTGGCGTTTGCTTTTTGGTGATGCTGACTCATGGCTTGAGTAAGCTAGATTGTGAGGCCACAGTTACCAAATTTTATGATCGGTTTTATGGCCCTGGGCACGATATACTCGCTCACTGTTTTGAGTTCGCGGAAGAAGTTTTTACTTTGGTCAGCATATCTTAGTTCTTGGCAACAACTTAGGCATTATCATTGATCTCTCTGCCTCTTCTTTATTCTTTATGTTTCTCTCTCTCTCTCTTTCTCTCTCTCTCCTTTTCTACTGTCTACGTTTTCTCTCTCTCTCTCTCTCTCTCTCTCTCTCTCTCTCTCTCTCTCTCTCTCTCTCTTTACTGTTCCTATTTAATTTCCCTAACACCACTTAACAGTAGAACCAATCTGCAATTCATTGATGGTTTTTTCTTGCTTATATGTAAAGCCTCTTTATCTGAAGGCACCTTTTTTCAAGTGAATTATCTGGTATAATGGTGTTATTCACTAGCATCTCCCTTGTTAAACTAGTGCCATGGACTTGAAGTGTACACGTTTTCGACGTACCTATCTGGAGGTGGTATGTTAGCGACGAGAAAGCTTAATAGTGATTATCCCAATATATGAAATATTGTGGAGCTTACAGTCTCCAATTGGGCATGTGAATGTGCAGATTGGTTCTGCATCTGTTCTGAGGCCAAGATGGAAAATTGTTCCTGCAAATTGGTGGCGTAGCTATGGGATCGCCACTGGGCGTATTGTTTGCTAATTTTTACATGGGAAAGAAGAATTATCTACGAAATAGAAGATAAACCGCAAATATATTATAGATACATCGATGGCATTTTTGTGGTTGTGAAAAATGAACTACAACTGGAAGCGCTAAAGAACAATTTTGAGCATAGGTCGTCCCTTAAATTTACCTATGAACATTGCAACGATAATTCACTACCTTTCTTGGACGTCTTGGTGAAAAGGAGGCAAGTAAATATACGACTTCTGCATACACTAAAAGCACCAACCTTGGCATATGCATGAATGGCAATAGTGAGTGTGCTGACTTATTACACTAAAAGTGTAATAAGTGCATGCGTAAGAAGAGTTCTTACCCATTGCTCTTCTTGGGATAATGCACATAATGTGCTCCAGAGGGTTTCACAATACGTAGTGAGCAACCGACACTCATCCAACGAAATTCATAAATGCATAAATAAACAGTTGGAAAGTTTTACGTAATGCCAACACCAGCTGGACAATGCACGTTCCCCTAGAAAACTATATTACCGGAATCACATGTCCACAGGAGATAAAACCGGCGAGCGCATTTTAAAGGAAATAATAAAAAGAGGAATTGCTCCAGTTAATGACAACGACACTGTCAAATTTATTATATTTTACGAGAACAGGAAGACAAGTAGCCTCATCACGAAAAATGATCTTTCTGATGTGAACGGGGACATGAATAGCACGGGCGTAGTTTACCAATATACATGTCCAATCGCAGACTAAGCGCCACAATATTTCATAGTACTGTATAGGGATGACCACTACTACGCTTTCTCATCGCTAACACACCATCTCCAGACAGGAACGCCGAAAACGCGTACACTCCAAGTGCATGGCATTAGCTTGACAAGGGAGATGCTAGTGAATAACATCATTATAATAGATAGTCCACATGGAAAAGGTGCCTTGAGATAAAAGAGGCTTTGCATATTAGCAAGAAAAAACCGCCAGTAAATGTGCAGATTGGTTCTACATCTATTCTTCTGCCTTTGTTCAATCGACAGATAGTATTATTGTGATTTTTGCAATGAAAATTAGGTTTTAATTCTTTTTAGTTTTAATAATACTCCCATTGTTGCCTTTTATTGTTGTTTGGTGACACCATTCATTTATTTTTAACTGGCAATCTGTATTTGGAGCCAATTTTATGTATAAACATATTTGAATTGTTTTGCTTAGTTATGGAAAATTATGACAAGCAAACTGTCATTGCTTATTCAAGGTAGTTCCATCGTTGACTAGAACTCTATTTTCCAATGTATATTGGAAAATAGAGCACTACTGGCTATTGTCACTGAATACAATTGGACTATTAAGTAGTTTGTATTGATGAACTGCTTGTTTTCCCTCCTTTTTTGTTGACTTCGAGCAGTTACTGTTAGAAATCTTTTGTATTTGAAAATGACTCATGGAGTTGAAACGTTATACTTGATTTTAGAATACAGTGCCAGAAATGAGCTTTGGCAGCCTTATTTTTAACCTACGAACTGAAGGAAAATTAAGAGTAAAGCTTATATCGGCACATTTTGTGGTCATTTTTAATAATGTGTGTTTACAAGGATATATATATATATATATATATATATATATATATATATATATATATATATATATATATATATATATATATATATAAATGTGTGTGTGTGTGTGTGTATTCACAGATATTAAGCTGCATATTTTGAGTGATAGTCAAATCACTGTACATCGGGAATAATTTACACCTTTGGGGAATTATAATTGATGTCATCACCACCAGTGGGATTCGAACCACTGCATGGTTTAGAAACAACAATATACCCTGACTTTCGACTACTTAGCCATCAAGAGAGGTAAAAGTTAATATCGTTTCTGCTGTATATACATATACGTGTCGAATTCAAGTTTTGTACCTAGAATCGCCTGTCATGCTCTTTTCTCTGTTTTTCACCTTTTGCAGTTGGACATCCTTGTCTGAAGATTATTTTTTACTGATTAAATGCCTTTTGGTGATGCTCCATATTGATATTAGCACATATTAGTGATATCGACATGTGTACTGTGTACCATTTCTAAGGTTAAGTGTCTCATCTTTATTCTTTACTGTTTTTCCTCAATGTTTAATATAAATTTCTCCCACGTCTAGGTATCCGAATGCAATTCTCGCAACGGTTTACGACATTGCAAATTAATCGTGAGGTTTCGGTGCTGGTGATTTCCAGAGGGAGCTGTTTTGCTCCGTTTATTTCAGATATCTTTGAAGATTGGCTCTTTCATCAGCACGGTCCTTCGGCACCCATCAAAGGATGTTGATGGTGGGAACATGAATTATTGCATTTGTTATTGAGCGCATTCTGCTCTGTTTAAACGCTTTGCATTTATGGCAGAGATAATGTATTTGGGTCAGATTGCAGCTTGGCTTGAAGACGTTGAATTTATTCAGTATATTACATTCATTTCGTGAATTAATGCAATGCAGTAGGTTTTAAGCAACGTGGAATTCTTGACAAATACTTTGAATTTGACTCAGAAGTAATTTATTTGTGTCAGAACAGTTTGCGAATTGGTGTGAAAACGTTGGATTGATGAATAATTATATGCATTATAATTGAAGAATATAAAATTGATCATATAAGTTAAAGTTTATAATGAGAGGGTGCAAGTGAAATTATTCTATGGTTGTTAAGTACAGTATTACTAAAAGCAAGCAAATGGAATTTCTTTGGTTAATGTACAGTAATACCTTCTTCATTCCACTGGTAGTAGGGTACGTAGAGGGGGGGAGGGTCGCTATGGGGCCCCCAGGATTTAATTAGACTATGATTTTTATATGCTTTAAAGTGTCTTCTAACAGGTTTGACATGTTAATATTGAAAAAAATGGGCACGCTTTTGATTTTCTGTGTGTAAAGAATAGTCTTCAAAAACTAGCTACAAAATCGAATATGCGCCAGTACCAACACTCCCGAACGATAACATGATAAAAAATGGAGTTCTACTTACACAAATGAGTTATGGTGTGATTGAGAATGAATAATTTTGTATCTAAATGACCACTGATAAAAAGTAATGGGCCATTTAATAAAAAATGGAAAGAATATTCAAAATCTTAACAGTTACTTAAAACAGGTCTGGCATGTTACAACACACTAATAGTGAAAAAAATAGCACCCTTTGACATTTCTTAGTGCAAGTGACCTTCAAAAACTAGTTGTAGTAGCTACTACCCGCCAGTATCAGCATTTATGAACAATAAAATAATACAAAATGTGTTCTGTTTACAAAGGTAAAATAAAGTTATGATTTTGAGTAATTTTATAGCCAAATCTACATTCATTGAACTTTTTTGACTATTATTATATTCACAAAGAGGATATCAGATTTGCGTGAATAAAGTATAAAATGGTATTATAAGTCACCAAAAGAGAATATTTGAGAAATAATCAAGTTACTAAGGAATTCAAAGAGGGCATTTTAGAAAGAAAAAAAAATAAGGTATTTGAATTTATAAGTCATTATGTGAATCACTTGATGAATATTCACATTCTTTATCTACTAGTTCATTTTCTTCATGCCTGACCTCCGATTGCTCTTTTTCTATTATTTCTGGGACAGTGTCAATAAGCCTCTTTGGAAGAATAGGTCCTTCAGACCAGATAGGCTCAAAACTACTGGTTCCTGGATCCTTTGTCCAACCATGATCATTCAACATTGGTAAGTTAGGCATTCTTTCATGTGACCGTTTCCATTGACATGCTCTATAGTTTGCAAGTTTTATGTGCGGAAGCAGGGACATCCTTCATGGAGGAAGCCTTGAAAAGTCGACCTTTGTATCTTTTCTTATTTCTTCATTGTTATCATCAACCATTTTTCGAAGCGGAAGTGCTCGCAACTTGTTAACATCTTTGACTCTGGCGAAAGATTGAATGATTAACTATCTATCACATATTTGCTAGCTTTCAAATAGAATTTACGAAGTTTGAGAGTATCCATGGTAACATATTCTCTTAAATGAAATGTTATAAATTATTCAGATGAGTATTATATTCAGATATCGAGGACAAATAAAATACTTAAGGTCCGTACTTACCTTGGGTAGCCATACATCACACATGTGAAACGTTCCAGTCCTTCTGTATCAACCTCCCAGCGCTTTCACCAAGTCTCTTGAATACATCGTGGTATTTAGGCATTTTCTGGAACTTTTTAAATGGCGTTACTTTTCCCTTGCCACGAAAGGTACTCGTGCAACCTTCGCCTATATAGATATATATTCCGAGGAGAGTTGTGCAAAACCCTTCACCAAAGTCATCAGCAGGATTGGTCATATTGATGATCCTCCTCTTCGCACCACATCCCGTATCAAACAGTACTGTCAGTGGCTTCAGCTTGGATGCATGATGTAGAATTATGAAATACAAATCGCAGTCTGGACTGTGCACCAGTGCGTATGGGAAATATTTTCTTCAGCATGAAGTAAGTAAAGAACAGTTCTGCTATCAGTTTCCTCCTGAGATGACTCGGTAGCAGATATTTCCTCTTGCTGAACCACATGACCACCATGAGATGTCAGACTAAGCCTTCCCATCAACTATGTTCGTATCCTTCAGTCTACTTGCAGCATCATCACTTTGACAAATTTTTAACATAATTCTGAACAACTGGGCTTTGTTGTCGTCGTTCTGCAAAAATAACTTAAAATCTAGAGGAGTTCTCATATTTATCTCCTCTAGAATGAGCTTTCCATTAGATCCATGTCGTCTTTCATGGCTCTTTGGTGATTCTTGTAATTACATGTCAGTTGAAAAGATGATTTTTTTATGTTACTGAGTTGGTCAAGTATTTTAAATCTGGGTGGAATATCCTTTAGTGAATGAAGCATGGCATTACCATTTATAATGCAAAGAATTTCATCATTTGGCAATTGGCAAGGTTTTGTATAGCTTGACAAATAATTCACTAAAGCTGCTATATTTGTTTTGAAGAGAAACCCCTCTGGGGTCCCAATGGCAGAGGGAATGGCAGTGATAGAATACACCATGAGTTCCTCGAAGCTGAATGGTGTGGATAGTTGTTGAGACTTGATCAGTATCTGGAAAGCAGTGTCATCTTGTTCTTGATATTTTATTACATTACCTTGTGGCGTGGTCAGTTTTACTTACTGTTTGTTTTTTCCATTGTCTTAAGTTTTAATCTAGGCACTTTGTCAAAGAAATTAATGTGCTCACTATGTTCACCTTTCTTTAGTCTTTCTTGCATGAAAGCAATTTTGGCTTCTTTTCCCATCTTCTCTGATTGTAAGACATCCTTTTTAATGCCAGGGGGGAACACATGCTCCAGAAGAGATATTACAGTTTATCTTTGTCAGTCATGTTGAATGGGTTGAACCATCCCTGAATAGTATCAAGTGTTCTTTGCACTACGTCCTCACTTCGCTTGATTTCAGATTCTCATAGCTCTCTGTGATTTCCATTTCTTGTTCTGTCCTCATTCCCAATCATTCCAGCCATCTCGAGAGTAGCTTCATAATACTTGGTACGTTCCGATGCAGTTCTTATCCATCTTTGATAGGCACCATATTATGGAGTATGCCCTAGAGTCCTCCACCTCTAGCATCTCCTCTAGATTTGGCAAATTTCATAAAGGTCTCCTCCATTGTTTTGTCAGCAGCTCACAGCTTCCCTGGAATAAGAGACTTTGCAGCAGATATAGCTCCCTTCCTTAAAAGCTCACTTGCACCTTGATGTGATTCCTCAGTAGATAACAAAAAACAGTAAAACCAAGAAAGGTAGCAAGCATAATTCTGTTCACCAAATGAAAAAAACAGATCTGTCATGTCCCTCAGTGTCTTGTGAAACAAAGGTAAGCTGTTAGTTTTGACCGCATATATAACGAGAAAAACCAATCAAGAATCATCCAAGGACATCCAGAACTGAGCAGTTTTTCCCAGTTAACCGTTTCTCACCTCTTCTTGAAATGCGATGTATTTGTCCAGGTACTCTGATAATTTTTATCCTCTATGGCATTAGCCATGTTGTCAGGGGTCATGGGTGTAATGAGATCATTTAAGGCTTCTGCATTTCCTTCAGTTTCCTGTTGTGCATGTATGAAGCTGTGAAGCAGAAGTCTCTCAAATGATTCACTCACAACTTTGAGAGACTATAATGCCTTGCTGCACCTCTTGCCACTGAGAAATTTCCCAACACATCCCGATGTAACAAGACTAGCATCAATAAGCAATTCAGCATATCCAGATCCAGCCATTTTATGACCGATCATGTTCATATAATTCATAATGGTATGAAAAGCACCAATTAAAACAATGTGGTTTTTGTATTTAACAGGATTGTCCCATATCAATGGCAAAGCTTTCATGCATACCCCTAAGTCAAATGTGGTTATAGTATGTAATTGGCCAACCTCTTTTGTAGTTTGTTCACACTGCTTGAGTAATTCTTTGACAACATTATAATTCTGTGATAGGTTCTGGGATACTGGGATAGTTATCTATAGTAGTGCGTCAGAGTGGTGCAATCCCTGTTGCTGAAATGAAGACACCAAAGGCTGGCACAATTTGTTTCCCCGTCGCACAAGCTTTTCAACATAATATCCAAATCAAATAGAACATTTGTCTTTTAGCAAATGCAACTTTATTTTCGACAGGCTCGTCTATGCATTCCAAATTCATTACTGGTCCTCGTTCTTCTTGATACATGAAAAGCAGGGAGAGCTGAGGGCGGATCTTGTTTTCTTACTAGAGAAGACCTAGAAACGATAGGTAGGTAGTGATGCTGATTGAGGCTGAGTATAAATCCCTTGGACCTCTTGCAGCATTGTTCCTCCTGCAGTGTTGATGAACGGAGCACCATGAATTCCTGTTAAGTGTTGATTAAAGTTGTCCCATTCGGAATGAAACACGGCATTGTATGGTGTTTTAATAATCTGATTAGTCAATACTGTAGATTTTTGCTCTAAGACACTGTCTACTGCAGATTCTGATTCCATTTCAAAGCAGTTGCTGTCACAGACCAAATCGGTTTAACAATGTATGTAGTAGTTTGCTACGATGCAAATGTCTTAATGTCATACACAGTAAAATGTGTTTGGGTAATTTCCGCTCCCTGTTAGTAACAGTGCGGTATATATCCTGCCCAATTGACAGAACGAGACGATTTGCTTGATCTGGCGTGCTAATCATTTGTTTGTCCAGTACAATACTCGAAGAACTTCCTTAGCTGGTTAGATATCACTTCTGATGTGATCTCCAAATCGTTGGCAGAGGGTGGCCACGATAATTCCTTTGATTCTCTAAATGATTTCATAATTATTCCATGCAAAAGCAAACCAACACTCTAAAAGATTCAGTAGTAGCAAGACTGTATGCCCTACTGACCGCATCTCCGACTGTTATTTTAGTGTTGTATAGTAAGAAAAATGGTCGACTGTTTGCAGGATTACACTTAACAAACTAAATTTTGCCATTCAAATCAGAGTGATTTTCAAGATTTGGTTTTAATATCTTGGCACCCTGGTATTTGGGATTCTTGAACGGCGTTTTTTCTAACTCAGCAGTGTACATTAATGTAAGATCACATGCTCTGTAACATATGCAACCACATGATGAAGTGCAGATTTATGGGCATCTTCAAGAGCAGTTTGTGTAGCGACTGATAATCTTGACTCTTCCAATATTCTGGTTTCATTGTATATATTCTCCTACAAGAAGGATGATATCTAGCCTCACAAGCAAATAAATCATATCCTTGTATACGCAACAGCAAATTTTCATCATTGTGTTCCTCTGCTGTTCTAATTATAGCCTTCCAACCTTCTCTTTCGAATATTGTTGTACTCTCTTTTGTGTGGCTTTCCTTTCTTTACATGAATACGACCAGAATTATTGCAGAAGATACAGTCAGGGTCAAAAATTATTTTCTCTTTACTGGTCCTATGCTTCTTTTCTCTTAAGCTCTCGCCAACAGTTGTACTTACACTGTAGCTTTTGAGTCTGTTAAGGTTGTAAGTAAACCGAGAATAACAGTTCCGATGGTATCCATCTAGATTACGAAATTTTCTGGTGTTTGCTGACAAATGTTCACCATTTTGTTGGTTGATCCTTGAGGCTCAGAAATACGGTGATGCTTTCCATTCTGGATATAAGTCCATCGTTTTCGAGGATCCTTTAATTCTGAAAGGACTAAATTTCCATGTTCGCTGTTTTCGAAATGAATGACACAGATGGCTTGGCGTCTCTCCTCTCGAGGAGGGCCTTCCCATGAGTTTTTTTGTTCAATCAAAGTGGGAACTGATTTTCTTTTTCTGTATGACATCTCAGGAGTACAATGGTTATACAGTACGTGGAATACATGAATATACAGTTATTATATCAGAAAGATACATTGAACGATTATATTCCTGCAATACAGAATATACAGTAAGCTAAACAATTTATAACAATTGCTGTATTAAAATAATAACGATAAACCAAAGAATAATACAGCTGATGGATAGGATATTTTTATATCTAAAGGATTTCACACTGATAAAAACGCCAAAATATCATGTTTACCTTGTATTTCCTTCGCAAGGTAAATGTATTATAGCATAAACTTGGTACCATAGGTAATGATACTAAAAAAAATGTGATGAGCGTATGTTTTCTTGTGATCACTTTACACAACGAAAACCCAGAGAGTGCCCACTTTTTTGTGTGTTAACATACCAAACGTGTATTGGGACACTTTATAGTTTATAAAAATTCTTGGCTTATTAAATCCCTGGTGGGAGGGGGCCGCCCACAGTGACCCCCCCCCCTTATGTACCGGACTATGGTCTTTTGGTTAGTGAAGTTTAGCAACATATGGTCTGGTTAGAACACTTGATGGGTGGTTACCAGCGAATGCCAAACTCCAATTAGACATAAATTCCTGTTTATGGGATCGTGGGCATGAGCTGGCAACGTCATTCCAAATATGTTATCCTAATTAAACGCCTCCCTCAGAACATGGTTGTATGTAGTGAGTGGCAGTGGGTTACAATAAACCCAGAATATGTGAGAGAGCGAATTTGTCTCACAACTCATATTCGGTGATTTTCTGGAGAACAACGTAGGATAGAAAACAAGTTGAACATACATAATTAATGATTGTGTATTAAACAGAATGCAGTGTCAATCGTAGAAAATATCCCCTAAATTGATGCATTTACAAACTGAATACAGTTGAGAAATTTGTTATTGCAGCTTAATTAGATCCTTAATTGATTGCGCCATTGTGAAGTATACTCATTCTGCGCAGCTTATTGGAATGGGTTGCATTTTTTTCCCCAAAACTCGTTAATGAAGCAGTGCATATTTTTCCTCTGTATTTTTTCCTAAAACTCGTGCATGAAGCAGTGTATATTATTCCTCTGCATTTTTTCCTGAAACATGTTCATGAAGTAGTGCATGTTGTTCCTCTGCATTTTTTCCTAAAACTCGTCCATGAACCAGTGCATAATGTTCCTCTGAATTTTTTCCTAAAACTCGTTCATGGAGTAGTGCATATTCTTCCTCTGCATTTTTTCCTAAAACTTGTTCATGAAGCAGTGCATATTGTTCCTCTGCATTTTTCCTAAAACTCGTGTATGAAGCTGTGCATATTGTTCCTCTGCATTTTTTCATAAAACTCTTGCATGAAGCAGTGTATATTGTTCCTCTGATTTTTTTCTTAAAACTCATTCATGAAGCAATGCATATTGTTACTCTTAATTTTTTCCTAAAACTCGTGTATGAAGCAGTGCATATTGTTCCTCTGCATTTTCCCTAAAACTCGTGTATGAAGCAGTACTTGTTCCTCTGGATTTTCCCTAAAACTCGTGCGTGAAGCAGTGCACATTGTTCCTCTGCATTTTTTCTAAAACTCGTGCATGAAGCAGTGCATATTGTTCCTTTACATTTTTTTCTAAAACTCGTGCATGGAGCAGTGCATATTATTCCTCTGCATTTTTCCCTAAAACTCGTGCATGAAGCAGTACATATTGTTCCTCTGCATTTTTTCTAAAACTCGTGCATGAAGCAGTGCATATTGTTCTTCAGATTTTTTTTTCTAAAACTTGTGCATGGACCAGTGCATATTGTTCCTCTGCATTTTTCCATAAAACTCGTGCATGAAGCAGTGCACATTGTTCCTCTGCATTGTTTCTAAAACTCGTGCATGAAGCAGTGCATATTGTTCCTCTGCATTTTTTTCCTAAAACTCGTGCATGAAGCAGTGCATATTGTTCCTCAGAATTTTTTCCTAAAACTCGTGCATGAAGCTGTGCATATTGTTATTCTGCATTTTTTCCTAAAACTCGTATATGAAGCAGTGCATATTGTTCCTCTGCATCTTTTTTCTAAAACTCGTGTGAAGCAGTGCATGTTGTTCCTCTGCATTTTCCCATAAAACTCGTGTATGAAGCAGTGCGTATTATTCCTCTGCATTTTTTTTCTAAAACTCGTGTATGAAGCAGTGCATATTGATCCTCTGCAATTTTCCCTAAAACTCGTGTATGAAGCAGTGCATATTATTCCTCTGCATTTTTTCCTAAACCTCGTGCATAAAGCAGTGCATATTGTTCCTCTGCATTTTTCCCTAAAACTCTTTTATGAAGCAGTGCATATTGTTCTTCCGCATTTTTTCCTAAAACTCGTTTATGAAGCAGTGCATATTG
The DNA here is from genome assembly GCF_040412425.1 of Macrobrachium rosenbergii. Classification (NCBI taxonomy): domain Eukaryota; kingdom Metazoa; phylum Arthropoda; class Malacostraca; order Decapoda; family Palaemonidae; genus Macrobrachium; species Macrobrachium rosenbergii. The sequence continues at coordinate 30,821,771 of NC_089788.1, read as the reverse complement.
TTCCTCTGCATTTTTTCCTAAAGCTCGTGTATGAAGCTGTGCATATTGTTCCTCTGCATTTTCCCCAAAATTCGTGCATGAAGCAGTGCATATTGTTCCTCTGCATTTTCCCCTAAAACTCGTGTATGAAGCAATGCATATTGTTCCTCTGCATTTTTCCATAAAACTCGCGTATGAAGTAGTGCATATTGTTCCTCTGCATTTTTCCCTAAAACTCGTCAATGAAGCAGTGCATAATGTTCCGCTGCATTTTTTCCTAAAACTCGTGCATGAAGCAATGCATATTCTTCTGCATTTTTTTTCTAAAACTCGTGTATGAAACAGTGCATATTATTCCTCAGCATTTTTTCCTAGAACTCGTGTATGGAGCAATGCTTATTGTTCCTATGCATTTTCTCCTAAAACCCCTGCATGAAGCAGTGCATATTGTTACTCTGCATTTTTTTTCTAAAACTCGCGTATGAAGCAGTGCATATTATTCCTTTACATATTTCCTTAAAACTCGTGCATGAAGCAGTGCATATTATTCCTTTGCATATTTCCTTAAAACTCGTGCATGAAGCAGTGCATATTGTTCCTCTGCATTTTTTTCTAAAACTCGTGCATGAAGCAGTGCATATTATTCCTCTACATTTTTCTAAAACTCGTGCATGAAGCAGAGCATAATATTCCTCTGCATTTTTTCTAAAACTCGTGCATGAAGCAGTGCATATTATTCCTCTGCATTTTTCCCTAAACCTCGTGTATGGAGCAGTGTATATTGTTCCTCTGCATTTTTTCCTAAAAGTGTGAATGAAGCAGTGCATATTGTTCCTTTGCATTTTTTTCTAAAACTCGTGCATGAAGCAGTGCATATTATTCCTCTACATTTTTTCTAAAACTCGTGCATGAAGCAGAGCATATTATTCCTCTGCATTTTTTCTAAAACTCGTGCATGAAGCAGTGCATATTATTCCTCTGAATTTTTCCCGAAACCTCGTGTATGGAGCAGTGTATATTGTTCCTCTGCATTTTTTCCTAAAAGTGTGAATGAAGCAGTGCATATGGTACTTCTGCATTTTTCCTAAAACTCGTGTTTGAAGCAGTCCATATAGTTACGCTTCATTTTTCCCTAAAACTCGTGTATGAAGTAGTGCATATTTTTCCTCTGGATTTTCCCATAAAACTCGTGTATGAAGCAGTGCATGTTGTTCCTCTGCATTTTTTCCTAAAATTCGTGTATGAAGCAGTGCATATTGTTCCTCTGCATTTTTTCTAAAACTCGTGTATACATCATTGCATATTGTTCCTCTGCATTTTCCCTAAAACTCGTGCATGAAGCAGTGCATATTGTTCTTCTGCATTTTTTCTAAAACTCGTGCAGGTAGCAGTGCATATTGTTCCTCTGCATTTTTTTCCTAAAACTCCTATTTGAAATAGTGCATGTTTGTTCCTCTTCATTTTTTCCTAAAAGTGTGTATGAAGTAATGCATATCGTTCCTCTACATATTTCCTACTACTCATGTATGAAGCAGTGCATATAGTTCCTCTGCATTTTTCCCTAAAACTCGTGTATGAAGCAGTACATATTTTTCCTCTGCATTTTCCCCTAAAACTCGTGCATGAAGCAGTGCATGTTGTTCCTCTGCATTTTTTCCTAAAACTAGTGTATGAAGCAGTGTATATTGTTCCTCTGCATTTTTTCTAAAATTCGTGTATAAAGCAGTGCATATTGTTCCTCTGTATTTTCCCTAAACCTCGTGTAAGAAGCAGTGCGTATTATTCCTCTGCATTTTTTCTAAAACTCGTGTATGAAGCAGTGCATATTGTTCCTCTGCATTTTTCCCTAAAACTCGTGTATGAAGCTGTGCATATTGTTCCTCTGTATTTTTCCCTAAAACTCGTGTATGAAGCAGTCCGTATTGTTACTTTGTATTTTTCCTAAAACTCGTGTATGAAGCAGTACATATTGTTCCTCTGCATTTTTTCTAAAACTCCTGTATGAAGCAGTGCATATTGTTCCTCTGCATTTTTCCATAAAACTTGTGCGTGAAGCACTACATATTGTTCCTCTGCATTTTTTCCTAAAACTCGTGTACGAGGCAGTGCATATTGTTCCTATGCATTTTTTCCTAAAACTCGTGTATGGAGCAGTGTGTATTGTTCCTCTGCATTTTTCCCTAAAAGTGTGCATGAAGCAATGTATATTGTTCCTGTGCATTTTTCCTAAAACTCGTGTATGAAGCAGTGCATATTGTTCCTCTGTATTTTTCCCTAAAACTCGTTTATGAAGCAATGCATATTGTTCCTATGCATTTTTTCCTAAAACTCGTGTATGAAGCAGTGCATATTGTTCCTCTGCATTTTTTCCTAAAACTCGTGTATAAAGCAGTGCAGATCCTCTACATTTTTCCGTAAAAGTGTGTATGAAGCAGTGCATATTGTTCCTCTGCATTTTTTCTAAAACTCGTGCATGAGGCAGTGCATATTGTTCCTCTGCATTTTTCTAAGACTCGTGTATGAAGCAGTGCATATTGTTCCTCTGCATTTTTTAATTCTAAAACTCGTGCATAAAATAGTGCATATTGTTCCTCTGCATTTTTTTCTAATACTCGTGCATGGAGCAGTGCATATTGTTCCTCTGCATTTTTCCCTAAAACTCGTGTATGAAGCAGTCCGTATTGTTCCTCTGCATTTTTCCCTAAAAGTGTGTATGAAACAGTGCATATTCCTCTGTATTTTTCCTAAAACTCGTGTATGAAGCAGTGCATATTGTTCCTCTGCCTTTTTTTTTAAATCCCATGTATGAAGCAGTGCATATTGTTCCTCTGCATTTTTCCTAAAACTCGTGGATGAAGCAGTGCATATTGTTCCTCTGCATTTTTTCCTAAAACTCGTGTATGAAGCAGTACATATTGTTCCTCTGCATTATTTTTATCTAAAACTCGTGCATGAAGCTGTGCATATTGTTTCTCTACATTTTTTCTAAAACTCGTGTATGGAACAGTGCATATTGTTTCTCTGCATTTTCCTTAACAGTGTGTATGAAGCAGTGCATATTGTTCCTCTGCATTTTTCCTAAAACTCGTGTATGAAGCAGTGCATATTATTCCTCTGCATTTTTCCCTAAAACTCGTGTATGAAGCATGTTTATTGTTCCAATGCATTTTCTCCTAAAACTCGTATATGAAGCAGTGCATATTGTTCCTCTGCATTTTTTCCTAAAACTCTTGTATGAAGCAGTGCATATTGTTTCTATGCATTTTTTTTCTATAACTCGGGCATGAAGATGTCCATATTGTTCCTCTGTATTTTTCCCTAAAAGTGTGTATGAAGCATTGCAGTGGATATTGTTCCTCTGCATTTTTCCTAAATCTCGTGTATGAAGCAGTACATATTGTTCCTCTCCATTTTTCCTTAAAACCCGTTTATGAAGCGGTGCATATTGTTCCTCTGCATTTTTTCCTAAAACTCGTGTATGAAGCAGTGCATATTGTTCCTCTGCATTTTTTTCTAAAAATCTTGTATAAAGCAGTGCATATTGTTCCTCTGCATTTTCCCCTAACAGTGTCTATGAAGCAGTGCATATTGTTCCTCTGTATTTTTCTAAAACTCCTGCATGAAGCAGTGCATACGGTTCCTCAGAATGTTTTCCTAAAACTCGTGTATGAAGCAGTGCATATTGTTCCTCTGCATTTTTTCCTAAAACTCGTGTATGAAGCAGTGCATATCGTTCCTATGCATCTTTTTTCTAAAACTCGTGTATGAAGCAGTGCATATTGTTCCTCTGCATTTTTCCCTAAAACTCGTGCATGAAGCAGTGCATTTTAATTCTCTGCATTTTTTGCTAAACCCCGTGTATGGAGCAGTGCACATTGTTCCTCTGTATTTTTCCATAGAAGTCTGTATGAAGCAGTGCATATTGTTCTTTTGCATTTTTCCTAAAACTCTTGCATGAAGCAGTGCATATTGTTCCTGTGCATTTTTTCCTCAAACTGGTGTATAAAGCAGTGCATATTGTTCCTCTACATTTTTTCCTAAAACTCGTATATGAAGCAGTGCACATTGTTCCTCTGCATTTTTTTCTAAAACTCGTGCATGAAGCAGTGTATATTGTTCTTCTGCATTTTTCCCTAAAAGTGTGCATGAAGCAGTGCATATTGTTCCTCTACATTTTTCCTAAAACTCGTGTATGAAGCAGTGCATATGGTTCCTCTGCATTTTCCCTAAAAGTGTGTATGAAGCAGTGCATATTGTTCCTCTGCCTTTTTCCCTAGAAGTGTGTATGAAGCAGTGGATATTGTTCCTTTGCATTTTTCCTAAAACTCTTGCATGAAGCCGTGCATATTGTTCCTATGCATTTTTCCCTCAAACTGGTGTATGAAGCAGTGCATATTGTTCCTCTACATTTTTCCTAAAACTCGTGCATGAAGCAGTGCATATTGTTCCTCTGCATTTTTCCCTAAAACTCGTGCATGAAGCAGTGCATATTGTTCCTCTGCATTTTTCTAAAACTCGTGTATGGAGCAGTGCATATTGTTCCTCTGCATTTTTCTCTAAAAGTGTGTATGAAGCAGTGCATTTTTTCCTCTGCATTTTTCCCTAAAAGTGTGTATGAGGCAGTGCATATTGTTCCTCTGCATTTTTCCTAAAACTCTTGTATAAAGTAGTGCATATTGTTCCTCTGCATTTTTTCTAAAACTCGCGCATGAAGCAGTGCATATTGTTTCTCAACATTTTTCTAAAACTCGTGTATGGAGCAGTGCATATTGTTTATCTGCATTTTCCCTAAAGGAGTGTATGAAACAGTGCATATTGTTCGTCTGCATTTTTCCTAAAACTCGTGTATGAAGCAGTGCATATTGTTGTTCTCCATTTTCCTTAAAACTCGTGTATAAAGCAGTGTATGGTTTTCCTATGCATTTTCTACTAAAACTCGTGTATGAAGCAGTGCATATTGTTCCTCTGCATTTTTTCCTAAAACTCCTGTATGAAGCAGTACATATTGTTTCTCTGCATTTTTTTTTCTAAAACTCGGGCATGAAGCAGTGCATATTGTTCCTCTGCATTTTTCCCTAAACTCGTGTATGAAGCATTGCATATTATTTCTCTGCATTTTTCCTAAAACTAGTGTATGAAGCAGTGCATATTGTGCCTGTGCATTTTTTCTTAAAACTCGTGTATGAAGCAGTGCATATTGTTCCTCTACATTTTTCCCTAAAACTCGTTCATGAAGCAGTGCATATTGTTCCTCTGCATTTTTTCTTAAAATCGTGTATGAATCAGTGCATATTGTTCTTTGCATTTTTCTGCATATTGTTCCTCTGCATTTTTCCTTGTAAAAGTTGTATGAAGCAGTGCATATTGTTCCTCTGCATTTTTTCTGCATGAAGCAGTGCATAAAACTCGTGTTTGCATATTTTCCTTAAAACTCTCGTGTATGAAGCAGTGCATATTGTTCCTCTGCATTTTTCCTAAAACTCGTGCATGAAGCAGTGCATATTGTTCCTCTACATTTTCCCTAAAACTCATATTGTTCCTCTGTTTATATGAACCATTGTTCTCTGCATTTTAAAACCCTAAAACTCATGTTGAAGCAGTGCATATTGTTCCTCTGTATTTTTTCCTAAAACTAAAACTCGTGTATGAAGCAGTGCATATTGTTCCTCTGCATTTTCCCTAAAACTCGTTTATGAACCAGAATATTGTTCCACTGCATTTTTCCTAAAACTCATGTGAAGCAGTGCATATTGTTCCTCTGCATTTTTTCCTAAAACTCGTGTATGAAGCAGTGCATATTGTTCCTCTGCATTTTTCCCTAAAACTCGTGTATGAAGCAGTGCATATTGTTCCTCTGCAGTTTTTCCTAAAACTCTGCAGCAGTGCATATTGTTCCTCTGCATTTTTCCTAAAACTCGTGCATGAAGCAGTGCATATTGTTTCTGCATTTTTCTAAAAACTCGTGTTCATCTGCATTTTTAAAAGTTTGAAGCAGTGCATATTGTTCCTCTGCATATTTTTTTCTGAAGCAAAACTCTGCATTTTTTGTAAAACTGTGAATGAACAGTGCATATTGTTCCTCTGCATTTTTCCTCTAAAACTCGTGCATTTTTCTAAAACTCATGCCTTTCCCTAAAACTCAGTGCAGCAGTGCATATTGTTCCCTCTGCATTTTTCCCTAAAACTCGTGTATCGTGCATATGAAGCAGTGCATATTGTTCCTCTGCATTTTTAAAACTCGTTGAAGCAGTGCATATTGTTCCTCATTTTTTCCTAAAACTCGTGTATGAAGCAGTGCATATTGTTCCTCTGCATTTTTTCCTAAAACTCGTGTATGAAGCAGTGCATATTGTTCCTCTGCATTTTTCTAAAATATGCAAACAGTGCATATTGTTCTCTGCATTTTTTCTAAAACTCGTGCATGAAGCAGTGCATATTGTTCCTCTGCATTTTTCCCTAAAACTCGTGTATAAAGCAGTGCATATTGTTCCTCTGCATTTTTTCCTAAAACTCTCTGCATGAAGCAGTGTATATTGTTCCTCTGCATTTTTCTCTAAACCTCGTGTATGAAGCAGTGCTTAATTTTTAAAATATTGTTTTTGCCTAAAACTCGTGTATGAAGCAGTGCATATTGTTTCTCTGCATTTTTCCTAAAACTCGTGTATGAAGCAGTGCATATTGTTCATTTTTCTCTGCATTTTTTCCTAAAACTCGTGTATGAAGCAGTGCATATTGTTCCTCTGCATTTTTTCTAAAACTCGTGCATGAAGCAGTGCATATTGTTCCTCTGCATTTTTCCTAAAACTCATTTTCCTAAACCTCCTGTGCATATTGTTCCTCTGCATTTTTCCTAAAACTCGTGTATGAAGCTAGTGCATATTGTTCCTCTGCATTTTCCTAAAACTCGTGTATGAAGCAGTGCATATTGTTCCTCTGCATGTTTTTTTCCCTAATGTTGTTCTTTGCGTGTGCATGAAGCAGTGCATATTGTTCCTCTGCATTTTTTCTAAAACATATTGTTCCTAAAACTCTGCATTTTTGTTCGTGTATAAAAGCAGTGCATATTGTTCCTCTGCATTTTTTCCTAAAACTCGTGTATGAAGCAGTGCATATTGTTCCTCTACATGTTTTTCTAAAACTCGTGTATGAACCAGTGCATATTGTTCCTCTGCATTTTTCCTAAAACTGTGTCTGCATATTGTTCCTCTTTTCCTAAAACTCGTGCATGAAGCAGTGCATATTGTTCCTCTGCATTTTTCTAAAACTCGTGTAGTGAAGCATAGTGCATATTGTTTCTCTGCATTTTTTTCTAAAACTCGTGCATGAAGCAGTGCATATTGTTCCTCTGCATTTTTCCCTAAAACTCGTGTATGAAGCAGTGCATATTGTTCCTCTGCATTTTTCATAAAACTAATGAAGCAGTGCATATTGTTCCTCTGCATTTTCCTAAAACTCGTGTATGAAAGCAGTGCATATTGTTCCTCTAAAACTCATTTTTCTAAAACTCGTGCATGAAGCAGTGCATATTGTTCCTCTGCATATTGTTCCTCTGCATTTTTCTAAAACTCGTGTATGAAGCAGTGCATATTGTTCTGAAGTAGTAAAATTTCTGCTAAAACTTTTTTCTAAAAGTGCAGTGCATGTTTGTTCCTCTCATTTTTTAAAACTCGTGTATGAAGCAGTGCATATTGTTCCTCTGCATTTTTTAAAACTCTGCATTTTTTCCCGCTCGTGCATGAAGCAGTGCATATTGTTCCTCTGCATTTTTTAAAACTCGTGCATGAAGCAGTGCATATTGTTCCTCTTAATTTTTTTAAAACTCATGTAAGCAGTGCATATTGTTCCTCTGCATTTTTCCTAAAACTCGTGTATGAAGCAGTGCATATTGTTCCTCTGCATTTTTCCTAAAACTCGTGTATGAAGCAGTGCATATTGTTCCTCTGCATTTTTTCTAAAACTCGTGTATGAAGCAGTGCATATTGTTCCTCTGCATTTTTCCTAAAACTCGTGTATGAAGCAGTGCATATTGTTCCTCTGCATTTTTTCCTAAAACTCGTGCATGAAGCAGTGCATATTGTTCCTCTGCATTTTTTTCTAAAAACTCAGGCATGAAGCAGAAGCAGCATATTGTTCCTCTGCATTTTTCTCTAAAACTGTTTGTGCATAAAGCAGTGCATATTGTTCCTCTGCATTTTTTCCTAAAACTCGTGTATGAAGCAGTGCATATTGTTCCTCTGCATTTTTTTCCTAAAACTCGTGTATGAAGCAGTGCATATTGTTCCTCTGCATTTTTTCTAAAACTCGTGTATGAAAGCAGTGCATATTGTTCCTCTGCATTTTTCTAAAACTCGTGTATGAAGCAGTGCATATTGTTCCTCTGCATTTTCCCTAAAACTCGTGTATGAAGCAGTGCATATTGTTCCTCTCTGCATTTTCCTAAAACTTGTGACTGAAGCATTTTCCTCTGCATTTTTCTAAAACTCGTGCATGAAGCAGTGCATATTGTTCCTCTGCATTTTTCTAAAATTGTTCGTGCATAAAAGCAGTGCATATTGTTCCTCTGCATTTTTTCTAAAACTCGTGTATGAAGCAGTGCATATTGTTCCTCTGCATTTTCCTAAAACTCGTGTATGAAGCAGTGCATATTGTTCTCTGCATTTTTCCTAAAACTCGTGTATGAAGCAGTGCATATTGTTCCTCTACATTTTTCCTGTATGAAGTACATCTTTCCTAAAACTCGTGTATGCATATTTTTGCATTTTTCCTAAAACTCGTGTATAAAGCAGTGCATATTGTTCCTCTGCATTTTTCTAAAACTCATAAAAACTCGTGTATGAACAGTGCATATTGTTCCTCTGCATTTTTCTAAAACTCAGTGCATGAAGCAGTTGCATATTGTTCCTCTGCATTTTTCTAAAACTCGTGTATGAAGCAGTGCATATTGTTCCTCTGCATTTTTTTAAAACTCGTGTATGAAGCAGTGCATATTGTTCCTCACATTTTTTTCTAAAACTCGTGTATGAAGCAGTGTATATTGTTCCCTCTGCATTTTTTCTAAAACTCGTGTATGAAGCAGTGCATATTGTTCCTCTGCATTTTTTTTAAAACCTAATTGGTTACATGAAGCAGTGCATATTGTTCCTTTGCATTTTTTCCTAAAACTGTGTATGAAGCAGTGCATATTGTTCCTCTGCATTTTTTCTAAAACTCGTGTATGAAGCAGTGCATATTGTTCTCTGCATTTTTCTTAAACTCATTTTTTTGTTCCTCTATTTTTTCTAAAACTCGTGTATCACAGTGCATATTGTTCCTCTGCATTTTTTCCTAAAACTTTGTGTATGAAGCAGTGCATATTGTTCCTCTGCATTTTTTCCTAAAACTCGTGTATGAAGCAGTGCATATTGTTCCTCTGCATTTTTCCTAAAACTCTTGTATGAAGCAGTGCATATTGTTCCTCTGCATTTTTTCTAAAACTCGTGTATGAAGCAGTGCATATTGTTCTCTCTGCATTTTTTTCTAAAACTCGTGTATGAAGCAGTGCATATTGTTCCTCTGCATTTTCCCTAAAACTCGTGTATGAAGCAGTGCATTTATTGTTCTCTGCATTTTCCTAAAACTCGTGTATGAAGCAGTGCATATTGTTCCTCATTGTTCCTCTGCATTTTTTCTAAAACTCGTGCATGAAGCAGTGCATATTGTTTCTCTGCATTTTCCCTAAAACTCGTGTATGAAGCAGTGCATATTGTTCCTCTGCATTTTCGTGGATAAAACTCGTGTATGAAGCAGTGCATATTGTTCCTCTGCATTTTCCTAAAACTCGTGTATGTAAACATATTGTTCCTCTGCATTTTTCTAAAACTGTGTATGAAGCAGTGCATATTGTTCCTCTGCATTTTTTCTAAAACTCGTGCATGAAGCAGTGCATATTGTTCCTCTGCATTTTCCCTAAAACTCGTCCTCTACATTTTAAAGCAGTGCATATTGTTTTCTGCATTTCCTCTAAAACTCGTTTATGAAGCAGTGCATATTGTTCCTCTGCATTTTTTCTGTCCTAAAATGATAGTGCATATTATTCCTTTTCATTTTTTTAAGCAGTGCATATTGTTCCTCTGCATTTTTTCTAAAACTCGTGTATGAAGCAGTGCATATTGTTTCTCTGCATTTTTCCTAAACTCGTGCATGAATCCGCAAGTGTATATTGTTCCTCTTGAAGCAGTGCATATTGTTCCTCTGCATTTTTCTAAAACTCGTGCATGAAGCAGTGCATATTGTTCCTCTGCATTTTTCTAAAACTCGTGTATGAAGCTATGGTGCATATATTGTTCCTCTGCATTTTCCTAAAACTCGTGTATGAAGCAGTGCATATTGTTTCTCTGCATTTTTCCTAAAACTCTTGCATGAAGCAGTGCATATTGTTCCTCTGCATTTTTCTAAAACTCGTGTATTAAGCATTGCATATTGTTCCTCTGCATATTTTCCTAAAAAATTGTGCATGAAGCAGTGCATATTTTTCCTCTGCATTTTTCCTTAAACTCATGTGTGCATATGAAGTGTATGAAGCAGTGCATATTGTTCCTCTGCATTTTTCCATAAAACTAGTGTATGAAGCAATGCATATTGTTCCTCTGCATTTTTCTGTAAAACTCGTTTATGAAGCAGTAAATATTGTTCCTCTGCATTTTCCCTAAAACTCGTGTATGAAGAAGTGCATATTGTTCCTCTGCATTTTTCTATGAAGCAGTGCATATTGTTCTCTGCATTTTTCCTAAAACTCATACATGAAGCAAGTGCATATTGTTCCTCTGCATTTTTTCCTAAACTCTGTATAAATGAAGCAGTGCATATTGTTCCTCTGCATTTTTTTTAACTCTTGTATGAAACTCGTGCATATTGTTCCTTTGCATTTTTCCTAAACTCGTGCATAAAGCAGTGCATATGTTCCTCTGCATTTTCCCTAAAACTCGTGCATGAAGCAGTGCATATTGTTCCTCTGCATTTTTTCCCTAAAACTCGTGTATGAAGCAGTGTGCATATTGTTCCTCTGCATTTTCCTAAAACTCGTGTATGAAGCAGTGCATATTGTTCCTCTGTATTTTTCCTAAAACTCGTGCATGAAGCAGTGCATATTGTTCCTCTGCATTTTCCTAAAACTCGTGTATGAAGCAGTGCATATTGTTCCTCTGCATTTTTCTAAAACTCGTGTATGAAGCAGTGCATATTGTTCCTCTGCATTTTTTCCTAAAACTCGTGTTGTATGCATTTTTTCTAAAACTCATACATGTGAAGCAGTGCATATTGTTCCTCTGCATTTTTCCTAAAACTCGTGTATGAAGCAGTGCATATTGTTCCTCTGCATTTTTTCCCTAAAACTCGTGTACATGAAGCAGTGCATATTGTTCCTCTGCATTTTTCCTAAAACTCGTGTATGAAGCAGTGCATATTGTTCCTCTGCATTTTTCCTAAAACTCGTGTGTATGAAGCAGTGCATATTGTTCCTCTGCATTTTTCCTAAAACTCGTGTATGAAGCAGTGCATATTGTTCCTCTACATTTTCCTAAAACCGTGTATGAAACAGTGCATATTGTTCCTCTACATTTTTTTAAACTGTGCATATTGTTCCTCTGCATTTTTTCTAAAACTCGTGTATGAAGCAGTGCATATTGTTCCTCTGCATTTTTCCTAAACTCAATGTATTACTATTAATTTTTTCCTGCAGTAGTAGTAAAAACCAGTGCATATTGTTCCTCTGCATTTTCCCTAAAACTTGTTTTGTTCAACTTATTTTCTAAGAGTATATATTGTTTACTTATTTTTCTAAAACTCGTGCATGCATGTTTTCCTCTCACATTTTTTCTAAAACTCTAAATGTATGAAGCAGTGCATATTGTTCCTCTGCATTTTGCATTTTTTCCTCCATTTTTCTAAAACACTGAAGCAACATATTGTTCCTCTGCATTTTTCTAAAACTCGTGTATGAAGCAGTGCATATTGTTCATGATTTTTTCACTCGTGTGCAGTGCATATTGTTCCTCTGCATTTTTTCTAAACTCGTGCATGAAGCAGTGCATATTGTTCCTCTGCATTTTCCTAAAACCTGTGTATGAAGCAGTGCATATTGTTCCTCTGCATTTTTTCCTAAAACTCGTGTATGAAGCAGTGCATATTGTTCATCTGCATTTTTTCCTTAAAACTACATATTGTTCCTCTGCATTTTTTGAAGCAGTGCATTTTTGTTAAACTCTGCATTTTTCCTAAAACTCAGACCATGAAGCATTGCATATTGTTCCTCTGCATTTTCCCTAAAACTCGTGTATGAAGCAGTGCATATTGTTCCTCTGCATTTTTTCTAAAACGTTTTGCATGAATTTTCTAAAACAGTGCATATTGTTCTCTGCATTTTCCCTAAAACTCGTGTATAAAGCAGTGCATATTGTTCCTCTCATTTTTCCTAAAAACTCGTGTATGAAGCAGTGCATATTGTTCCCTGCATTTTCCTAAAACTCGTGTATGAAGCAGTGCATATTGTTCTCTCATTTTTTCCTAAGTCATTAGATAAAACTTTCTTCCTAAAACTCGTGCATGAAGCAGTGCATATTGTTCCTCTGCATTTTTGTATGAAAGTCAATTGTTCCTCTGCATTTTCCTAAAACTACAACAGTGAATATTGTGCATGAAGCAGTGCATATTGTTCCTTCTGCATTTTTTCTAAAACTCGTGCATGAAGCAGTGCCATATTGTGAAGCAATGCATATTGTTCCTCATTTTTCCCTAAAACTCGTGAATGAAGCAGTGCATATTGTTCCTCTGCATTTTTCCCTAAAAACTCGTGTATGAAGCAGTGCATATTGTTCCTCTGCATTTTTTTTCTAAAACTCATATTGTTCTCTCTGCATAAAAGTGTAGCAGTGCATATTGTTCCTCTGCATTTTTTCTAAAACTCGTGCATGAAAGCAGTGCATATTGTTCTCTACATTTTTTAAAACTCGTTTATGAAGCAATTGTTCCTCTGCATTTTTCTAAAACTCTTGTATGAAACAATGCATATTGTTCCTCTGCATTTTTTCCTAAAACTCGTGCATAAAAAATATTGTTTCTTTTCATTTTTCCCTAAAACTCGTGCATGAGCAGTGCATATTGTTCCTCTGCATTTTCCTAAAACTCGTGCATGAAGGTGCATGTTTGTTCTCTGCATTTTTAAAAAGTCGTGCATGAACAGTTGGTTATTTTTTCCTTGCATTTTTCTAAAACTTGTGTATGAAGCAGTGCATAACATTTTGTTCTAAACTCGTCTGCATATTTTTCCTCTGCATTTTCTAAAACTCGTGTATGAACCAGTGCATATTGTTCCTCTGCATTTTCCTAAAACGGTGCATGGAGCAGTGCATGTTTGTTCCTCTGCATTTTTTCTAAAACTCGTGCATGAAGAAGTGCATATTGTTCCTCTGCATTTTTTTCTAAAACTCGTGTATGAAGCAGTGCATATTGTTCTCTGCATTTTTCCTAAAACTCTAAAGTGCTCTCTTACATTTTCCTAAAATTCATTGTATGAAACAGTGCATATTGTTCCTCTGCATTTTTTCTAAAACTCGTGCATGAAGCAGTGCATATTGTTCCTCTGCATTTTTTTCTAAAAACTCGTAATTAGGCATTGCATATTGTTCCTCTGCATTTTCCTAAAACTCGTGTATGAAGCAGTCTTGTGTTCCTCTATTCTAGTTCCTCTGCATTGTTTTTTTAAAACTCATGAAGCAACGTGCATATTGTTCCTCTGCATTTTAAAACTCGTGTATGAAGCAGTGCATATTGTTCCTCTGCATTTTTTCCTAAAACTCGTGTATGAAGCAGTACATATTGTTTCTCTGCATTTTTCTAAAACTCGTGTATGAAGCAGTGCATATTGTTCCTCTGCATTTTTTAAAGTTCTTATTGTTCCTCTTCATTTTCTAAAACAGTGCAGTGCATGTTTGTTTCTCTGCATTTTTCTAAAACTCGTGCATGAAGCAGTGCATATTGTTCCTCTGCATTTTTCCTAAAACTCGTGCATGAAGCAGTGCATATTGTTTTCTGCATTTTTCTAAATTTTCGTGTATGAAGAAGCAGTGCATATTGTTCCTCTGCATTTTTTCCTAAAACTCGTGCATGAAGCAGTGCATATTGTTCCTCTGCATTTTTTTAAACTGTGTATGAACTCAGTGCATATTGTTCCTCTGCATTTTTCCTAAATCTCGTGTGAGGCAGTGCATATTGTTCCTCTCATTTTCTCTGAAACTTTATGAGCAGTGCATATTGTTTCCTCTGCATTTTTCTAAAACTCGTGTATAAAGCAGTGCATATTGTTCCTCTGCATTTTTTCTAAAACTATTGTATGAAGCAGTGCATATTGTTCCTCTACTATGCATTTTCCCTAAAACTCGTGCATAAAGCAGTGCATATTGTTCCTCTGCATGTTTTTTTCGTGTATGAAGCCACTGTTCCTCTGCATTTTTCTAAAAACTCGTGCATGAAGCATCTTTTGCATATTGTTCCTCTGCATTTTTCCTAAAACTCGTGTATGAAGCAGTGCATATTGTTCCTCTGCATTTTTACCTAAAACTCATTGTATTTTGAAGCAGTGCATATTGTTTCTGCATTTTCCTAAAACTCTTGCATGAAGCAGTGCATATTGTTCTCTGCATTTTTCCTAAAACTCGTGCATGAAGCAGTGCATATTGTTCCTCTACATTTTTCCTAAAACTCGTGTATAAAGCAGTGCATATTGTTCCTTGCATTTTTTAAACTCGTGCATGAAGCAGTGCATATTGTTCCTCTGCATTTTCCTAAAACTGTGTATAAAACAAACATATTGTTCCCTCTGCCTTTTTCCTAAAACTCGTGCATGAAGCAGTGCATATTGTTCCTCTACATTTTTCCTAAAACTCGTGCATGAAGCAGTGCATATTGTTCCTCTGCATTTTTTCTAAAACTCGTGCATTGAAGCAGTGCATATTGTTCCTCTGCATTTTTAAACTCGTGTATGAAGCAGTGCATATTGTTCCTCTGCATTTTTCTAAAACTCCTATGAAGCAGTGTATATTGTTCCTCTGCATTTTTCAAAACTATGTATGAAGGTAGTGCATATTGTTCCTCTGCATTTTCCCTAAAACTGTGTATGAAGCAGTGCATATTGTTCCTCTGCATTTTTCTAAAACTCGTGCATGAAGCAGTGCATATTGTTCCTCTGCATTTTTCCTAAAACTCGTTATGAAGCAGTGCATATTGTTCCTCTGCATTTTTCTAAAACTCGTGTATGAAGCAGTGTATATTGTTTCCTCTGCATTTTTTTCCTAAAACTCGTGTATGCAGCAGTGCATATTGTTCTCTGCATTTTTCTAAAACTCTTTGCATGAAGCAGTGCATATTGTTCCTCTGCATTTTTCCCTAAAACTCGTGTATGAAGCAGTGCATATTGTTCCTCTGCATTTTTCCTTAAAACTCGTGTATGAAGCAGTGCATATTTTTCCTCTGCATTTTCCTAAAACTCGTTGTGAAGCAGTGCATATTGTTCCTCTGCATTTTTCCCTAAAACTCGTGCATGAAGCAGTTCATATTGTTCCTCTGCATTTTTCCGTAAAACTCGTGTATGAAGCAATGCATATTGTTCCTCTGCCTTTCCCCCCAAAACTCGTGTATGGAGCAGTGCATGTTGTTCCTCCGCATTTTTTCCTAAAACTCGTGTATGAAGCGGAGCATATTGTTCCTCTGCATTTTCACTAAAACTCGTGTATGAAGCAGTGCATATTGTTCCTCTGCATTTTCCCTAAAACTCGTGCATGAAGCAGTGCATATTGTTCCTCTACATTTTTCCTAAAACTCGTGCATAAAGCAGTGCATATTGTTCCTCTGCATTTTTCCTAAAACTCATGTATGAAGCAGTGCATATTGTTCCTCTGCATTTTTCCCTCGTGCATGAAACATGCATATTGTTCCTCTGCATTTTTCCTAAAACTCGTGTATGAAGCAGTGCATATTGTTCCTCTGCATTTTTCCCTAAAACTCGTGTATGAAGCAGTGTATATTGTTCCTCTGCATTTTTCCTAAAAGTCGTGTATTGCAATTGTTCCTCTGCATTTTCCTAAAACTCTGAAGCAGTGCATTGTTCTGCATTTTAAAACTCTGAAGCAAGTGCATATTTTCTCTAAAACTCGTGTATGAAGCAGTGCATATTGTTCCTCTGCATTTTCCTAAAACTCGTGCATGAAGCAGTGCATATTGTTCCTCTGCATTTTTTTCTAAAACTCGTGTCATGAGGCAGTGCATATTGTTCCTCTGCATTTTCCTAAAACTCATGTATGCAAAGCAGTGCATATTGTTCCTCTGCATTTTCCTAAAACTCGTGTATGAAGCAGTGCATATTGTTCCTCTGCATTTTCCTAAAACTCGTGTATGAAGCAGTGCATATTGTTCCTCTGCATTTTCCTAAAAACTCGTGCATGAAGCAAGTGCATATTGTTCCTCTATTTTTTCTAAAACTCGTGTATGAAGCAGTGCATATTGTTCCTCTGCATTTTTCCTAAAACTCGTGCATGAAGCAGTGCATATGTGTTTCTCTGCATTTTTCCTAAAACTCGTGCATGAAGCAGTGCATATTGTTCCTCTGCATTTTCCTCTAAAACTCGTGTTCATGAAGCAGTGCATATTGTTCCTCTGCATTTTCCTAAAACTCTTGCATGAAGCAGTGCATGTTTGTTCCTCTGCATTTTCTCTAAAACTCGTGCATGAAGCAGTGCATATTGTTCCTCTGCATTTTTCCTAAAACTCTCTTATGAAGCAGTGCATGTTGTTCCTCTGCATTTTTTCTAAAACTCGTGTAGCAAACAATGCATATTGTTCCTCTTGTAAAACTCCATGAAGCTGCATTTGTTTCTGCATTTTCCCTAAAACTCGTGTATGAAGCAGTGCATATTGTTCCTCTGCATTTTTTCTAAAACTCGTGTATGAAGCAGTGCATATTGTTCCTCTGCATTTTTTCCTAAAACTCGTGCATGAAGCAGTGCATATTGTTCCTCTGCATTTTTTCTAAAACTCGTGTATGAAGCAGTGCATATTGTTCCTCTGCATTTTTTCTAAAACTCGTGTATGAAGCAGTGCATATTGTTCCTCTGCATTTTTTCTAAAACTCGTGCATGAAGCAGTGCATATTGTTTCTCTACATTTTTTCTAAAACTCGTGTATGGAGCAGTGCTTATTGTTCTTCTGCATTTTCCCTAAAAGTGTGTATGAAGCTGTGCATATTGTTCCTATGCATTTTCTCCTAAAACTCTTGCATGAAACAGATCATATTGTTCCTCTATATTTTTCCTAAAAATCGTGTATTAAGCAGTGCATATTGTTTCTCTGCATTTTTTCTAAAACTCAGGCATGAACCAGCGCATATTGTTCCTCTGCATTTTTTACTAAAAGTGTGTATGAAGCATTGCATATTGTTCCTCTGCATTTTCCCTAAAACTCGTTTCATAAGCAGTGCATATTGTTCCTCTGCATTTTCCTAAATTCTCATGAAGCAGTGCATATTGTTCCTCTGCATTTTCCCTAAAACTCATTATAGCAAAGCACTGTATATTGTTCCTCTGCATTTTTCCTAAAACTCGTGCATGAAATAGTGCATATTGTTCCTCTGCACTTTTTCCTAAAACTCATATATGAAGCAGTTCATATTGTTCCTCTGCATTTTCCTAAAAGTCGTTTATGAAAGCAGTGCATATTGTTCCTCTGCATTTTTCTAAAACTCAGGTATGAAGCATTGCATATTGTTCCTCTGCATTTTCCCTAAAACTCGTGTATGAAGCAGTGCATATTGTTCCTCTGCATTTTTCCCTAAAACTCGTGTAAAAGCAGTGCATATTGTTCCTCTGCATTTTCCTAAAACTCGTGTATGAAGCAGTGCATATTGTTCCTCTGCATTTTCCTAAAACTCGTGTATGAAGCAGTGCATATTGTTCCTCTGCATTTTTCCTAAAACTCGTGCATGAAGCAGTGCATATTGTTCCTCTCATTTTTCCTAAAACTCGTGCATGAAGCAGTGCATATTGTTCCTCTGCATTTTCACTAAAACTTGTTATGAAGCAGTGCATATTGTTCCCTCTGCATTTTTCCTAAAACTCGTGGCTATGAAGCAGTGCATATTGTTCCTCTGCATTTTTCTAAAACTTTCATAAAACAGTGCATATTGAAATTTCCTAATGATGTTTTGAAGCAATGCATTTTCTCTAAAACTCGTTGTATGAAGCAGTGTTATTGTTACTCTGCATTTTTCTAAAACTCGTGATGAAGCTCTGCATATTGTTCCTCTGCATTTTTTAAAACTCGTAAAACATATATTGTTCCTCTGCAAAATGTCAGTGCATTGTTCCTCTGCATTTTTCCTAAAAGTATAAAGCAGTGCATATTGTTCCTCTGCATTTTCCCTAAAACTCATGCAGATGAAGCAGTGCATATTGTTCTTCTGCATTTTTTCCCACAACTCGTGTATGAAGCAGTGCATATTGTTCCTTTGCATTTTGTGCATGAAGCAGTGCATATTGTTCCTCTGCATTTTTTTCTAAAACTCATGCATGAAGCAGTGCATATTGTTCCTCTGCATTTTGTTTTCTAAAACTCGTGTATGAAGCAGTGCATATTGTTCCTCTGCATTTTTCCCTTAAACTCGTGCATGAAGCAGTGTATATTGTTCCTCTGCATTTTTCCTAAAACTCGTGCTTGAAGCAGTGCATATTGTTCCTCTGCATTTTTACTAAAACATGTGTATGAAACAGTGCATATTGTTTCTCTGCATTTTTCCCTAAAGTTCGTTCATGAAGCAGTGCATATTGTTCATCTGCATTTTTCCCTAAAACTCTTGTATGAAGCAGCACATATTGTCCCTCTGTATTTTTTTTCTAAAACTTGTGCATGAAACAGAGAATATTGTTCCTCTGCATTTCTTCTTAAACTCTCTTATTAGGCATTGCATATTGTTCCTGTGCATTTTTCCCTAAAACTCGTGTATGAAGCAGTGTATATTGTTCCTCTGCATTTTTTTAAAACTCGTGCATGAAGCAGTGCATATTGTTCCTCTTCACTTTTCCCTAAAACTCGTGTATGAAGCAGTGCATATTGTTCCTTTGCATTTTCCCTAAAAGTCGTTTATGAAGCAGTGCACATTTTTCCTCTGCATTTTCCCCTAGAACTCGCACATAAAGCAGTTCATATTGTTCCTCTTCAATTTTTTCTAAAACTATTGTATGAAGCAGTGCATATTGTTCCTCTGCATTTTTCCCTAAAATTCGCGTATAAAGCAATGCATGATGTTCCTGTGCATTTTTCCCTAAAACTCGTGCATGAAGCAGTGTATATTGTTCCTCTGCATTTTTTTTCTAAAACTCGTGTATGAAGCAGTGCATGTTGTTCCTCTGCATTTTCCCTAAAAGTCGTGCATGAAGCAGTGCATATTGTTCCTCTGATTTTTTTCCCTAAAACTCGTGGATGAAGCAGTGCGTATTGTTCCTCTGCATTTTTCTAAAACTCGTGTTCCTCTGCATGAAGCAGTGCATATTGTTCCTCTGCATTTTTCCTAAAACTCGTGCGTGAAGTTTCCTCTGCACATATTGTTCTCTGCATTTTCCCTAAAACTCGTGCATGAACAGTGCATATTGTTCCTCTGCATTTTTTCCTAAAACTCGTGCATGAAGCAGTGCATATTGTTCCTCTGCATTTTCCTAAACTCGTTGTGAAGCAGTGCATATTGTTCCTCTGCATTTTTTCTCTAAAACTTGTTCTTCTGCATTTATGAAGCAGTGCATATTGTTCCTCTGCATTTTTCTAAAACTCATAAAGCAGTACATGTAATTGTTCCTCTGCTAAAACTGAAGCAGTGCATATTGTTCCTGTGCATTTTCCCTAAGCTTGTGCATTTTTCCTCTCCATTTTCCTAAACTCGTGCATGAAGCAGTGCATATTGTTCTCTGCATTTTCCCTAAAACTCGTGTATGAAGCAGTGCATATTGTTCCTCTGCATTTTCCTAAAACTCGTGTATGAAGCAGTGCATATTGTTCCTCTGCATTTTTCCTAAAACTCGTGTATGAAGCAGTGCATATTGTTCCTCTGCAATTTTCCTAAAACTCATGCATGACAAACAGTGCATATTGTTCCTCTGCATTTTTTTAAAATTCGTGTATAAAGCAGTGCATATTGTTCTCTGCATTTTCCTAAAACTCATGTATGAAGTAGTGCATATTGTTCCTCTGCATTTTTCCTAAAACTCGTGTAAAGCAGTGCATGTTGTTCCTCTGCATTTTCCCTAAAACTCGTTCATGAAGCAGTGCATATTGTTCCTCTGCATTTTTCTAAAACTCGTGGATGAAGCAGTGTATATTGTTCCTCTGCATTTTTCTAAAAAACTTTGTATAAGCATTGTGCATCTTTGTTCCTCATTTTTCTCCTAAAACTCGTGCATGAAGCAGTGCATATTGTTCCTCTGCATTTTTCTAAAACTCATTTTGTTTGAAGCAAGTGCATATTGTTCCTCTTCATTTTTTCTAAAACTCGTGTATGAAGCAGTGCATATATTGTTCCTCTGCATTTTTCCTAAAACTCGTGCGTGAAGCACTGCATATTGTTCCTCTGCATTTTCCTAAAACTCGTGCAAAGTGCATATTGTTCTCTGCAAAAACTCGTATGAAGGAGCATTGTTATATTGTTCCTCTGCATTTTCCTAAAACTTTGCGTGAAGCAGTGCATAATTTTTTCCTCTGCATTTTCTAAAACTCGTTCATAAAGTGCATGTTGCTCAATTATATTATTTTCTCTGCATTTTCACTAAAAAGTGCATTAAGCAGTGCATATTGTTCCTCTGCATTTTTCTAAAACTCGTTTATTTTTCCTCTGCATTTTCCTAAAATTCGTATGAAGCAGTGCATATTGTTCCTCTGCATTTTTCCCTAAAACTCGTGTATGAAGCAGTGCATATTGTTCCTCTGCATTTTTCTAAAACTCGTGTATAGCAAATTGTTCCTCTGCATTTTTCTAAAACTTGTATGAAGCAGTGCATATTGTTCCTCTGCATTTTTCCTAAAACTCGTGCATGAAGTGCATATTGTTCCTCTACATTTTCCATAAAACTCGTGTATAAAGCAGTGCATATTGTTCCTCTGCATTTTCCCTAAAACTCAGTGCATAAAATGCTGTTCCTCTCATTTTCCTGAAGCAGTGCATATTGTTCCTCTGCATTTTCCCTAAAACTCGTTCATGAAGCAGTGCATATTGTTCCTCTGCATTTTTCCTAAAACTCGCTAAAACTTGTGCATATTGTTCCTCTGCATTTTTTCTAAAACATGTGTATGAAACAGTGCATATTGTTTCTCTGCATTTTTCCTAAAATTCGTATATAAAATATTGCATATTGTTCCTCTGCATATTTTCTAAACTCGTGCACAAAGCAGTGCATATTGTTCCTCTGCATTTTTCTAAAACTCTTGTATGAAGCAGTGCATATTGTTCCTCTGCATTTTTTCCTAAAATCGTGCATGAAGCAGTTCATATTCTTCCTCTGCATTTTTCCTAAACTTTGTATGAAGCAGTGCATATTGTTCCTCTGCATTTTTCCTAAAACTCGTGTATGAAGCAGTGCATATTGTTCCTCTGCATTTTCCTAAAACTCGTCCATAAACAAGCAGTTCCTCTGCATATTGTTCCTCTGTGATTTTTCTAAAACTCGTGTATGCAGTGGTTATTATTGTTCCTCTGCATATTGTTTCTCTGATTTTTCCCTAAAACTCGTTATGAAGCAGTGCATATTGTTCCTCTGCATTTTTCTAAAAACTAAAACTCGTGTACAAAGCAGTGCATATTGTTCCTCTGCATTTTCCTAAAACTCGTGTATGAAGCAGTGCATATTTTTCTAAAACTCTGAAGCAGTGCATTTTTTCCTCTGCACTAAAACTCGTGTATGAAGCAATGTATATTGTTCCTCTGCATTTTTTCACTAAAACTCATGCATGCAGCAGTGCATATTGTTCCTCTGCATTTTTTAAAACTCATTGTATGAAGCAGTGGATATTGTTCCTCTGCATTTTTCCCTAAAAAGCAGTGGATATTGTTCGGTTAAACTCGTGCATGAAGCAGTGCATATTGTTAAGACTCTGAAGCAGAACAAATTTTCCTCTAAAACTATTGTATGAAGCAGTGCATATTGTTCCTCTGCATTTTTCCTAAAACTCGTGTATAAAAGCCAGTGCATGATTGTTTCCCTGCATTTTCCTCTATAAACTCGCAAGCAGTGCATATTGTTCCTCTGCATTTTCCCTAAAAACTTGTTCCCTCTGCAACTGTGCAAGTTCCACCATTTTTGTTAAAACTCTGAAGCATTTGCATTTTTCTAAAACTCGTGCATGAAGCAGTGCATATTGTTCCTCTGCATTTTAAAACTAATTTTCTGCATTTTTCCTATAACTCGTGCATGAAGCAGTGCATATTGTTCCTCTGCATTTTTCCTAAAACTGTATGAAGCAGTGAATATTGTTCCTCTGTAACAGTGCATTGTTCCTCTGCATTTTCCCTAAAATTCGTGCATGAAGCAGTGCACATATTGTTCCTCTGCATTTTTTCCTAAAACTCGTGTATGAAGCAGCAGGTTGTTCCTCTGCATTTTTCCTAAAACTTGTGCATTTGTATTGTTCCCTGCATTTTTCTAAAACTCGTGCATGAAGCAGTGCATATTGTTCCTCTGCATTTTTCCTAAAACTCGTGCATGAAGCAGTGCATATTGTTCCTCTGCATTTTCCTAAAACTTGTTCTTCACTTTCCCTAAAGCTCGTGTCATGAAGCTTGCATATTGTTCCTCTGCATTTTTCCTAAAACTGAAGCAGTGCATATTTTTTTCCTCTGCACATGAAGCAGTGCATATTGTTCCTCTGCATTTTTCCCTAAACTCGTGCATGAAACAGTGCATATTTTTCTCTGCATTTTCCCTAAGTCGTATATTTTTCCTCTGCATTCCTTCAATGCTAGAAATGAAGCCAGTTCATATTGTTTCCTCTTCATTTTCCCTAAAACTCGTGCATGAAGGTCATATTGTTTCTCTGCATTTTCCCTAAAACTCGTGTATAAAGAGTGCATGTTTTCCTCTGCTTTTTTTCCTAAAAGTCGTTCATGAAACAGTGCATATTGTTCCTCTGCATTTTTTCTAAAACTCGTGTATGAAGCAGTGCATTGTTTCTCTGCATAAAACTTGTTCCAGTGCGTATTTTCCTCTGTATTTTTCCTAAAACTCGTGCATGAAGCAGTGCATATTGTTCCTCTGCATTTTTCTAAAACTCGTTCTTGAAGCAGTGCATATTGTTCCTCTGCATTTTTCTAAAACTCGTTCATGAAAGTGCATGATGTTCCTCTGCATTTTTTCCTAAAACTCGTGTATGAAGCAATGCATATTGTTCCTCTGCATTTTTCATAAACTATCGTCATGAAGCAGTGCATATTGTTTCCTTAGTGCATTTTTTTTGTAAAACTCGTTATGAAGCAGTGCATATTGTTCCTCTGCATTTTTCTAAAACTCGTGTTTGAAGCAGTGCATATTGTTCCTCTGCATTTTTCCTAAAACTCGTTGCATGAAGCAGTGCATATTGTTCCTCTACATTTTCTAAAACTCGTGTATGAAGCAGTTCATATTGTTCCTCTGCATTTTTTTCTAAACTCGTGTATGAAGCAGTGCATATTGTTCTGTATTTTTCTGCATTTTTCCATAAAACTCTTGTATGAAGCAGTGCATGATTGTTCCTCTGCATTTTTTCCTAAAACTCGCTCCTAAACACGTGCATGAAGTGTCCTGCATTTTTTCTTCCTATTGTTCCTCTGCATTTTTTCTAAAACTATTGTGCATGAAGCAGTGCATATTGTTCCTCTGCATTTTTCCTAAAACTCGTGCCATGAAGCAGTGCATTGTTCCTCTGCATTTTCCTAAAACTCGTGGATGAAGCAGTGCAGTTGTTCCTCTGCATTTTCCTAAAAGTCGTGTATGAAGCAGTGCATATTGTTCCTCTGCATGTTTTCCTAAAACTCTTTGTATGAAGCAGTGCATATTGTTCCTCTGCATTTTTCTTAAACTCTTTGTATGAACAGTGCATGTATATTGTTCTCTGCATTTTTCCCTAAAACTCGTTCATGAAGCAGTGCATATTGTTCTCTGCATTTGTTAAACCCGTGCATGAAGCCATGCTTTTCTCTGCATTTTTTTTAGGCATTGCATATCGTTCCTCTGCATTTTCCTAAAACTCTCGTGCATAAGCAGTGTAAGCAGTTGTTCCTCTGCATTTTTCACTAAAACTTGTGTATGAAGCAGTGCATATTGTTCCTCTGCATTTTTTTACTAAAACATATTGTTTCCTCATATATTTTTATGAAATGAAGCAGTGCATATTGTTCCTCTGCATTTTCCTAAAACTCGTGTGAAGCAGTGCATATTGTTCCTCTGCATTTGTTCGTGCATGAAGCAGTGCATATTGTTCCTCTGCATTTTCCTAAAACTCGTGCATGAAGCAGTGCATATTGTTCCTCTGCATTTTTCTAAAACTCGTGCATGAAGCAGTGCATATTGTTCCTCTGCATTTTTAAACTCTTGTAAAGCAGCTTAAGTTTTCATTTTCTCAGTTATATTGTTCCTCTGCATTTTTCCTAAAACTCGTCCATGAAGCATATATTGTTCCTCTGCATTTTTCCTAAAACTCGTGTGTGAAGCAGTGCATATTGTTCCTCTGCATTTTCCCTAAAACTCGTGCATGAAGCAGTGCATATTGTTCCTCTGCATTTTTTCCTAAAGCATATTCGTTCCTCTGAAGCAGTGCAGTACATTTTGTTCCTCTGCAATTTTTTCCCTAAAACTCGTTTTTGAAACAGTGCATATTGTTCCTCTGCATTTTCCCTAAAACTCGTGCATGAAGCAGTTCATATTGTTCCTCTTCATTTTTCCTAAAACTCGTTTAAAAGTGCATATTGTTCCTTTGCATAAAACTCGTTTCAGTAGCATTATATTGTTCCTCTGCATTTTCCCTAAAACTCGTGTATGAAGCAATGCATATTGTTCCTCTGCATTTTCCTAAAACTCTTCATGAAGCGTGCATATTGTTCCTCTGCAGTAAACCTCATATTGTTCCTCTTAATTTTTTAAAACTCTGCATGAAGCAGTGCATATTGTTCCTCTGCATTTTTCCTAAAACTCGTGTATGAAGCAGTGCATATTGTTCCTCTGCATTTTCTGCATTTTCTAAAAAGTCGTGTATGAAGCAGTGCATATTTTTTCCTCTGCATTTTTCCCTAAAACTCGTTCATGAAGCAGTGCATATTGTTTCTCTGCATTTTCTAAAACTCGTGCAGTGTTGAAGCAGTGCATATTGTTCCTCTATGCATTTTTCCTAAAACTCGTGCATGTGAAGCAGTACATGTTGTTCCTCTGCATTTTTCTCTAAAATTCGTCATGCAAAGCAGTGCATGATTGTTCCTCTGCATTTTTTCTAAAACTCGTGTATGAAGCAGTGCATATTGTTCCTCTGCATTTTCCTAAAACTCGTGCGTGCATATTGTTCCTCTGCATTTTCCCTAAAACTCGTGTATGAAGCAGTACATATTGTTCCTCTTTTTTCCTAAAACTCGTGTGAAGCAGTGCATATTTTCCTCTGCATTTTTTCTAAAACTTGTACATGAAGCAGTGCATGTTGTTCATTGCATTTTTCTTGTTGAAGCAGTGCATATTGTTTCTCTACATTTTTCCTAAAAGTCGTATGGGCATGAAGCAGTGCATGTGTGTTCTCTCCATTTTTCCTAAAATTCGTTGCATGAGGCTGTGCATCATATTGTTCCTCTGCATTTTTTTCTAAAATTCGTGTATAAGCAATGCATATTGTTCCTCTGCATTTTGTTCCTCTCTAGTGTGTATTAAATTGCATATTGTTCTCTGCATTAAGCAGTACTTATTGTTCCTCTGTATTTTTCTGAAAACTCGAGTATGAAACAGTACATACTGTTCCTCTGCATTTTTCCCTAAAACTTTTTTATCTCGTGCATGGGTAAAACTCGTGTATGAAGCATTGCATATTGTTCCTCTGCATTTTTTTTCAAAAAACCGTGCATGAAGCAATGCATATTGTTCCTCTGCATTTTTCCCTAAAAGTGTGTATGAAGCAGTGCATATTGTTCCTCTGCATTTTTTCTAAAACTCGTGCATGAAGCAGTGCATATTGTTCCTCATCTTTTTTCCTTAAAACTCGTGTATGAAGCAGTGCATATTGTTCTCTGTTTTTTCCTAAAGCTTGTTAATATTCTGCATTTTCCATAAAACTAGTGTAGCAGTAATGCTTATTGTTCCTCTGCATTTTTTTCTAAAACTCATTGTTCCTCTGCATAAAACTCGTGACTACACATTGTTCCTCTCATTTTTCTAAAACTCATGTATTAGGCATTGCATATTGTTCCTGTGCATTTTCCTAAAATTCGTGTATGAAGCAGTGCATATTGTTCCTTTGCATTTTTTCCCTAAAACTCATTTTGTAAAATGAAGCATTGTTCTCTGCATTTCCCTTCCTGCATGCAGTCATATTGTTTCTCATTTTTCCCTAAAACTCGTTTATGAAGCTGTGTATTGTTCCTCTGCATTTTTCACTAAAACTCGTATATAGCAATGCATATGCAATCTTGTTTGTTCTCTCATTGCACTCTGCATTTTTCTAAAACTCGTGTATGAAGAATGGATATTGTTCCTCTGCATTTTTCTAAAACCCTTGAGTGTGAAGCAGTGTGTTCAATATTTTGTTCCTCTGCATTTTTCCTAAAATCGTGCATGAAGTAGTTCATATTCTTGTTCTTCATTTTTTTTCTAAAACAGTGCATATTGTTCTTTGCATTTTCCTAAAAGCAGTGCATATTGTTCCCTCTGCATTTTTCCTAAAACTCGTGCATAAGCAGTGTATGATGTTCCTCTGCATTTTTCCTAAAATTCAGTCCATTGTTCCTCTGCATCTTTCCCTAAAACTCGTGTAAAGCGTATTTTGTTTCCTCTGTCTAAAACGTTGCATGTTCATATTGTTCCTCTGCATTTTTCTCAAACTCGTGTATGAAGCATTGCATGTTATTCCTCTGATTTTCCTAAAATTCGTGCATGTAAACAGTATATATTGTTCCTCTACATTTTTTAAAACCTAAAACTCTGTAAAATGAAGCAGTGCAATTGTTCCTCTGCATTTTCCCTAAAACTCTAAAACTCATTGCATGAAGCAGTGCATATTTTTCCTCTGCGTTTTTCTAAAACTCAGGTATGAAGCAGTACATATTGTTCCTCTGCATTTTTTCCCTAAAACTCGTTTATGAAGCAGTGCATATTGTTCCTCTGCATTTTCCTAAAACTTGTGCGTGAAGCAGTGTATATTGTTTCTCTGCATTTTTCTAAAACTCGTTCATGAAGCAGTGCATGTTGTTCCTCTGCATTTTCCCTAAAACTCGTGTATGAAGCAATGTAAATTGTTCCTCTGCATTTTCACTAAAACTCGTGTATGAAGCAGTGGATATTGTTCCTCTACATTTTCCCTAAAACTCGTGCATGAAGCAGCTGGATATTGTTCCTCTAGACTTATTTTCCTAAGAACTAATTGGTTAAACTCGTGTATGAAGCAATAAATTCCTCTAAATTGTTCCTGTGCATGAAGTACTTGTGCATAGTTGTTCCTCTGCATTTTTTCTAAAACTCGTGATTGAAGCAATGCATTATTTTCCTCTAAGCATTTTTTCAAAACTCGTTCATGAAGCAGTGCATGTTTTCCTCTGCATTTTTCTTCATGTTCTCTGCATTTTTCCATTTTTGTCTAAGACTCGTGTATTGAAGCAGTGCATATTGTTCCTCTGCATTTTTCCTAAAACTCGTGCATTGAAGCAGTGCATATTGTTCCTCTGCATTTTTATAAAACTCGTGTATGTGGCAGTGCATATTGTTCCTCTGCATTTTCCCTGAAACTCGTGCATGAAGCAGTGCATATATTGTTCCTCTGCAGTTTTTTTTAAACTCGTTTATGAAGCAGTGCATATTGTTCCTCTGCATTTTTCTAAAACATATTGTTCCTTTTGCATTTTTGCATATTTGAAGCAGTACTGTATTGTTCCTCTTCACTTTTCCTAAAATTGTTCCTCTGCATTTTTGTGTGAAGCAGTGCATATTTTCTCTGCATTTAACTAAAACTCGTGTATGAAGGACTATATATTTTCCCTTAAACTCGTGCATGGCAGTGCATATTGTTCCTCTGCATTTTTCCTAAAAAGTCGTTTATGAAGCAGTGCACATTTGTTCCTCTGCATTTCCTAGAACTCCGCATAAGAAACCCAGTTCCTCTATTGTTCCTCTTCAATTTTTCTAAAACTCGTTCCCTCAGTGCATTTTCCTCTGCATTTTTTTCCTAAAACTCGTTTATGAAGCAGTGCATATTGTTCCTCTGCATTTTTCTAAAACTCTAAACTCTGTGTATAAAGCAGTGCATATTGTTCCTCTGCATTTTTCCTAAAACTCGTTCATGAAGCAGTGCATATTGTTCCTCTGCATTTTTCCCTAAAACTCGTGTATGAAGCAGTGCATATTGTTCCTCTCCATTTTTTCTAAAACTCGTGTATGAAGCAGTGCATATTGTTCCTCTGCATTTTTTCTAAAACTCATTATAGGCAGAAATGCATATTGTTCCTCTGTATTTTTCCTAAAAACAGTAATACTTGTTCCTCTGCATTTTTAAAAGCTCATATTGTTCCTCTGCATTTTTCCTAAAACTGTTATGAAGGTCATATTGTTCCTCTGCATTTTTTCTAAATATATGAAGCAGTGCATATTGTTCCTCTGCATTTTTTCCTCAATAAAACTCGTGTCGTCTACATTTCCCTAAAACTCATTCATGAAGTATTGTTTATTGTTCTCATTTTTCCTAAAACTCGTGCGTGAAGCTGTACATATTGTTCCTCTGCATTTTACTTAAAACTCGTGTATAGGCTTTTCTATATTGTTCCTCTGCATTTTCTAAAACTCACGTGTAGAAGCAGTATGTGTTCCTCATCTTTTCCCCTAAAACTCGTGCATGAAGCAGTGCATATTGTTCCTCTGTATTTTTCCTAAAAGTCATTTATGAAGCAGTGCATAGTGTTCCTCTGCATTTTCCTAAAACTCTTGTATGAAGCAATACATATTGTTCCTCTGCATTTTTCCCCTAAAACTCATTTGTAAGCAGTACATATTATTTCCTTTTCATTTTCCCTAAAACTCGTGCATGAAGCGGTGTATATTGTTCTCTGCTGTTTTTCTAAAACTCATGCATGAAGCAGTGCATGTTTGTTTCTGTGCATTTTTCTCAGAAAGTCGTGCATGTTCCACCCAGTGCATGTTGTTCCTCTGCATTTTCCCTAAAACTCGTGCATGAAACCAGGTACATGTTGTTTCCACTGCATTTTCTAAACGCTCGTGTATGTAGCTGTGCATATTGTTCCTCAGCATTTTTCCTAAAACTCGTGTATGTGTACATGTTGTTCCTCTGTATTTTTCCTAAACTCATTTGCAAGTAGTAAATATTGTTCCTCTGCATTTTCCTAAAACTCATTATTTCGAAGCCGTGTATATGTTTCCTCTGCATTTTTTTAAAACTCGTACATGAAGAAAATTGCATAGTGTTCCTCTGCATTTTTCTAAAACTCGAGTGTGAAGCAATTGCACATATTGTTCCTATGCATTTTTCCTAAAACCTCATACATGAAGCAACGCATATTTGTTCCTTTGCATTTTCCTAAAATTCAGCGCCATGAAGCAGTACATATTGTTTCTTCTGCATTTTTTCCTAACTCATGTATGAAGCAGTGCATATTGTTCCTTTGCATTTTCCTAAAACTCATTGCATGCACCAGTGCATGTGTTCCTCTGCATTTCCACAAACTCGTGCTTTTGAGCGTTTGTGGTCTATACATTTTTCCCTAAAACTCGTGTATGAAGCAGTGCATATTGTTCCTCTGCATTTTCCCTAAAACTCGTGCATGAAGCAGTGCATATTGTTCCTCTGCATTTTCCTCTAAAACTCGTGCATATGCATTTTCCTAAAGCGTTCATGTGCAAATATTGTTCCTCTGCATTTTTTCCCTAAAACTCGTTGCATAAAGCAGTGCATATTGTTCCTCTGCATTTTTCCTAAAACTCGTGCATGAAGCAGTGCATATTGTTTCTGCTCAGTGCATTTCCTTTTCTAAACTCATATTGTTCTCTGCATTTTTCCTAAAACTCGTTTAAGAAGCAGTGCATATTGTTCCTCTGCATTTTTCCCTAAAACTCGTGTATGAAGCAGTGCATATTGTTCCTCTGCATTTTTCTAAAACTCTGTGCATAGAAGCAGTGCATATTGTTCCTCTGCATTTTTCCTAAACTCGTGTATGAAGCAGTGCATATTGTTCCTCTGCATTTTTCTAAAACTCATTGTATGAAGCAGTGCATATTGTTCCTCTGCATTTTTTCTAAAACTCGTGTATGAAGCAGTGCATATTGTTCCTCTCTCATTTTTCCTAAGACTCTAAAACAGTTCATATTGTTCCTCTTCATTTTTCTAAAACTCGTATAGTGCATATTGTTCCTCTGCATTTTCCCTAAACCTCGTGTTCATGTTGTTCCTCTGCATTTTTCCTAAAACTCGTATATGAAGCAGTGCATATTGTTCCTCTGCATTTTTCCTAAAACTCGTGTATGAAGCAGTGCATATTGTTCCTCTGCATTTTTCCTAAAACTCGTGCATGAAGCAGTGCATTTTGTTCCTCTGATATTTTTCTAAAACCGTCATATTGTTCCTCTGCATTTTCCCTAAAACTCGTGCATGAAATATTCCCATAAAGTGTATGAAGCAGTGCATATTGTTCCTTGCATTTTCCTTTCCCCGAAGTGCATATTGTTCTCTGCATTTTCCTAAAACTCAGTTTGTATGAAGCAGTGCATGTTGTTCCTCTGCATTTTCCCTAAAACTCGTGTATGAAGCAGTGCATATTGTTCCTCTGCATTTTTCTAAAACTTTGTATGAAGCAGTGCATATTGTTCCTCTGCATTTTTTTTTCTAAAACTCGTTATAAAGCAGTGCATATTGTTCCTCTGCATTTTCCTAAAACTCGTGAAGCACTGCATGAAGCAGTGCATATGTATTCCTCTGCATTTTTCTAAAACTCGTGCATGAAGCAGTGCATATTGTTCCTCTGCATTTTTCCTAAAACTCGTATAAAACTTGAAGCAGTGCATATTGTTCCTCTGCATTTTCCCTAAAACTTGTGTATGAAGCAGTGCATATTGTTCCTCTGCATTTTCCCTAAAACTCGTTCATGAAGCAGTGCATATTGTTCCTCTGCATTTTCCTAAAACTCGTCCATAAAAGCAGTAGGTCATATTGTTCCTCTGCAGTTTTTTTCTAAAACTAAGTGTGCATGAAGCAGTGCATATTGTTCCTCTGCATTTTTCCTAAAACAGTGAAGCAGTGCATATTGTTCTCCTTTGATTTTTTCCCCTAAAACTCGTGATTAAACAGTGCATATTGTTCCTCTGTATTTTTCTAAAAACTCGTGCATGAAGCAGTGCATGTTGTTCCTCTGCATTTTCCCATACAACCTCGTTATGAAGCAGTGCATGTTGTTCCTCTGCATTTTTTTTCTAAAGCAGTCGTGATGTTGCTTGCATTTTTCTAAAACTCAGTGTGAAGCAGCATGTTGTTCCTCTGCATTTCTAAAATATTGATTTTCCTCTGCATTTTTCCTAAAACTCATTATGTAGAAGCAGTGCATATTGTTCCTCTGCATTTCCCTGAAACTCGTTCATGAGTATTATTGTTCCTCTGCATTTTCCTAAAACTCATAAAGCAGTGCATATTGTTCCTCTGCATTTCCTAAACTCTTTTATGAGCACTATATATTTGTTCTACTCTGCATAAAAAACTTGTTGAAGCAGTACTTCCCTCATTTTTCCTAAAACTCGTTTATGAAGCAGTGCATATCGTTCCTCTGCATTTTTCCTAAAGCTCGTTTATGAAGCTGTGCATATTGTTCCTCTGCATTTTCCTAAAACTCTTGTATGAAGCAGTGCATATTGTTCCTCACCATTTTCCCTAAAACTCGTGAAGCAATGCGCATATTGTTCCTTTTCATTTTCCATAAAACTCGCGTATGAAGTAGTGCATATTGTTCCTCTGCATTTTTCTAAAAACTCTGCATGAAGCTTGGGCATCTTTGTTTCTCAACTGTCAGAAGTCGTGCATGAAGCGGTGTGTTAATTCCTCTGCATTTTCCTAAAACTCATGCATAAACAATTGCATCTTCATTCCTACATTTTTTCTAAAATTCGTGTATGTAGCAATGCATATTGTTCTCTGCATTTTGTTCTAAAACTCATTTGCATTAAGCAGTTTACATATTTTCCTCTGCATTTTCTAAGACTCGATGTATGAAACAGTACATAATGGTCAATGCATTTTTTCCTAAAACTCATGTGCATGAAGCAGTGCATATTGTTCCTCTGCATTTTTCCTAAAACTCGTGTATGAAGCAGTGCATATTGTTCCTCTGCATTTTCCTAAAACTGTGTATGAAGCAGTGCATATTGTTCCTCTGCATTTTTTCCTAAAACTCGTGTATGAAGCAGTGCATATTGTTCCTCTCCATTTTTCCTAAAATTCGTTATGAAGCTGTGCATATTGTTCCCTCTGCATTTTTTCCTAAAACTCGTTCATGAAGCAGTGTACATATTGTTCCTCTGCATTTTTTCTAAAACTCTTGCATTAAACAGATCATATTGTTTCTAAAATCTCTCTGCATTTTTTGCATTTTCTAAAACTCAGGCATGAAGCAGTGCATATTGTTCCTCTGCATTTTCCCTAAAACTCATTGTATGAAGCATTGCATATTGTTCCTCTGCATTTTCCACTTTTTCCTAAAACTCATGAAGCTCAGTGCATGTTGTTCCTCTGCATTTTCCCTAAAACTCATTTATGAAGCAGTGCATATTGTTCCTCTGCATTTTCTAAAACTCGTGTATGAAGCAGTGCATATTGTTCCTCTGCATTTTTTCCTAAAACTCGTGCATAAAAGCAATGCATATGATGTTCCTCTGCATTTTTCCTAAAAGTCGTGCATGAAGCAGTGCATATTGTTCCTCTGCATTTTCCTCTAAAACTTTTTTTAAATGAAGCAGTGCATATTGTTCCTCTGCATTTTTTTTAAAACTCGTGTATGATGCAATGCATATTGTTTCCTCTGCATTTTTCTGATTTTTCTCTGCATTTTCCTAAAACTCGTGACTGAAGCAGTGTATATTGTTCCTCTCATTTTCTAAAATTTTGTGGCTCGTGCATAAAGCAGTGCATATTGTTCCTCTGCATTTTTCCCTAAAATTCGTACATGAAGCAGTGCATATTGTTCCTCTGCATTTTTTCCTACAACTCGTGTATGAAGCATTGCATATTGTTCCTTTGCATTTTTTCCTAAAACTTGTGCATGCACCAGTGCATATTGTTCCTCTGCATTTTCCCTAAAACTCGTGCATGAAGCAGTACATATTGTTCCTCTGCATTTCCCCCTAAAACTCGTTAATGCAGCATTTTTGCTAAAAACTCGTGTATGAAAGCAATGCATATTGTTCCTCTGCATTTTTTCCTAAAACTCGTTTATGACTAGTAAATATTGTTCCTCTGCATTTTCCTAAAACTCGTGTATGAAGCAGTGTATATTGTTCCTCTGCATTTTCCTAAAACTCGTTAATGAAGCAGTGCATATTGTTCCTCTGCATTTTTTTAAAACTCTAAAAACTCGTGTTCCTATGCATTTTCTAAAATCATACATGATTTTGTTTGTTCTCCATTTTCCTAAAATTCGTGTATGAAGCAGTGCATATTGTTCCTCTGCATTTTTTCCCACAACTCGTGTATGAAGCAGTGCATATTGTTCCTTTGCATTTTTTCCTAAAACTCGTGCATGCACCAGTGCATATTGTTCCTCTGCATTTTCCCTAAAACTCGTGTACGAGGCAGTGCATATTGTTCCTATGCATTTTTCCCTAAAACTCGTGTATGAAGCAGTGCATATTGTTCCTCTACATTTTTTCCTAAAAGTTTGTATGAAGCAGTGCATATTGTTCTTCTGCATCTTTCCCTAAAACTCGTGTATGAAGCAGCGTATATTGTTCCTCTGCATTTTTTTTCTAAAACGTGTGCATGAAACAGAGCATATTGTTCCTCTGCATTTCTTCTCAAACTCATGTATGAGGCATTGCATATTGTTCCTGTGCATTTTTCCGTAAAACTCGTGTATGAAGCAGTATATATTGTTCCTCTGCATTTTCCCTAAAACTCGTGTATGAAGCACTGCATATTGTTCTCTGCATTTTTCCTAAACTCTGTTATGAAGCAGTGCATATTGTTCCTCTGCATTTTTTTTCCCTAAACTTGTCAGCATATTTTTCTAAAATGAAGCAGTGCATATTGTTCCTCTGCATTTTTCTAAAACTCGTGTATGAAGCAGTGCATATTGTTCCTCATTTTTCTAAAACTCGTGTATGAAGCAGTGTATATTGTTCCTCTGCATTTTTTCTAAAACTCGTGCATAAGCAGTGTATATTCTTCCTCCATTTTTTCTAAAACTCGTTCATGAAGCAGTGCATATTGTTCCTCTGCATTTTTCCTAAAACTCGTTTATGAAGCAGTAAATATTGTTCCTCTGCATTTTTCCCTAAAACTCGTGTACGTGAAGCAGTGCATATTGTTCCTCTACATTTTTTCCTTAAACTCGTTGCATAAAGCAGTATATTGTTCCTTTCTCTCATTTTTCTAAAACTCGTGAACTAATGGAAGCAGTGTATATTGTTCCTCAAAGAAATGAATTTCATTTTTTTCTAAAATTCATTCATGAAGCAGTGCATACTTGTTCATGAAGTAGTGCATATTTTCTGCATTTTTTTCTGGAACAAAACTGAATTTTTCTAAAATGCAAGCAGTGCATATTGTTCCTCTGCATTTTTTCTAAAGACTCGTGTATCAGTGCATTTTTTCCTAAAACTCGTGCATGAAGCAGTGCATATTGTTCCTCTGCATTTTTCCTAAAACTCGTGCATGAAGCAGTGCATATTGTTCCTCTGCATTTTTTTTCTAAAACTCGTGTATGAAGCAGTGCATATTGTTCCTCTGCATTTTTCCTAAAACTCGTGTATGAAGCAGTGCATATTGTTCCTCTGCATTTTTCCTAAACTCGTGTATGAAGCAGTGCATATTGTTCCTCTGCATTTTTCCATAAAACTCGTGTATGAAGGACTATATTTTTTGCATTTTTCCTAAAACTCATATTGTAAAGTCGTTGAATTGTTCCTCTGCAGTGCATATTGTTCCTCTGCATTTTTCTAAAACTTTTATGAAGCAGTGCATATTGTTCCTCTGCATTTTTTCTAAAACTTTTGCATGAAGCAGTGCATATTGTTCCTCTGCATTTTCTAAACTCGTTGCATGAAGCAGTGCATTTTCCTCTGCATTTTTCTAAAACTCGTGTCATGAAGCAGTGCATATTGTTCCTCTGCATTTTTCCTAAACTCGTTGCATGAAGCAGTGCATATTGTTCCTCTGCATTTTCCCTAAAACTCGTGCATGAAGCAGTGCATATTTGTTCCTCTGCAGTCATATTTTTAAAACTTTGTATGAAGCATGTGCATTTTGTTCCTTTGCATTTTTCTAAAAGCAATGTATGTTGTTCCTCTGCATTTTTCTGCTTTCATGAAGCAGCATATTTTTCATCTGCATTTTCCCTAAAACTCGTGCAGAAGCAATGCATATTGTTTCCTCTGCATATTTTCCTCTAAAAATTTTCATGAAGCAGTGCATATTGTTCCTCTGCATTTTTCTTAAACTCGTTCGTATAAAGCATATATTGTTCCTCTGCATTTTCCTAAAACTCGTGTATGAAGCAGTGCATATTGTTCCTCTGCATTTTTCTAAAACTTTGCATGAAGCAGTGCATATATTTCCGCCTTTTCCCTAAAACTCGTGTATGAAGCAGTGCATAATTGTTCCCTTGCATTTTCCTAAAGTCGTTTATGAAGCAGTGCACATTGTTCCTCTGCATTTTCCCTAAAATTCGCACATAAAGCAGTTCATATTGTTCCTCTTCAATTTTTTCTAAAACTATTATAAACATTGCATATTGTTCCTCTCATTTTTCTAAAAAATTCGCGTATAAAGCAATGCATGATGTTCTCTGCATTTTTCTAAAACTCGTGCATGAAGCAATGTATGTGTTCATCTGAAGCAGTGCAATTTTGTCTAAAAAGTGTGCATAAAGCAGTGCATATTGTTCCTCTGATTTTTTCCTAAACCTCGTGGATGAAGCAGTGTGTATTGTTTCTCTGTATTTTCCATAAAACTCATGCATGAAGCGTTGCATATTGTTCCTCTGCATTTTTCTAAAACTCGTGCGTAAAGCAGTACATATTGTTCCTCACCATTTTTTCTCAAAACTCGTGTATCAAGCGTGCATGATGTTTCTGCATTTTTCCTAAAACTCGTGTATGAAGCAGTGCATATTGTTCCTCTGCATTTTTTTTAAACTCGTCGTTTATCTGCAGTGCACTTTTGTTCCTCTGCATTTTTCCTAAAACTCGTGCATGAAGCAGTGCATATCATTGTTCTCTTTGCATTTTTCTAAAACTCGTTGTATGAAGGTAGTGCATATTTTTCCTCTACAATTTTTCTAAAACTTTTGTATAAAAATAGTGCATATTGTTGTTCTACATTTTTCTAAAACTCGTTCATGAAACAGGTAATATTGTTCCTCTGGATTTTTCTCTAAAACTTGTGCATAAGCAATGCATATTGTTCCTCTGCATTTTCCTAAACTCGTGCATAAAAACTCATTTTTCCTAAACTCATGGATGAAGCAGTGCATATTGTTCTCTGATTTTCCCTAAAATTCGTTCATAAAGCAGTGCATATTGTTTCTCTGCATTTTCTAAATTTCGTGAAACTCACATATTGTTCATAAACATTTTTCTAAAACATGCGCCAGAGCAAACATATTGTTCATAAACTCTGCATTTTCTGTGCATTTCCCTAAAACTCGTGCATGAAGCATTTTTTAAAACTCGTGTTTGAAGTATATTGTTCCTCTGCATTTTCCTAAAACTCGTTCATGAAGTAGTGTTTTTGTTTCTCTGCATTTTCACTAAAACTTGTGTGAAGCAGTGCATAATGTTCCTCTGCATTTTAACTAAAACTCGTGTGAAGCACTATATATTGTTCCTCTATTTTTTCTAAAACTCAGTTCATTTTTTCCTCTGCATTTTCCCTAGAACTTGCAGTTTATTGTTCTTCTGCATTTTTTCCTAAAAGTATTGTATGAAGCAGTGCATATTGTTCCTCTGCATTTTTCCTAAAACTCGTGTATGAAGCAGTGCATATTGTTCCTCTGCATTTTTTTTTCATAAACCCGTGCATGAAGCAGTGCATATTGTTCCTCTGCATTTTTCTAAAACTCTCATGAAGCAGTGCATATTGTTCCTCTGCATTTTTCCTAAAACTCGTGTATGAAGCAGTGCTTGTTGTTCCTCTGCATTTTTCCTAAAACTCGTGTATAAAGCTAGTGCATATTGTTCCTCTGCATTTTCTCCTAAAACATGTGCATAAAACAGATGCATATTGTTCCTCTGCATTTTCCCCTTTTTCCCCATAAAAATCACTCTTATATGAAATAGTGCATATTGTTCTCTGCATTTTTTCTAAAACTTGTGCATGAAGCAGTGCATCTTATTCCTCTGCATTTCCCCTAAAACTCGTGCATGAAGCAGTGCATATTGTTCCTCTCCATTTTCTAAAACTCGTGCATAAAGCAGTGCTTATTCTTGTCCTTCATTTTTTTCTAAAACGTATATTGTTTCTTTACATTTGTCGTTTATGAAGCATTTTTATTTTCCTCTGCAGTCGCATAGCAGTTCATATTGTTCCTCTGCATTTTTTCTAAAACTCGTTTTATGAAGCAATGCATATTGTTCCTCTGCATTTTCCTAAAACTCGTATAAACAATGCATGAAGCATTTTGTGCATATTGTTTCTAAAACTCGTGCAAAAGCAGTGCATTTTTCCTCTGCAAAAGTCGTGTATGAAGCAGTGCATATTGTTTCTGATTTTTTCCCCTCTGCATTTTTCTGTATTTTTCCTAAAGTGTGCATGAAGCAGTGCATATTGTTCCTCTGCATTTTTTTCCCTAAAACTCGTGCATGAAGCAGTGCATATTGTTCCTCTGCATTTTCCTAAAACTCGTGTATGAAGCAGTTGCATATTGTTCCTCTGCATTTTTTTTCTAAAACTCGTGCAATGATGAAGCAGTGTATATTGTTCCTCTGCATTTTCTCTAAAACTCGTTCATGAAGCAGTGCATGATTATTCCTTTGCATTTTTCTAAAACTCGTGTATGAAGCAGTGTATATTGTTCCTCTCATTTTCCTGTAAAACATTTTCGTCGTATGCAAGCAGTGCATATTGTTCCTCTGCAATTTTTCCTAAAACTCTGCATGAAGCAGTATTGTTCCATGCATTTTGTTCCTCTCAATTTTTTCTCTAAACTCGTGTATATGAAACAGTGCATATTGTTCCTCTGCATTTTCTAAAACTCATTACATAAGCAGTGCATATTGTTCCTCTGCATTTTCCCTTTTTCCTAAAACTCGTTCATGAAGCAGTGCATATTGTTCCTCTGCATTTTCCTAAAACTCAGTGCATTGTTCCTCTACATTTTCGTAATATTCAGTGTATATTGTTCCTCTGCATTTTTCTAAAATGCATGAAGCAGTACATATTGTTCCTCTGCATTTTTTTTCCATAAAACTGATTTCCCTAAAATAAAGCAGTGCATATTGTTCCTCTGCATTTTCCCTAAAACTCGTGCATGAAGCAGTGCATATTGTTCCTCTGCATTTTTTTAAAACTCGTTTATGAAGCAGTGCATATTGTTCCTCTGCATTTTACCTAAAACTCGTATATAAAAGTGCATATTGTTCCTCTGCATATTTTCTAAAACTCATGTATGAAGCAGTGCATATTGTTCCTCTGCATTGCATTTTCTAAAACTCATCCATGAAGCAGTGCATATTGTTCCTCTGCATTTTTCCTAAAACTCGTGCATGAAGCAGTGCATATTGTTCCTCTGCATTTTCCTAAAACTCTAAGTGCATATTGTTCCTCTGCATTTTTCCCTAAAATTCGTGTATGAAGCAGTGCATATTGTTCCTCTGCATTTTCTCTAAAACTCGTGTATGAAGCAGTGCATATTGTTCCTCTACATTGTTTTTTCTAAAACTCGTGTATGAAACAGTGCATATTGTTCCTCTGCATTTTCCCTAAAACTCGTGTAAACAGTGCATATTGCATATTGTTCCTCTGCATTTTTCCTAAAACTCATGTAGAAGCAGTGCATATTGTTCCTCTGCATTTCTCTAAAACTCGTGTTTGAAGCAGTGCATATTGTTTCCTCTGCATTTTTCTAAAACTCGTTCATGAAACAGTGTTATTGTTCCTCTGCATTTCTTCTAAAACTCATTAAAACTCGTGAAGCAGTGCATATTGTTCCTCTGCATTTTTCCTAAAACTCGTGTATGAAGGAGTATATATTGTTCCTCTGCATTTTTTAAAACTCGTGTATGAAGCAGTGCATATTGTTCCTCTTCATTTTCCTAAAACCTAAAACAGTGTTTTGTTCCTCTGCTCGTGCGTGAAGCAGTGCATATTGTTCCTCTGCATTTTCCTAAAACTCGTGTATGAAATTGTGCATATTGTTCCTCTGCATTTTCCTAAAACTCGTGTATGAAGCAGTGCATATTGTTCCTCTGCATTTTTCCTAAACTCGTTTAAAGCAGTGCATATTGTTCCTCTGCATTTTTCCTAAAACTCGTGTATGAAGCAGTGCATATTGTTCCTCTGCATTTTTTCCTAAAACTCGTGCATGAAGCAGTGCATATTGTTCCTCTGCATTTTTCCTAAAACTCATGTGTGAAGCAGTGCATATTGTTCCTCTGCATTTTTTGAAGCTGCAAAACTCGTGTGAACTCATGAAGCAGTGCATATTGTTCCTCTGCATTTTTTCCTAAAACTGTGTATTGTTCCTCTCCAGTAAAAGCAGTGCATATTGTTTCTCTGCATTTTCCCTAAAATTCGTTCATAAAGCAGTGCATATTGTTCCTCTGCATTTTCCCTAAAACTCTTGTATGAAGTAGCACATATTGTTCCTCTGCATTTTTCTAAAAAACTTGTGCATGAAACAGTAAATATTGTTCCTCTGCATTTTTCTTAAAACTTGAAGCAGTGCATATTTACTCTATTTTTCCTAAAACTTTTCATAAAAGCAGTGTTTTTGTTCCTCTACATTTTCCTAAAACTCGTGTATGAAGCAGTGTATATTGTTCCTCTCATAAATTTTCTAAAACTCATTATTATGAAGGAGTGCATATTGTTCCTCTGCACTTTTTCCTAAAACTCGTGTATGAAGCAATTGCATATTGTTCCTCTCATTTTTAAAACTCTAAAAAGTCGTTTATGAAAGCAGTGCATATTGTTCCTCTGCATTTTTTCCTAAAACTCGTGTATGAAGCAGTGCATATTGTTCCTCTGCATTTTTCTAAAACTCGTGTATGAAGCAGTGCATATTTGTTCCTCTGCATTTTTCCCTAAACTCGTATAAAGCAATGCATATTGTTCCTCTGCATTTTCCCCTAAAACTCGTGTATGAAGCAGTGCATATTGTTCCTCTGCATTTTCCTAAAACTC
Source organism: Macrobrachium rosenbergii (assembly GCF_040412425.1). NCBI lineage: Eukaryota > Metazoa > Arthropoda > Malacostraca > Decapoda > Palaemonidae > Macrobrachium > Macrobrachium rosenbergii. The sequence continues at coordinate 30,780,968 of NC_089788.1, read as the reverse complement.
GTGCCACATTTGTTCCTCTGCATTTTTCTAAAACTCGTGTATGAAGCAGTGCATATTGTTCCCTCTGCATTTTCCTAAAACTCGTTAATGAAGCAGTGCATATTGTTCCTCTGCATTTTTCCCTAAAGGTCGTTCATGAAGTAGTATATTGTTCCTCTGCATTTTTTCCTAAAACTCTGAAGCAGTGTATTGTTTCTGCATTTTCCATAAAACTCGTGCATGAAGCAGTGCATATTGTTTCCTCTGCATTTTTCCTAAAACTCGTGCGTGAAGCAGTACATATTGTTCCTCTGCATTTTCCCTAAAATTCATGTAAACAGTGCATATTGCATGAAACTCAGTGCATGATTGTTCCTCTGCATTTTTTCTAAAACTCGTCTTATAAAGCAGTGCATATTGTTCCTCTGCATTTTTTCCTAAAACTCGTGTATGAAGCAGTGCATATTGTTCCCTCTCCATTTTTACCTAAAACTCGTGTATGAAGCAGTGTATATTGTTCTCTGCATTTTTCCTAAAACTCGTGTGCATGAAGCAGTGCATATTGTTCCTCTGCATTTTCCCTAAAACTCGTTTATGAAAGTGCATATTGTTCCTCTGCATTTTCCCTAAAACTCGTTTATGAAGCAGTGCATATTGTTCCTCTGCTAAATTTTTTCTAAAACTTTTGGATGAAGCAGTGCATATTGTTCCTCTGCATTTTTTCCATAAAACTCATGTATGAAGCAGTACATATTATTCCTCTGCATTTTTTCCTTAAACTCGTGCATGAAGCAGTGTATATTGTTCCTCTGCATTTTTCCTAAAACTCGTGCTTGAAGCAGTGCATATTGTTCCTCTGCATTTTTACTAAAACTCATGAGTAGTGCATATTTTCCTCTGCATTTCTTTCTTGCAGTGCATATTGTTCCTCTGCATTTTCCCTAAAACTCGTTCATGAAGCAGTGCATATTGTTCCTCTGCATTTTTTTCCCTAAAATTTTTTCTGAAACTCGTTCATGAAGCACACATTGTTCCTCTATATTTTTCCTAAAACTCGTTTCATAAAACATTGCATATTGTTCCTCTGCATTTTTGAATTTTTTCTAAAACTCATGTATGAAGCAGGCATTGTCCCTCAGTGCATATTGTTCCTCTGCATTTTTCTAAAACTCGTGTATGAAGCACTGCATATTGTTCCTCTGCATTTTTTTCCATAAAACTCGTGTAGTTACATAATATTCCTCTGCATTTTTTCGTAAAAGTGAATATTGTTCCTCTGCATTTTTCTAAAACTCGTTCATGAAGCAGTGCATTTTGTTCCTCTCACATTTTTCTAAAACTCGTGTATTAAGCAGTGCATTTTGTTCCTCTGCATTTTTAACTAAAACTCTTGCATGAAGCAGTGCATATTGTTCCTCTGCATTTTCCTAAAACTCGTGCATGAAGCAGTGCATATTGTTCCTCTGCATTTTCCCTCAAAAGCTGCATAATGTTCCAGAATTTTTCCTAAAACCCCGTGCATGAAGCAGTGCATACTTTTTCTAAAACTTGTTATTCTCTGCATATTTTTCAAAACTCGTGTATGAAGCAGTGCATATTGTTTCTGCATATTTTCTAAAAAACTCTAAGCAGTGCATTTTTCCTCTGCAAAACTCTTTCATGAAGCAGTGCATATTGTTCCTCTGCATTTTTTCCTGAAAACTCATTTAATGAAGCAGTGCATATTGTTCCTCTTAATTTTTTCTAAAACTCGTGTATGAAGCAGTGCATATTGTTCCTCTGCATTTTTCCTAAAATTCGATATTGTTCCTCTGCATTTTCATAAAACTCGTTCGTGAAGCAGTGCATATTGTTCCTCTGCATTTTTCTAAAAAACTCGTTCATGAAGCAGTACATATTGTTCCTCTGCATTTTTTCTAAAACTCGTGCATGAAGCAGTGCATATTGTTCCTCTGCATTTTTTCCTAAAACTCTTTCATGAAGCAGTGCATATTGTTCCTCTGCATTTTCTAAAACTCGTTCATGAAGCAGTGTATATTGTTCCTCTGCATTTTTTTAAAACTTGTTTATGGACCAGTGCATATTGTTCCTCTGCATTTTTCCTTAAAACTCGTGTCATGAAGCAGTGCATATTTTCTTGTTCCTAAAATTCTGCATTGCATTTTTTCTAAAACTCGTATATGAAGCAGTGCATATTGTTTCCTCTGCATTTTTTCTAAAACTCGTGTGAACAGGTTCCTCTCCATTTTCCTAAAACTCGTGCATGAGCAGTGCATATTGTTCCTCTGCATTTTTCCCTAAAACTCGTTCATGAAGCAGTGGATATTGTTCCTCTGCATTTTTTCTAAAACTCGTCTTATGAAGCAGTGCATATTGTTCCTCTATATATTTTTTAAAACTCGTTCATGAAGCAGTGCGTATTGTTCCTCTGCATTTTTTCTAAAACTCATGTGCATGAAGCAGTGCATATTGATCCTATTTTTAATTTTCCCTAAAACTCGTTTATGAAGCAGTGCATATTGTTCCTCTGCATTTTTCTAAACCTCGTTCATAAAAGCAGTGCATATTGTTTCCTCTACATTTTTCTGAAACTCTTTTATGAAGCAGTGCATATTGTTCCTCTGCAATTTTTCTAAAACTCGTTTCATGAAGCAGTGCATATTGTTCTTCTGCATTTTTTTTCAAACTCGTGAATGGCGCATTTTGTTCCTCTGCATTTTTCAAAATTCGTGCATGAAGCAGTGCATATTGTTCCTCTGCATTTTTTCCCTAAAACTTGTGCATGAAGCAATGCATATTGTTCCTCTGCATATTTTTCCTAAAACTCGCGTATGAAGCAGTGCATAATGTTTCTCAGTGCATATTTCCCTGCATTTTTTCCTAAAACTCGTGCATGAAGCAATGCATATTGCATTTTGTTAATTTTTCATTAAATATTTTTTGAATCAGTGCATTTAGTTCCTCTTCATTTTTCTCAAACCCTGCATGAAGCAGTGCATATTGTTCCTCTGCATTTTTTCTAAAACTCGTTCATGAAACGGTGCATATTATTCCTCTACATTTTTCCTGACACTGGTTCATGAAGCAGTGCATATTGTTCCTCTGCATTTTCTAAAACTCGTGTATGAAGCAGTGCATTTTGTTCCTCTGCATTTTTTCTAAAACTCGTGCATGAAGTGAGTACATATTATTCATTACATTTTTCTAAAACTCGTGCATGAAGCAGAGCATATTGTTCCTCTGCATTTTTCTAAAACTCGTGCATGAAGCGGTGCATATTGTTCTCTCACCATTTTCCTAAAACTCATGTATGAAGCAAGTGTATATTGTTCCTCTGCATTTTTCCTAAAAGTGTTGAATGAAGCAGTGCATATTGTTCCTCTGCATTTTTCCCAAAACTCGTTCATGAAGCAGTGCATATTGTTCCTCTACATTTTTTCTAAAACTCGTGCATGAAGCAGTGCATATTGTTCCTCTGCATTTTTTCTAAAACTCGTGCATGAAGCTGTGCATATTGTTCCTCTGCATTTTCCTAAAACCTCATGTATGAAGGGCATATTGTTCCTCTGCATTTTCCTAAAGATGTGAAGATGCATGTTGCTTAATTTTCCCATAAACTCGTGTATGAAGCAGTGCGTATTATTTCTGCATTTTTTTTTTCTAAAACTCGTGCATGAAGCAGTCCATATTGTTCCTCTGCAATTTTCCCTAAACTCGTGTATGAAGTAGTGCATATTATTCCTCTGCATTTTTCCAAAAACTCGTGTATGAAGCAGTGCATATTGTTCCTCTGCATTTTTCCCTAAAACTCGTTTATGAAGCAGTGCATATTGTTTCCTCTGCATTTTTCTAAAACTCCTTCATGAAGCAGTGCATATTGTTCCTCTGCATTTTTCCTAAAACTCTTGCATGAAGCTGTACATATTGTCCCTCTGTATTTTTTTCTAAAACTCGTGCATGAGGCAGCATATTGTTCCTCTGCATTTTCCTAAAACTCTCTGAAATAGTGCATGTTTGTTCCTCTTCATTTTTGTGTTGAAGTAATGCATTTTCCTCTAATTTTTCCTAAAAACTCATATGAAAGTAGTGCATATTGTTCCTCTGCATTTTCCCCTAAAACTCGTGTATGAAGCAGTGCATATTGTTCCTCTGCATTTTTCCCTAAAACTCGTGCATGAAGCAGTGCATATTGTTCTATGCATTTTTCCTAAAAATTCGTGTATGAAGCAGTGCATATTGTTCCTCTGCATTTTTCCTAAAACTCGTGTATAAAGCAGTGCATATTGTTCCTCTGCATTTTCTAAACCTCATGAAGCAGTGCATATTATTACTCTGCATTTTTCTAAAACTCGTGTATGAACCAGTGCATATTGTTCCTTCTGCAGTGCATTTTTCCCTAAAACTCGTGCATGAAGCAGTACATATTGTTCCTCTGCATTTTCCCCTAAAACTCCGTGTATGAAAGGTGTATATTAAAGCATTTTTCTAAAACTCGTGTATGAAGTGCATATTGTTCTCTATTTTTCTGCATTTTCTAAAACTCCTGTATGAAGCAGTGTATATTGTTCCTCTGCATTTTTTTCTAAAACTGAATGAAGCATTGCATATTGTTCCTCTGCATTTTCCCTAAAACTCGTGTGCAGTGATATTATTCCCTAGCATTTTTCTAAAACTGTTCATGAAGCAGAGCATATTGTTCTCTGCATTTTCCTAAAACTCGTGCATGAAGCAGTGCATATTGTTCCACTCTGCATTTTTCCTAAAACTCATGTGGATGCAGTGCATATTGTTCCTCTGCATTTTTCCTAAAACTCGTTTATGAACCAGTGCATATTGTTCCTCTGCATTTTCCCTAAAACTCGTGTACAGGCAGTGCATATTGTTCCCTCTGCATTTTTCTAAAACTCGTGTATGAAACAGTGCATATTGTTCTCTACATTTTTCTAAAAGTGTGTATGAAGCAGTGCATATTGTTTCGCTGCATTTTTTCTAAAACTCGTGTATGAAACAGTACATATTGTTCCTCTGCATTTTTTTCTAAAACTCGTGTATAAAGCAGTGCACATTATTACTTTGCATATTTCCCTAAAATTCGTGCAAGAAGCAGTGCATATTGTTCCTCTGCATTTTTTCTAAAACTCGTGCCTGAAGCACTGCATATTGTTCCTCTGCATTTTCCTAAAACTGTTTGAAAGTGCATATTGTTCCTCTGCATTTTTTCCTAAAAAGTGTATGAAAGTTTGCAGTGTTCCCTCTACATATTTCCTTGTTCCTCTGCATTTTTTCCTCTCAAAACTCGTGTATGAAGCAAGTACATATTGTTCCCTCTCATTTCCCTAAAACTCGTGTATGAAGCAGTATTGTTTCCTCTGCATTTTTTCCTAAAACTGTGTGTATGAAGCAGTGCATATTGTTCCTCTGCATTTTCCCTAAAACTCTGTGTATGAAGCAGTACATATTGTTCCTCTGCATTTTTTTCTAAAACTCGTGCATGAAGCAGTGCATATTGTTCCTCTACATTTTTTCTAAACTCATTGTATGAAGCAGTGCATATTGTTCTCTCTGCATTTTTCCTAAAACTAAGTGGTTATGAAGATGTCCATATTGTTCCTCTGCATTTTTTTTCTAAAACTCGTTCAACTCTGACATTGCAGTGCATATTGTTCCTCTGCATTTTTTCCTAAACTCGTGTATGAAGCAGTACATTATTGTTAAAACTGTGCATTTTTTCCTAAAACCCGTTTATGAAGCAGTGCATATTGTTCCTCTGCATTTTTCCTAAAACTGTGCATGAAGCAGTGCATATTGTTCCTGTGCATTTTTTCTAAAACTCCATAAAGATGTGCATATTGTTCCTCTGTATTTTTCCCTAAAAGTGTTTATGAAGTATATTGTTCCTCTGCATTTTTTAAAACTCGTGTATGAAGCAGTGCATATTGTTCCTCTCCATTTTTTCCTAAAACTCGTTATGAAGCAGTGTTTTGTTCCTCTACATTTTTTCCTAAAACTCATTAGTGTATGAAGCAGTGCTAAAATATTGTTCCTCTGCATCTTTTTTCTAAAACTTGTGTATGAAGCAGTGCATATTGTTCCTCTGCATTTTCCCTAAAACTGTGCATAAAGCAGTGCATATTGTTTCCTCTGCATTTTTTCTAAAACTCGTGCATGGAGCAGTGCATATTGTTCCTCTGCATTTTTCCTAAAACTCTGTATGAAGCAGTGCATATTGTTCCTCTGCATTTTTCCTAAAACTGTGTATGAAGCAGTGCATATCTGTTCCTATACATCATTTTTCCTCAAACTGGTGTATGAAGCAGTGCATATTGTTTCCTCTGCATTTTTCCTAAAACTCGTGATTTCAGTGCATTTTTCTCTGCATTTTTCCCTAAAACTCGTGTATGAAGCAGTGCACATATTGTTCCTCTGCATTTTTTCTAAAACTCGTGCATGAAGCAGTGCATATTGTTCTTCTGCATTTTTCTAAAACTGTGCATGAAACAGTGCATATTGTTCCTCTGCATTTTTCCTCAAACAGTGTGTATGAAGCAGTGCATATTGTTTCCTCTGCATTTTTCCTAAAACTCGTGTATGAAGCAGTGCATATTGTTCCTCTGCATTTTTCCCTAAAACTCGTGTATGAAGCAGTGCATATTGTTTCTTGCATTTTTCCTAAAACATATTGTTGCATTTTTTCCTAAAAGAAGTGCATATTGTTCCTCTGCATTTTTCCCCTAAAACTCTTGTATGAAGCAGTGCATATTGTTCCTCTGCATTTTTCCTAAAAGTGTGTATGAAGCAGTGCATATTGTTCCTTGCATTTTTGTTGTATGAAGCAGTGCATATTGTTCCTCCTCATTTTTCTTAAAACTCTTTATGAAAGCAGTGCATATTGTTCCTCTGCATTTTTCCTAAAACTGGTATGAAGCAGTGCATATTGCTCCTCTGCATTTTTTTTTCTAAAACTCGTGCATAAAACATTGCATATTGTTCCTCTACATTTTTCCCTAAAACTTGTGCGTGAAGCATATTGTTCCTCTGCATTTTTTCTAAAATTCGTGCATGAAGCAATGCATATTGTTCATCTGCAATTTTTTGTCTAAAACTCGTGTTTAAAGCAGTGCATATTGTTCCTCTGCATTTTTCCCTAAACTCGTGTATGAAGCAGTGCATATTGTTCCTCTTCATTTTTTTGTAAAACTCTGCATTTTTTCTATTGCTTGAAGCAGTGCATATTGTTGTTCCTCTGCATTTTTCTAAAACTCGTGTATAAAGCAGTGCACATTGTTCTCTCTTTTGCATTTTTTTCTAAAATTCTCGTGTATGAAGCAGTGCATATTGTTCCTCTGCATTTTCCTAAAAACTCGTGTATGAAGCAGTACATATTGTTCCTCTGCATTTTCCTAAAACTCGTATATGAAGCAGTGCATATTGTTCCTCTGCATTTTTCCCTAAAACTCGTGTATGAAGCAGTGTATATTGTTTCTCTGCATTTTTCCTAAAACTCGTGGTATGAAGCAGTGCATATTGTTCCTCTGCATTTTTTTCTAAAACTCGTGTATGAAGCAGTGCATATTGTTCCTCTGCATTTTTCCCTAAAACTCGTGCCATGAAGCAGTGCATATTGTTCCTCTGCATTTTTTCTAAACTCGTGTATGAATTAATTGGATATTGTTTCTCTGCATTTTTCCTAAAACTAGTGTATGAAGCAGTGCATATTGTTCCTCTGCATTTTTCCTCAAACTGGTGTATGAAGAAGTGCATATTGTTCCTCTCATTTTTCCTAAAACTCGTGTATGAAGCAGTGCATATTGTTCCTCTGCATTTTTTCCTAAAACTTGTATGAATGATATTGTTCCTCTGCATTTTTCTAAAATTCTTGTATGAAGCAGTGCATTTTTCCTCTGCATTTTTGTTCTAAAAGTTTGTATGAAACAGTGCATATTGTTCTCTGCATTTTTCCTAAAAGTGTATGAGGCAGTGCATATTGTTCCTCTGCATTTTTTTCCCTAAAACTCGTTTATCTGCATGAAGCAGTGCATATTGTTCCTCAACATTTTCCCTAAAACTCGTGTATGAAGCAGTGCATATTGTTCTCTGCATTTTTTTCCTAAAACTCGTTTATGAAGCAGTGCATATTGTTCCTCTGCATTTTTCTTTAAAACTCTTGTATGAAAAATATTGTTCCTCTGTATTTTTCTAAAAGCAGTGCATATTGTTCCTCTGCATTTTTTCTAAAACTCATGTATGAAGCAGTGTATATTGTTCCTGTGCATTTTTTCCTAAAATTCATACATGAAGCAGTGCATATGGTTCCTTTGCATTTTTCCCTAAAACTCGTGCATGAGCAGTGCATATTGTTCCTCTGCATTTTTTCCTAAAACTCGTGCATGAAGCAGTGCATATTGTTCCTCTGCATTTTTTCTAAAACTTTTCCTAAATTGTTCCTCATTTTTTTAAACTCTTGCATGAACCAGTGCATATTGTTCCTCTGCATTTTTCCCTAAAACTCGTGCATGAAGCAGTGCATATTGTTCTTTGCATTTTTTTCTGAAAACTGCATGTAAATGAAGCTGCATGCATATTGTTTTCCTGCATATTTTTTTTTCCTAAACCTCGTGTATGAAGCAATGCATATTGTTCCTCTACATTTTTTCCTAAAACTCGTGAATGAACGGTGTATATTGTTCCTCTGCATTTTTTCTAAAACTCGTGTATGAAGCAGTGCATATTGTTCCTCTGCATTTTTTCTAAAACTAGTATGAAGCAGTGCATATTGTTCCTCTGCATTTTCCTAAAACTCTAGCATATTGTTCCTCTGTATTTTTGTTCCTCTTTATTTTCTCTGCAACTCGTGTATGAAGCAGTGCATATTGTTCCTCTGCATTTTTCTAAAACTCGTGTATGAAGCAGTGCATATTGTTCCTCTGCATTTTTCCTAAAACTCGTGAAGCAGTGGAGCATTTTTGCAAAATATTGTTCCTCTGCATTTTTCCTAAAACTCGTGCATGAAGCAGTCATAGTGCTAAAATATTGTTCCTCTGCATTTTTCTAAAAACTCGTGTATGAAGCAGTGCATATTATTCCTCTGCATTTTTTTCCATGAAGCAGTGCATATTGTTCCTCTGCATTTTTCCTAAAACTCGTGTATGAAGCAGTGCATATTGTTCCTCTGCATTTTTTTCTAAAAATTCGTGTATGAAAGTGTGCATATTGTTCCTCTGCATTTTTTCCTAAAACTCGTGTATGAAGCAGTGCATATTGTTCCACTGCATTTTTCTAAAACTCGTGTATGAAGCAGTGCATATTGTTCCTCTGCATTTTTCCTAAAACTCGTGTATGAAGCAGTGCATATTGTTCCTCTGCATTTTTAAAACTCGTGTATGAAAGTACATATTGTTCCTGCATTTTTTCCTAAAACTCGTGTATAAAGCAGTGCATATTTGTTCTGTTAAAAACTCTTGTATGAAGCAGTGCATATTGTTCCTCTGCATTTTCTAAAACTCGTGTATGAAGCAGTGCATATTGTTCCTCTGCATTTTTCTAAAACTCGTGCATGAAGCAGTGCATATTGTTCCTCTGCATTTTTTCCGTCTAAAATGCATATTGTTCACATTTTTAAAATGAAGCAGTGCATATTGTTCCTCTGCATTTTTCCTAAAACTCGTGTATGAAGCAGTGCATATTGTTCCTCTGCATTTTTTCCTAAAACTCCTGTATGGAAGCATAGTGCATATTGTTCCTCTGCATTTTTCCTAAAACTCATGTATGAAGCAGTGCATATTGTTTCCTCTGCATTTTTTCTAAAACTCGTGCATGAAGCAGTGCATATTGTTCCTCTGCATTTTTTCTAAACTCGTAAAATAAAGCAGTGCATATTGTTCCTCTGCATTTTTCTAAAACTCGTGTGTATGAAGCAGTGCATATTGTTCCTCTGCATTTTTTCTAAAAACTCGTGTATGAAGCAGTGCATATTGTTCCTCTGCATTTTTTCTAAAGTAGTGTATGAAGCATATGTGCATATTGTACTCTGCATTTTTCCTAAAACTCGTGTATGAAGCAATGCATATTGTTCCTCTGCATATTTTTTCCTAAAACTCGTGTATGAAGCAGTGCATATTGTTCCTCTGCATTTTTCCTAAAGCTCGTGCATGAAGCAGCATATTGTTTCCTCTGCATTTTTTCCTAAAACTCGTGTATGAAGCAGTGCATATTGTTCCTCTGCATTTTATCTAAAAACTCGTGCATGAAGCAGTACATATTGTTCCTCTGCATTTTTTCCCTAAAAGTCGTGAATGAAGCACTGCATATTGTTCCTTGATTATTTTCCCTAAAACTTTTATGAAGCAGTGCATATTGTTCCTCTGCATTTTTTTTTAAAACTCGTTTATGAAGCAGTGCATATTGTTCCTCTGCATTTTTTCCTAAAAACTCGTGCATGCAGTGCAATGTTCCATAAAATTGTTCCTCTGCATTTTCCCTAAAACTCGTGCATGAAGCATTGCATATTGTTCCTCTGCATTTTTCCTAAAACTTGTGCATGAAGCAGTGGATATTGTTCCTTCATTTTTCCTAAAACTCGTGTATGAAGCAGTGCATATTGTTCCTCTGCATTTTTTTCTAAAAGTGCATATTGTTCATCGTTTTTCCTAAACTCGTGCAGTGCATATTGTTCCTCTGCATTTTTTTAAAAACTCGTGTATGAAGCAATGCATATTCTTACTCTGCATTTTTTCCTAGAACTCATGCATGAAGCGTTGTATATTGTTCCTCTGCATTTTTTCTAAACCTCGTGTATGAAGCAGTGCATATTGTTCCTCTTAATTTTTTTAAAACTCGCGTATCAAGCAGTGCATATTGTTTGTCTGCATTTTTTCCTAAAACTCGTGTATGAAGCAGTGCATATTGTTCCACTGCATTTTATTTTAAAACTCGTGCATGGAGCAGTGCATTTTGTTCCTCTGCATTTTTTTTAAAAGTCTTGTACGAAACAGTGCATATTGCATTTTTTCCATAAAAACTCTTTGCATATTTTTTCTGCATTTTTTCTAAAACTCGTGCATGAAGCAGTGCATATTGTTCCTCTGCATTTTTTCTAAAACTCGTGTGATGAAGCAGTTCATATTGTTCTCTTTCTGCATTTTTTTCTGAAAAACTCTGCATTTTTTTTAAAATGAAGCAGTGCATTTTGTTGTCCTCTGCATTTTTTCCTCTGAAGCAGTGCATATTTTCCTCTGCAAAACTCGTGTATGAAGCAGTGCATATTGTTCCTCTGCATTTTCCTAAAACTCGTGTATGAAGCAGCATATTGTTCCTCTGCATTTTTTCTAAAACTCGCATGAAGCAGTGCATATTGTTCCTCTGCATTTTCCCTAAAACTTTTTATGAAGCAAGTGCATATTGTTTCTCTGCATTTTTCCCTAAAACTCATGTGCATATTGTATGCAATTGTTTCAGTGCATAATTTTTGTTCCTGCATAATTGTTCCTCTGCATTTTTTTCTAAAAGTCGTGCATGAAGCAGTGCATATTGTACCTCTTCACTTTTTCCTAAACCTCGTGTATGAAGCAGTGCATATTGTTCCTCTGCATTTTTTCCTAAAAGTGTGTATGAAGCAGTGCATATTGTTCCTCTGCATTTTTCCTAAAACTCGTGTATGAAGCAGTGCATATTGTTTCTCTGCATTTTTTCGTAAAACTTGTGTATGAAGCAGTGCATATTGTTCATTTGCGTTTTTTTTCTAAAACTCGTGCATGAAGCAGTGCATATTGTTGTATCAGTGCATTTTTCCTCTGCAAAAGTGTGTATGAAGCAGTGCATATTGTTCCTCTGCATTTTCCCTAAAAACTGTGCATGAAACAGTGCATATTGTTCCTCTTGTGCATTTTTTCCTAAAATTTTTCTAAAGCTTGTGTGTATGAAGCAGTGCATATTGTTCCTCTGCATTTTTCCTAAAAACTCGTGCATGAACCAGTGCATATTGTTCCTCTGCATTTTTTCCCTAAAACTGTGTATGAAGCAGTGCATATTGTTCCTCTGCATTTTCCCTAAAACTCGTTATGAAACAGTACATATTGTTCCTCTGCATTTTTTCCTAAAACTCGTGTATGAAGCAGTGCATATTGTTCCTCTGCATTTTTCCCTAAAACTTTTTTATGAAGCAATGTATATTGTTTCTCTGCATTTTTCCCTAAAACTCGTGTATGAAGCATTGCATATTGTTCCTCTGCATTTTTCCCTAAAACTCGTGTATGAAGCAGTGCATATTGTTCCTCTGCATTTTTCCCTAAAATTGAGTATGAAGCAGTGCATATTGTTCCTCTGCATTTTTCCTAAAACTTTTTATGAACAATGCATATTGTTCTCCTCTGCATAAAACTCGTGTATGAAGCATTGCATATTGTTCCTCTGCATTTTTCCCAAAACTCTTTATGAAACAGTGCATATTGTTCCTCTGCATTTTTCCTAAAACTAGTGTATGATGCAAGTGCATATTGTTCCTCTGCATTTTTCTAAAACTCGTTTATGAAGCAGTACTGCATATTGTTCTCTGCATTGTTTTTTTCCTAAATGTATATGAAGCAGTGCATATTGTTCCTCTGCATTTTTCCTAAAACTCATGTATGAAGCAGTGCATATTGTTCCTCTGCATTTTTTCTAAAACGTGTGTATGAAACAGTGCATATTGTTCCTCTGCATTTTTCCTAAAACTCTTGTATGAGGCAGTGCATATTGTTCCTCTGCATTTTTTCTAAAACTCGTGCATGAAGCAGTGCATATTGTTCCTCTGCATTTTCCCTAAAACTCGTGCATGAAGCAGTGCATATTGTTCCTCTGCATTTTCCTAAAACTTGTGTATGAAGCAGTGCATATTGTTCCTCTGCATTTTTTCTAAAACTCGTGTATGAAAATGCATATTGTTCCTCTGCATTTTTTCCTAAAACTCGTTTATGAAGCAGTGCATATTGTTCCTCTGCATTTTTCTAAAACTCGTGACTGAAGCAGTGTATATTGTTCCTCTGCATTTTTCTAAAACTCGTGTATGAAGCAGTGCATATTGTTCCTCTGCATTTTTCCTAAAACTCATGCAGTGCATATTGTTTCTGCATTTTCCTAAAAACTCGTGTATGAAGCAGTGCATATTGTTCCTTTGCATTTTTTTCCTAAAACAACAGTGCATATATTTGTTCCTCTGCATTTTTTCCTAAAACTCTATAAAGCAGTGCATATTGTTCCTCTGCATTTTTTCCTAAAACTCGTGTATTAAGCAGTGCATATTGTTCCTCTGCATTTTTTCCTAAAACTCGTGTATAAGCATGAACCAGTGCATATTGTTCCTGAAGCAGTGCATATTTTCCCTAAAACTCGTGTATGAAGCAGTGCATATTGTTCCTCTGCATTTTCCCTAAAACTCGTGTATGAAGCAGTGCATATTGTTCCTCTGCATTTTTCCTAAAACTCGTGCATGAAGCAGTGCATTGTTCCTCTGCATTTTTTTTAAACTCTTTGTATGAAGCAGTGCATATTATTCTCTGCATTTTTTCTAAAACTCAGTGTATGAAGCAATGCATATTGTTCCTCTCTGCATTTTTCTCAAACTCATCTAAAACATGAAGCAGTGCATATTGTTCCTCTGCATTTTTCCTAAAACTCGTGTATGAAGCAGCATATATTGTTCCTCTGCATTTTTCCTAAAACTGTGTATGAAGCAGTGCATATTGTTCCTCTGCATTTTTCCTAAAACTCGTGTATGAAGCAGTGCATATTGTTCTCTGCATTTTTTCCTAAAAACTCGTGTATGAAGCAGTGCATATTGTTCCTCTGCATTTTTTTCTAAAACCGTGTATGAAGCAGTGCATATTGTTCCTCATTTCATTATTTCTAAAACTCGTGCATGAAGCAGTGCATATTGTTCCTCTGCTTTTTTTCTAAACTCGTGTATGAAGCAGTGCATATTGTTCCTCTGCATTTTTTCCTAAAACTCGTGTATGAAGGTTTGTATATTGTTCCTCTGCATTTTTCCTAAAGTGTGTATGAAGCAGTGCATATTGTTCCTCTGCATTTTTTAAACTCGTGTATGAAGCAGTGCATATTGTTCCTCTGCATTTTTTCTTAAAACTCAGTGCATATTGTTCTTCTGCATTTTTCTAAAACTTTGTATGAAGCAGTGCATATTGTTCCTCTGCATTTTTTCTAAAAACTCGTGCATAAAAAAAGTTGTATATACCTTGTTTTATTGTTCCTGAAGCTGATTTTTTCCTCTAATTTTTCTGACATGAAGCAGTGCATATTGTTCCTCTGCATTTTTCCTAAAACTCGTGTATGAAGCAGTGCATATTGTTCCTCTGCATTTTTTCCTAAAACTCGTGTATGAATGAAAATGCATATTGTTCCTCTGCATTTTTCCTAAAACTCGTGCATGAAGCAGTGCATATTGTTCCTCTGCATTTTTCCTAAAACTCGTTTATGAAGCAAGTGCATATTGTTCCTCTGCATTTTTCCCTAAAACTCGTGCATGAAGCAGTGCATATTGTTCTCTGCATTTTTTCTAAAACTCTTATTGTATGAAGTAGTGCATATTGTTCCTCTGCATTTTTCCTAAAACTCGTGTATGAAGCAGTGCATATTGTTCCTCTGCATTTTTCTAAACCATGAGCAGTGCATAAAGTGCATGAAGCAGTGCATATTGTTCCTCTGCATTTTTTCCTAAAATTGTTCCTCGCATTTTTCCTAAAACTCAAGCATTTAGCATGCATATTGTTCCTCTGCATTTTTTTCCTAAAACTCGTGTATGAAGCAGTGCATATTGTTCCTCTGCATTTTTCCTAAAACTCGTGTATGAAGCAGTGCATATTGTTCTCTGCATTTTTCCCTAAAACTCGTGTATGAAGCAGTGCATATTGTTCCTCTGCATTTTTTCTAAAACTCGCATGAAGCAGTGCATATTGTTCCTCTGCATTTTTCCCTAAAAGTTTGTATGAAGCAGTGCATATTGTTCCTCTGCATTTTTCCATAAAACTCGTGTATGAAGCAGTGCATATTGTTCCTCTGCATTTTTTTTCATGAAAACACTGCATTTTTTCCTAAAAAGTGAAGTGCATATTGTTCCTCTGCATTTTTCCTAAAACTCGTGTATGAAGCAGTTCATATTGTTCCCTCTGCATTTTCCTAAAACTCGTGTATGAAGCAGTGCATTTTTGTTCCTCTGCATTTTCCCCTAAAACTCGTGTATGAAGCAGTGCATATTGTTCCTCTGCATTTTTTTCTAAAACTCGTTTATGAAGCAGTGCATATTGTTCCTCTGCATTTTTTCTAAACTCGTGTATGAAGCAGTTCATATTGTTCTCTGCATTTTTCTAAAACTCGTGCATGAAGCAGTGCATATTGTTCCTCTGCATTTTTCTAAAACCGTGCATGAAAAACAGTGCATATTGTTCCTCTGCATTTTTCCTAAACTCGTGCATGAAGCAGTGCATATTGTTCCTCTGCATTTTTCCCCTAAAACTCGTGCATGAAGCAGTGCATATTGTTCCTCTGCATTTTTCCTAAAACTCGTGCATATGAAAGTGCATATTGTTCCTCTGCATTTTTTTCCTAAAAGTCGTGTATGAAGCAGTGCATATTGTTCCTCTGCATTTTTCCTAAAACTCGTGGATGAAGCAGTGCATATTTTCTGAAACTCTGCATTTTTTCCTAAAACTCGTGCATGAAGCAATGCATATTGTTCCTCTGCATTTTTTCCTAAAACTCGTATGAAGCAGTGCATATTGTTTCTCTGCATTTTTTCCTAAAACTCGTGTATGAAGCAGTTCCTCTGCATATTGTTCCTCTGCATTTTCTTAAAACTCGTTCATGAAGCAGTGCATATTGTTCCTCTGCATTTTTCCTAAAACTCGTGTATGAAGCAGTGCATATTGTTCCTCTGCATTTTTTGTTCTCTCTGCATATTGTTCCTAAAATTTTTCCCTAAAACTCGTGTATGAAGTATGCATATTGTTCCTCTGCATTTTTCCCTAAAACTCGTGTATGAAGCAGTGCATATTGTTCCTCTGCATTTTTTCCTAAAACTCGTGCATGAAGCAGTGCATATTGTTCCTCTGCATTTTTCCCTAAAACTCGTGTATGAAGCAGTGCATATTGTTCCTCTGCATTTTTCCCTAAAACTCGTGTATGAAGTAGTGAATATTGTTCCTCTGCATTTTCCCTAAAACTCGTGACTGAAGCCGTGTATATTGTTCCTCTGCATTTTTTCTAAAACTCGTGTATGAAGCATTGCATATTGTTCCTCTGCATTTTTTTTTCTAAAACTCGAGTGTGAAGCAGTGCATATTGTTCCTATGCATTTTTTCCTAAAACTCATACATGAAGCAACGCATATTGTTCCTTTGCATTTTCCCTAAAATTCATGCATGAAGCAGTGCATATTGTTCCTCTGCATTTTTTTCTAAAACTCGTGTATGAAACAGTGAGTGTTGTTCCTCTGGATTTTTCTCTAAAATTTGTGCATAAAGCAATGCATATTGTTCCTCTGCATTTTCCCCTAAAACTCGTGCATGAAGCAGTGCATATTGTTCCTCTGAATTTTTCCTAAAACTCCTGTATGAAGCAGTGCATATTGTTCCTCTGCATTTTCCCTAAACTCGTGTATGAAGCAGTACATATTGTTCCTCTGCAAAACTCGTGCATGAAGCAGTGCATATTGTTCCTCTGCATTTTTTCTAAAACTGTGTATGAAACAGTGCATATTGTTCCTCTGCATTTTTCCCTAAACTCGTGTATGAAGCAGTGCATATTGTTCCTCTGCATTTTTCCTAAAACTCGTGTATGAAGCAGTGCATATTGTTCCTCTGCATTTTTTTTCATTATAAACTCGTGTATGAAGCAGTGCATATTGTTCCTCTGCATTTTTTCCTAAAACTCGTTGCATGAAGCACTATATATTGTTCCTCTGCATTTTTATAAAATGAAGCAGTGCATATTGTTCTCTGCATTTTTCCTAAACTCGTGTATGAAGCAGTGCATATTGTTCCTCTGCATTTTCCTAAAACTCGTTGCATGAAGCAGTGCATATTGTTCCTCTGCATTTTTCCTAAAACTCGTGCATAAAGCAGTGCATATTGTTCCTCTGCATTTTCCCTAAAAACTCGTGCATGAAGCAGTGCATATTGTTCCTCTGCATTTTCCCTAAAACTCATCCATGAAGCAGTGCATATTGTTCCTCTGCATTTTCCCTAAAACTCATGATGAAGCAGTGCATATTGTTCCTCTGCATTTTTTCGTGTATGAAAACTCATTTTCTAAAAATTTTCTAAACTGTGCTAGTGCATGAATTGTTCCTCTGCATTTTTCCTGCAAAATATTGCATATTTCCTCTGCATTTTTCCCTAAAACTCGTGTATGAAGCAGTGCATATTGTTCCTCTGCATTTTTTCCTAAAACTCGTGCATGCACCAGTGCATATTGTTCCTCTGCATTTTTCCCTAAAACTCGTGCATGAAGCAGTGCATATTGTTCCTCTGCATTTTTTCTGAAACTCGTGTATGAAGCAGTGCATATTGTTCCTCTATATTTTTTCCTAAACCTCGTGTATGAAGCAATGCATATTGTTCCTCTGCATTTTACCTAAAACTCGTGTATGAAGCAGTGCATATATTGTTCCTCTGCATTTTTCCCCATAAACTCGTGTATGAAGCAGCATATTGTTCCTCTGCATTTTCCCTAAAAGTGCATATTGTTCCTCTGCATTTTTCCTAAACTCATGAAGCAGTGCATATTGTTCCTCTGCATTTTTCATAAAACTCGTTTATGAAGCAGTGCATATTGTTCCTCTGCATTTTCCTCTAAAAACTTGTGTATGAAGCAGATATTGTTCCTCTGCATTTTTCCTAAACTCATGTATGAAGCAGTGCATATTGTTCCTCTGCATTTTCCCTAAAACTCATGCATGAAGCAGTGCATATTGTTCCTCTGCATTTTTCCTAAAACTCGTTTATGAAGCAGTGCATATTGTTCCTCTGCATTTTTCCCTAAAACATGTGTATGAAGCAGTGCATATTGTTCCTCTGCATTTTTCCTAAAACCTCTCGTTTATGAAACAGTGCATATTGTTCCTCTGCATTTTTCCTAAAACTCGTTCATGAAGCAGTGCATATTGTTCCTCTACATTTTTCCTAAAACTCGTGTATAAAGCAGTGCATATTGTTCCTCTGCATTTTTCCTAAAACTCATGTGTGAAGCAGTGCATATTGTTCCTCTGCATTTTTCCCTAAAATTCGTTCATGAAGCAGTGCATATTGTTCCATTTTCAGCAGTGCATATTGAAATTTTCCCTAAAAACTCGTGCATGAAGCATTTTTCCATTTTTTAAAACTCGTGTATGAAGCAGTGCATATTGTTCCTCTGCATTTTCCCTAAAACTCGTGCATGAAGCAGTGCATATTGTTCCTCTGCATTTTTCCTAAAACTCGTGTATGAAGCAGTGCATATTGTTCCTCTGCATTTTTCCTAAAACTCGTGTATGAAGCAGTGCATATTGTTCCTCTGCATTTTTCCCTAAAATTCGTTCATGAAGCAGTGCATATTGTTCCTCTGCATTTTCCCTAAAATTCGTTCATGAAGCAGTGCATATTGTTCCTCTGCATTTTTTTTCTAAAACTTGTGCATGAAACAGAGTATATTGTTCCTCTGCATTTTTCCCTAAAACTGTTCATGAAGCAGTGCATATTGTTCCTCTGCATTTTTTTCCTAAAAACTCGTGTATGAAGCAGTGCATATTGTTCCTCTGCATTTTCCCTAAAACTCGTGTATGAAGCAGTGCATTTTCCTCCATTTTCCTAAAACTCGTGTATGAAGCAGTGCATATTGTTCCTCTGCATTTTTTCCTAAAACTCGTGGATGAAGCAGTGCATATTGTTCCTCTGCATTTTTCCCTGCATTTTTAAAACTCGTGCATGAAGCAGTGCATATTGTTCCTCTGCATTTTTCCTAAAACTCGTCATGAAGCAGTGAAGCAGTGCATATTGTTCCTCTGCATTTTTCCCTAAAAACTGGATGAAGCAGTGTAAATTGCCTCTGCATAAAATTGTTCATATTGTTCTCTGCATTTTTTTAAAACTCGTGTATGAAGCAGTGCATATTGTTCCTCTGCATTTTTCCCTAAAACTCGTTCATGAAGCAGTGCATATTGTTCCTCTGCATTTTTCCCTAAAACTCGTGTATGAAGCAGTGCATATTGTTCCTCTGCATTTTTCCCTAAAACTCGTGTTATGAAGCAGTGCATATTGTTCCTCTGCATTTTCCCTAAAACTCGTGTATGAAGCAGTGCATATTGTTCCTCTGCATTTTTCCCTAAAACTCGTGTATGAAGCAGTGCATATTGTTCCTCTGCATTTTCCCTAAAACTCGTGCATGAAGCAGTGCATATTGTTCCTCTGCATTTTTCCATAAAACTTTTATGAAGCAATATTGTTCCTCTGCATTTTTCCTAAAACTCGTTGTATGAAGCAGTGCATATTGTTCCTCTGCATTTTTCCCTAAAACTCGTGTATGAAGCAGTGCATATTGTTCCTCTGCATTTTTTTCTAAAACTCCTGTATGAAGCAGTGCATATTGTTCCTCTGCATTTTTCCCTAAAACTCGTGTATGAAGCAAGTGCATATTGTTCCTCTGCATTTTTTAAAACTCTAAAGTGCATATTGTTCCTCTGCATTTTTCCTAAAACTTGTGCATGAAGCAGTGCATATTGTTCCTCTGCATTTTCCCTAAAACTCGTTCATGAAGCATTGTGCATATTGTTCCTAAAACTCTGCATTTTCCCTAAAACTCGTTCATGAAGCAGTGCATATTGTTCCTCTTCATTTTCCTAAAACTCGTTCATGAAGCAGTGTATATTGTTCCTCTGCATTTTTCCTAAACTCGTGTTATGAAGCAGTGCATATTGTTCCTCTGCATTTTTCCCTAAAAACTCGTGCATGAAGCAGTGTATATTGTTCCTCTGCATTTTCCTAAAACTCTCAGTGCATATTTTCCTCTGCATTTTTCCCTAAAACTCGTGTATGAAGCAGTGCATATTGTTCCTCTGCATTTTTTCCTAAAACTTGTTCATGAAGCAGTGCATATTGTTCCTCTGCATTTTTCCCTTAAAACTCATAAAGCAGTGCATATTGTTCCTTTGCATTTTTCTAAAACTCGTTTATGAAACAGTGCATATTGTTCCTCTGCATTTTTCCTAAAACTCAGTGCATTGTGCATTATAAACTTGCAGTGCATATTACTTCCTCTGCATTTTTTGCATTTTCCTAAAACTCGTGTATGAAGCAGTGCATATTGTTCCTCTGCATTTTTTCCTAAAACTCGTGCATGAAGCAGTGCATATTGTTCCTCTGCATTTTTTCCTAAAACTCGTGCATGAAGCATATTGTTCATCTGCATATTGTTCCATCTGCATTTTTTCTAAAACTTGTATATGGCAGTGCATATTGTTCCTCTGCATTTTTCCTAAACTCGTGTATAAAGGCAGCACATATTGTTCCTCTGCATCAAAATTTGAAGCAGCAAATATTGTTCCTCTGCATTTTTAAAACTCGTGTATGAAGCAGTGCATATTGTTCCTCTGCATTTTTTAAAACTCGTGTATGAAGCAGTGCATATTGTTCCTCTGCATTTTTCCTAAAACTCTTGTATGAAGCAGTGCATATTGTTCCTCTGCATTTTTTTTTCCTAAAATTGTTCCTCTTCAATTTTTCTAAAACTATGAAGAAGTGCATATTGTTCCTCTGCATTTTTCCCTAAAACTCGTTGTATGAAGCAGTGCATATTGTTCCTCTGCATTTTCCCTAAAACTCGTGCATGAAGCAGTGCATATTGTTCCTCTGCATTTTTTTTTTCTAAAAGCTGCATATTGTTCTCTGCATTTTCCTAAAAGTCGTGCATGAAGCAGTGCATATTGTTCCTCTTGATTTTTTCCCCTAAAACTCGTGGATGAAGCAGTGCGTATTGTTTCTCTGTATTTTTCCATAAAACTCGTGCATGAAGCAGTCATATTGTTCCTCTGCATTTTTCCCTAAAACTCGTTTATGAAGCAGTGCATATTGTTCCTCTGCATTTTCCCTAAAACTCTGTGCATGAAGCAGTGCATGATGTTCCTCTGCATTTTTTTCTAAAACTCGTTTATGAAGCAGTGCATATTGTTCCTCTGCATTTTTTTTCCTAAAACTTTTGTATGAAGTAGTGCATATTGTTCCTCTTCATTTTCCTAAAAACTCATGTAGTGCATATTGTTCCTCTGCATTTTTCTATGAAGCAGTGCATATTGTTCCTCTGCATTTTCCTAAAACTCGTGTATGAAGCAGTGCATATTGTTCCTCTGCATTTTTTCCTAAAACTCGTGTATGAAGCAGTGCATATTGTTCCTCTGCATTTTTCCCTAAAACTCGCTCATGAAGCAGCATATTGTTCCTCTGCTTTTCCCTAAAATTTTTCTCTTTTGTGCATGAAGCAAGTGCATATTGTTCCTCTGCATTTTTTTCTAAAACTCGTGTGCATGAAAGCAGTGCATATTGTTCCTCTGCATTTTTTAAAACTGTGTATAAAACTATTGTTCTCTGCATCCTAAAACTCGTGCATGAAGCAGTGCATATTGTTCCTCTGCATTTTCCCTAAAACTCGTTTATTTATTGTTCCTCTGCATTTTCCTAAAACTCGTATTGTTCCTATTGTTCCTCTGCATTTTCCCTAAAACTCGTGCATGAAGCAGTGCATATTGTTCCTCTGCATTTTTCCCTAAAACTCGTGTATGAAGCAGTGCATATTGTTCCTCTGCATTTTTTCCTGTAAACTCATATTGTTCCTCTGCATTTTTTGTAAAGCAGTGAAGCAGTGTGCATATTGTTCCTCTGCATTTTTTTCCTAAAACTCGTGTATGCTTGAATATATTGTTCCTCTGCATTTTCCATTGTATGAAGCAGTCTTCCTCTGCATTTTTCTAAAACTGTGTATCCTAAAGCAGTGCATATTGTTCTCTGCATTTTTTTCTAAAACTATTGTATGAAGCAGTGCATATTGTTCCTCTGCATTTTCCCTAAAACTCTTATGTAAGCAGTGCATGATTGTTCCTCTGCATTTTCCCTAAAACTCGTTTATGAAGCAGTGCATATTGTCCCTCTGCAATTTTTTCTAAAACTCGTGTATGAAGCAGCATATTGTTCCTCTGCATTTTTCCCTTAAACTCTCTTATGAAGCAGTGCATATTGTTCCTCTGCATTTTCCCTAAAACTCGTGTATGAAGCAGTGTATATTGTTCCTCTGCATTTTCCTAAAAACTCTCTTGAAGCAGTGCATATTGTTCCTCTGCATTTTTACTAAAACTCGTGTATGAATTCCTCTGCATTTTTCCAGTGCATATTGTTTCTCTGCATTTTTCCTAAAACTCAGTCGTTTATGAAGCAGTGCATATTGTTCCTCTGCATTTTTTCCGTTAGAACTCATTGTATAAAACTCAGTTCATATTGTCCCTCTGTATTTTTTTTCTAAAACTTGTGCATGAAACAGAGAATATTGTTCCTCTGCATTTCTTCTTAAACTCTCTTATTAGGCATTGCGTATTGTTCCTGTGCATTTTTCCCTAAAACTCGTGTATGAAGCAGTGTATATTGTTCCTCTCTATTTTTTTAAAACTCGTGTATGAAGCAGTGCATATTGTTCCTTTGCATTTTCCCTAAAAGTCGTGAAGCATGAATTGCAGTGCATTTTTGTTCCTCTGATTTTTCCCTAAGAACTCGTGGATAAAGCAGTTCATATTGTTCCTCTTCAATTTTTTCTAAAACTATTGTATGAAGCAGTGCATATTGTTCCTCTGCATTTTTCCCTAAAATTCGCGTATAAAGCAATGCATGATGTTCCTGTGCATTTTTCCTAAAAAGCATGAAGCATGTATTGTTCCTCTGCATTTTTTCTAAAACTCTGAAAATGTTGTTCCTCTGCATTTTCCCTAAAAGTCGTGCATGAAGCAGTGCATATTGTTCCTCTGATTTTTTTCCCTAAAACTCGTGGATGAAGCAGTGCGTATTGTTTCTCTGTATTTTTCCATAAAACTCGTGCATGAAGCAGTGCATATTGTTCCTCTGCATTTTTCCCTAAAACTCGTGCGTGAAGCAGTACATGTTGTTCCTCTGCATTTTTCTCTAAAATTCGTGCATGAAGCAGTGCATGATGTTCCTTGCATTTTTTTTTCTAAAACTCGTGTATGAAGCAGTGCATATTGTTCCTCTGCATTTTTTCCTAAAACTCGTGCGTGAAGTAGTGCATATTATTCCTTTTCATTTTTCCCTTAAACACGTGCATGAAGTAGTGCATATTGTTCCTCTGCATTTTTCCTAAAACTCGTGCATGAAGCAGTGCATGTTTGTTTCTCTGCATTTTTCCCAGAAAGTCGTGCATGAAGCAGTGCATGTGGTTCCTCTGCATTTTTTCCTAAAACTCGTGCATGAAGCAGTGCATGTTGTTCCACTGCATTTTTTTTCTAAAATTCGTGTATGTAGCAATGCATATTGTTCCTCTGCATTTTGTTCTAAAACTTGTGCATTAAGCAATGCATATTTTTCCTCTGTATTTTTTCTAAGACTCGTGTATGAAACAGTACATAATGGTCCTCTGCATTTTTTCCTATAACTCGTGCATGGAGCAGTGCATATTCTTCCTCTACATTTTTCCCTTAAAGTGTGTATGAAGAAGTTCATATTGCTTCTCTGCATTTTTTCCTAAAACTCGTGTATGGAGCAGTGCATATTGTTCATCTGCATTTTTTCCTAAAAGTTTGTATGAAGCAGTGCATATTGTTCCTCTGCATTTTTCCTTAATATTCGTGTATGAAGCAGCGCTTATTGTTCCTCTGCATTTTTTCTAAAACCCGTGCATGAAGCAGTACATATTGTTCCTCTGCATTTTTTCTTAAACTCTCGTATTAGGCATTGCATATCGTTCCTGTGCATTTTTCCCTAAAACTCGTGTATGAAGCAGTGCTTATTGTTCCTCTGCATTTTTCCCTAAAACTCGTGTATGAAGCAGTGTGTGTTGTTCCTCTGCATCTTTTCGTAAAACTGTGTATGAAGCAGTGCATATTGTTTCTCTGCATTTTTTGTAAAACTCGTATATAAAATTGTGCATATTGTTCCTCAGCATATTTTTCTAAAACTCGTGTATGAAGCAGTGCATATTGTTCCTCTGCATTTTTTCTAAAACCCTTGCATGAAGCAGTGCATATTGTTCCTCTGCATTTTTCCCTAGAAATCGTGCATAAAGCAGTTCATATTCTTCCTCTTCATTTTTTTCTAAAACTATTGCATGAAGCAGTGCATATTGTTCCTCTGCATTTTTCCCTAAAACTCGTGCATAAAGCAGTGCATGATGTTCCTCTGCATTTTTTCCTAAAATTCGTCCATAAAGCAGTGTATATTGTTCCTCTGCAATTTTTTC
The DNA here is from genome assembly GCF_040412425.1 of Macrobrachium rosenbergii. NCBI lineage: Eukaryota > Metazoa > Arthropoda > Malacostraca > Decapoda > Palaemonidae > Macrobrachium > Macrobrachium rosenbergii. The sequence goes on along the minus strand of NC_089788.1, from coordinate 30,756,521 downwards.
TAAAACTCGTGTATGAAGCAGCGCATGTTATTCCTCTGCCTTTTTCCCTAAAAGTCGTGCATGAAGCACTGCAAATTGTTCCTCTGATTTTTTTCCCTAAAACTCGTGGATGAAGCAGTGCGTATTGTTCCTCTGCATTTTCCCTAAAACTCGTGCATGAAGCAGTGCATATTGTTCTGCATTTTTCCCTAAAACCCCTTGTATGAAGCAGTGCATATTGTTCCTCTGCATCTTTCCCTAAAACTCGTGCGTGAAGCAGTGCATGTTGTTCCTCTGCATTTTTCTCTAAAACTCGTTCATGAAGCAGTGCATGTTGTTCCTTGCATTTTTTCTAAAACTCGTGTATGAAGCAATGTAAATTGTTCCTCTGCAATTTCACTAAAACTCGTGTATGCAGCAGTGCATATTGTTCCTCTGCATTTCCCCTAAAACTCGTGCATGAAGCAGTGGATATTGTTCCTCTGCATTTTTCCCTAAACTCGTGTATGAAGCAATGCATATTGTTCCTGTGCATGAAGCAGTGGATATTGTTCCTCTGCATTTTTCCCTAAACTCGTGTATGAAGCAATGCATATTTTTCCTCTGCATTTTTCCTAAAACTCGTGTATGAAGCAGTGCATATTGTTCCTCTGCATTTTTTCCTAAGACTCGTGCGTGAAGCAGTGCATATTGTTCCTCTGCATTTTACCTAAAACTCGTGTATGAAGCACTGTATATTGTTCCTCTGCATTTTTCCATAAAACTCGTGTGTGAAGCAGTGCATATTGTTCCTCTGCATTTTCCCCTAAAACTCGTGCATGAAGCAGTGCATATTGTTCCTCTGCATTTTTCCCTATAAGTCGTTTATGAAGCAGTGCATATTGTTCCTCTGCATTTTCCCTAAAACTTGTGTATGAAGCAGTGCATATTGTTCCTCTGCATTTTTCCCTAAAACTCATGTGTGAAGCAGTGCATATTTTTCCTCTGCATTTTCCCTTAAACTCGTGCATGAAGCAGTGCATATTGTTCCTTTGCATTTTTCCTGGAACTCGTGCAAGAAGCAGTGCATATTGTTCCTCTGCATTTTTCCTAAAACACGTGTATGAAGCAGTGCATATTGTTCCTCTCCATTTTTCCCTAAAATTCGTTCATGAGGCAGTGCATATTGTTCCTCTGCATTTTTCCCTAAAATTCGTTCATAAAGCAGTGCATATTGTTCCTCTGCATTTTTTGTAAAACTCGTATATGAAGTAGTGCATATTGTTCCTCTGCATTTTTTCTAAAACTCATGTATGAAACAGTGTATATTGCTCCTTTGCTTTTTTTTCTAAAAGTCGTGCATGAAGCAGTGAATATTGTTCCTCTGCATTTTTCCCTAGATCTCGTGGATAAAGTAGTTCATATTGTTCCTCTTCATTTTTTTCTAAAACTATTGCATGAAGCAGTGCATATTGCTCCTCTGCATTTTCCCCTAAAACTCGTGCATAAAGCAGTGCATGATGTTCCTCTGCATTTTTTCCTAAATCTCGTGCATGAAGCAGTGTATATCATTCCTCTGCATTATTTTCTAAAACTTTTGTATGAAGCAGTGCATGTTATTTCTTTGCATTTTTCCCTAAAAGTCGTGCATGAAGCAGTGCATATTGTTCCTCTGATTTTTTCCCTAAAACTCGTGGATGAAGCAGTGCACATTGTTCCTCTGCCTTTTTCCCTAAAACTCGTGCATGAAGCAGTGCATATTGTTCTTCTGCATTTTTCCTTAAAATTCGTGTATGAAGCAGTGCATATTGTTCCACTGCATCTTTCCCTAAAACTCGTGCGCGAAGCAGTGCATGTTGTTCCTCTGCATTTTTATCTAAAACTCGTGCATGAAGCAGTGCATATTGTTCCTTGCATTTTTTTCTAAAACTCGTTTTTGAAGCAATGTAAATTGTTCCTCTGCAATTTCACTAAAACTCGTGTATGCAGCAGTGCATATTATTCCTCTGCAATTTTCCCTAAAACTCGTGCATGAAGCAGTGGATATTGTTCCTCTGCATTTTTCTCTAAACTCGTGTATGAAGCAGTGCATATTGTTCCTCTGCACTTTTCCCTAAAACTCGTTAATGAAGTAGTGCATATTATTGTTTTGCATTTTTCCATAAGACTCGTGTGTGAAGCAGTGCAAATTGTTCCTCTCCATTTTACCTAAAACTCGTGTATGAAGCACTGTATATTGTTCCTCTGCATTTTTCCATAAAACTCGTGTATGAAGCAGTGCATATTGTTCCTCTGCATTTTCCTCTAGAACTCGTGCATGAAGCAGTGCATTTTGTTCCTCTCCATTTTTCCCTAAAAGTCGTTTAGTGCATATTGTTCCTCTGCATTTTCCCTAAAACTTGTGTATGAAGCAGTGCATATTATTCCTCTGCATTTTTCCCTAAAATTCATGTATGAAGCAGTGCATATTGTTCCTCTGCATTTGTCCCTAAAACTCATGTATGAAGCAGTGCATATTATTCCTCTGCATTTTCCCATAAAACTCGTGCATGAAGCAGTGCAAATATTTCCTCTGCATTTTTCCTAAAACTCGTGTATGAAGCAGTGCATATTGTTCCTCTGCATTATTCCTAAAATACTTGTATGAAGCAGTGCATATTGTTCCTCTGCATTTTTCCCTAAAATTCGTTTATGAAGCAGTGCATATTGTTCCTCTGCATTATTTCCTAAAATTGTGCATGAAGCAGTGCATATTGTTTCTCTGCAATTTTCCCTAAAACTCGTGCATGAAGCAGTGCAGGTTGTTCGTCTGCATTTTTCCCTAAAACTCGTTTATGAAGAAGTGTATGTTGTTCCTCTGCATTTTTCTTTAAAACTCGTGCATGAAGCAGTGTATATTGTTCCTCTACATTTTTCCCTAAATCTTGTGTACGAAGCTCTGCATATTGTTCCTCTGCATTTTTTCCTAAAACTCGCGCTGAAGCAGTGTATATTGTTCCTCTGCAATTTTTTCCTGAAACTCGTGCATGAAGCAGTGCATATTGTTCCTTTGCATTTTTTTTTCTAAAACTCGTGTATGAAGCAGTGTATATTATTCCTCCGTATTTTTCCTGAAATTCGTTCATCAAGTAGTGCATATTTTTATGGAACTCTTTCATGAAGCAGTGTATATTTTTCCTCTGCATGTTTTCCTCTGTCTTTTTTCCTGAAACTCGTGCATGAAGCAGTGCATAGTGTTCTTCTGCATATTTTTATGGAACTCGTTCATGAAGCAATGTATATTGTTCCTCTGCATTTTTTTCTGAAACTCGTTCATGAAGCAGTGCATATTGTTCCTTTGCATATTTTTTAAGCTCGTGCTTGAAGCAGGACATTTTGTTCCTCAGAATTTTTTCATAAAATGCGTGCATGGATCGGTGCATATTGTTCCTCTGAATTTTTTTCTGAAACTCATGTATGAAGCAGTGCATATTGTCCCTCTGGATATTTTTCTGAGACTTTCATGAAGCAGTGCATATTGTTCCTCTGCATATTTTTCTGAAAATCGTTCGTGTAGCAGTGCGTATTGTTCCTTTGCATATTTTTTGGAACTCGTTCATGAAGCAGTGCATTTTGTTCCTCTGCATATTTTTCTGAAACTCGTTCATGTAGCAGTGCATAATGTTCCTCTGCATATTTTTCTGAAACTCGTTCATGAAGCAGTGCATAATGTTCCTCTGCATATTTTTCTGAAACTCGTTCATGAAGCAGTGCATAATGTTCCTCTGCACATTTTTCTGAAACTCGTGTATGAAGCAGTGCATTTTGTTCCTCAGAATTTTTCATAAAATGCGTGCATGAATCAGTGCATATTGTTCATCTGAATTTTTTCCTAAAACTCATACATGAAGCAGTGCATATTGTTCCTCTGTATATTTTCCTGGAACTCGTGCATAAAGCAGTGCATAATGTTCCTCTGCCTATTTTCTGAAACCCGTGCATGAAGCAGTGCATTTTGTTCCTCTTGAGTCTTTTTCCTAAAACTTGTGTATGAAGCAGTGCATATTGTTCCTATGCATATTTTTCAGAAACTCGTGTATGAAGCAGTGCATATTGTTCCTCTGCATATTTTTTCTGAAACTCGTGCACTAAGCAGTGCATATTGTTCCCCTGCATATTTTCCTGAAACTCGTTCATGAAGCAGTTAATATTGCTCTTCTGCATATTTTTCTGAAAGTTATTCATGAAGCATTGCATATTGTTCCTCTGCATATTTTCCTGAAAGTCGTGCATGAAGCAGTTAATTTTTTAACTCAGAATTTTTTCCTAAAACTTTTGCATGAATCGGTCCATATTGTTCTCCTGAATTTTTTCCTAAAACTCGTTCATGAAATAGTGCATATTGTTCCCCTGCATTTTTTCCTAAAATCGTTCCTGAAGCAGTGGATATTGTTCCTTCGAATTTTTTCATAAAACCCGTTCATGAAGCAGTGCATATTGTTCCTCTGAATTTTTTCCTAAAACTCGTTCATGAAGCAGTGCATAGTTCCTCTGAATTTTTTCCTAAATCTCGTGCATGAAGCAGTGCATATTGTTCCTCTGCATGTTTTCCTAAAACTCTTTCATGAAGCACCGTATATTGTTCCTCTGAATTTTTTCCTGAAACTCGTGCATATTGTTCCTCTGAATTTTTTCCTAAAACTCGTTCATGAGGCAGTGTATATTGATCCTCTGCGTTTTTTCCTAAAACTTGTTCATGAAGCAGTGCATTTTGCTCCTCTGCATTTTCCTTAAAACTCGTGTATGAAACAGTGCATATTTTTCTCTGCATTTTTTCCTAAAATTCGTGCATGAAGCAGTGCATTTTGTTCCTCTGCATTTTTTCCTAAACCTCGTGTATGAAGCGGTGCATATTCTTCCTCTGCAGTTTTTCCTAAAACTCGTGTATGAAGCAGTGCATATGGTTCCTCTCCATTTTTTCTAAAACTCGTGCATGAAACAATGCATTTTTTTCATCTGCATTTTTTCCTAAAACTCATTCATGAAGCAGTGGATATTATTCCTCTGCATTTTTTCCTAAAACTCGTGCATGAAGCAGTGCATATTGTTCCTCTATATATTTTTATGAACTCGTTCATGAAGCAGTGCATATTGTTCCTCTGCGCATTTTTTATGAAACTCGTGTATGAAGCAGTGCATTTTATTCCTCAGAATTTTTTCATAAAATGCGTGCATGGATTGGTGCATATTGTTCCTCTGAATTTTTTTCTATAACTCGTATGTGAAGCAGTGCATATTGTTCCTCTGCATATATTTTGGAACTCGTTCATGAAGCAGTGCATATTGTTCCTGTACATATTTTTCTGAAACTCGTTCATGAAGCAGTGCATATTGTTCCTCTGCATATTTTTCTGAAACTCGTTCATGAAGCAGTGCATATTGTTCTTCTGCATATTTTTTTGAAACTCATGTATGAAGCAGCGCATTTTGTTCCTAAGAGTTTTTTCATAAAATGCGTGCATGAATCGGTGCATATTGTTTATCTGATTTATTTTCCTAAAACTTGTGCATGAAGCAGTGCATATTGTTCCTCTGTATATTTTCCTGGAACTCGTCCATGAAGCAGTGCATAATGTTTCTTTGCATATTTTTCTGAAACCCGTGCATGAAGTAGTGCATTTTGTAACTAATTTTTTTCATTAAATGCGTGCATGAATCGGTGCATTTAGTTCCTCTTGAGTTTTTTTCGGAAAACTCGTGCATGAAGCAGTGCATATTGCTCCTCTGCATATTTTTCTGAAACTCGTTCATGAAGCAGTGCATATTGCTCCTCTGCATATTTTTCTGACACTGGTTCATGAAGCAGTGCATATTCTTCCTCTGCATATTTTTCTGAAACTCGTGTATGAGGCAGTGCATTTTGTTCCTCTGCATATTTTTCTGAAACTCGTGCATGAAGCAGTGCACATTTTTCCTCTGCAGATTTTTCTGAAACTCGTTCATGAAGCAGGGCATATTGTCCCTCTGCATATTTTTCTGAAACTCGTGCAAGAAGCAGTGTATTTTGTTCCTCATTGCATGAAGCAGTGTATTTTGTTCCTCAGAATTTTCGCCTAAAACTTGTGCATGAAGCAGTGCATATTGTTCCTTTGAATGTTTTCTTAAAATTCGTTCATGAAGTAGTGCATATTGTTCCTCTGAATTTTTTCCTAAAACTCGTGCATGAAGCGGTGCATATTGCTCCTCTGCATTTTTTCCTAAAACTCGTTCATGAAGCAGTGCATATTGTTCCTTAGAATTTTTTCCTAAAATTCGTTCATGAAGGAGTGCATATTGTTCCTCTCTAAATTTTTTCCTAAAGCTCTTTCATGAAGCAGTGCATATTGTTCCTCTGCATTTTTTCCTGAAGCTCGTTTATGAAGCACCGCATATTTTTCCTTTGAATTTTTTCAGGAAACTCGTGCTTGAACCAGTGGACATTGTTCCTCTGAATTTTTTCCTAAAGCACGTTCATGAAGCAATGTATATTGATCCTCTGCGTTTTTTCGTAAAACTCGTGTATGAAGCAGTGCATGTTGTTCCTCTGCATTTTTTCCTAAAACTCGTTCATGAAGCAGTGTATAATGTTCCCCTGCATTTTTTCCTAAAACTCGTTCAGGAAGTGTTGCATATTGTTCCTCTGAATTTTTCCCTAAAACCCGTTCATGAAGTAGTGCACATTGTTCCTATGCATTTTTCCCTAAAACTCGTGCATGGAGCATTGCACATATAGTTTATTATGGAAACGAAATATATAGCTCAGCATCAGATGCAACGCTGAAAGCATTGGATCCAACTTCCCAACGGAGGCTTTAGAATGTGTTCAGGAGCGTATAGATCATCACCATCTTCATCTTTACAAGTTGCATGTGGTGAGCTTCTACTATCTCTGCATAGAGAGTTTGTAACAATGAAGAGTACCCTTAGAATTCTAATAAGTGATTCTCCAACAAAAAGGTTATTTGAATTAAGAAATGTATTTATAAACAATAATTCACCACCTTTCCCTGTTAGATCTAGAAGATTGAGTCATTGAGTATAAATATACAATCACCTTCAGTAGTAAAATTACCTCCTCCTTGGGCTATGAATAGGATGAGAATTTGCACACTTAAAATATTTACCATAAAGTTACTCATATACCCCAGAACACTATAGACAACATACAGTAGAATATATAAGCAGAAAAGATCCACATTACGCAATACACACAGACGGATCAGAGGCATAATATAGAGTGGGATATGCTGTAGTTTCCTAGGACAAAACGTATCAGTTCTCTCTACATGATAATGTCTCAGCCATAAAAATAATTAAAGAAACCTCATGTAATAATTTTGTGATTTTTAGCCACTCAAGAAGCGAAATACAAGCCATTCTAAATTACAAGCCAAAAAATTGAATTATTACTCCGTAAATTATATAAAAATGGGAAAAATATTGAAATATGTTGGATCGCTGCCCATGTAGGGATTAAGGGAAATGAAGAGGCTGATAAAGCAGCCTATATGACAAGATCAAATGTAAATATCCCTATTAATGATAAATGTAACATATATCAAAAGTATTATAAATAAATGGCAAAATATATGGAATGAAGAATCTGAAAGCAATAAATTAAAATAAATAAAACCTGGTGATGGGGAAAATGGAGTTCATCATACCAAAGAGAGAAACATACATTCTTTGCCCAAATACTTCAAATTGGAAATGATACATTCGATATATCATATATAATAACATACAGATTAAATCAAGATATACTTGAGCATTTCTTTGCCGGCCTAACCTCCGCCCTCCCTCGACTTCGGACCACCTTGCCGTGGTGAGGGGCTCTTGAACCCCAGGAATTTGTTCCCTGATTTGAGTCCTAGGGTCCCGTATATCAGTATATATTTCTTTGGATTAATACTGTGGAATTTTCCACTTTTGATAAAATTTATTAGACTTGATAAATAAGAGAAGATATCATAGCTGGGATTGGGTTTATATCCAAAGCTAAATAGTGGGAACTGTGGTAGGACCATCAACTACCCGACAATGTTTGGACCTGAGAAATATCAGATTGATAACTCAAGGGTGGAATATTCTTTAGGGCTGGGCCACGGATTCCAAGGGGGTTCTGGTTCTGGGGATAGGACTCGGCATTTTATCTGGTTTGCCCATAATACGATTAAGGTGGGGATGACGGTATTCTTGTAATACTCTCAATCATAGCAAGCGGGTTTGGCTTACACTTGGGCCACTCTAATCATGTTGTGCCATCTCCTATGGGGTAGGGTAGGGACGCGGACATTTGGGAGTCGGTTCTCACTTGTGCCATTGGCGGTAGAATAAACCCCATGAAAGGCTGATGATATCTTTTTAAGGTTTTCAGGATTATTTTTTTTTTCTCTAATTTATTTTAATCTTAATGCTCAGTTGTATTGAAGATTTAAGTACCCCTGGACCCTTTGATGGTAGCGACTTGGCACAGTTGACAACCACAGGAACCTCCTCTGACCTCTCTCTGGAAAAATCAGAAAAAAATACGAACATAATTACACTGGATCCCTATGCTCCAATGAAAAACAAACCAAAAAAACCAAATATCTTGACCCAACATTGACCCACTTCGACTCCCTCTTTGGGAGTGGAAGTTGGTCAAGATTCCTAACCTTAGAAACGGAGAAAAAAATATCGCCATTGAAATTAGAAAACTTCCTACTGAATCGACATTCAACTACTGAAATGTCATTCAGACAAGTAAAAGAACAGATGTGGTTGATAGAAACCGCTACAAGAAATCAATCAGAAAACTACTTAAATATAAAAAATATTGATAATGTAAAAGTACATATTAAAAAACATGACAATATGAACAGTGTACAGGTTACCATAGTACTCCCTGATAATGAAGAACCAATAGAAAAGAAAATATTGCTAGATTCCCTTAAAAAAAGGTACAACAATATCAAGACTGCAAAATATACAACATAGCTAGTAGACGGAGTAATGAAAAAATACCAAGAATATAGCAAAGATAAAATTTGAAGGCCATGAATTACCCTTGAAAATTAAAATCTTAGGGCAAAGCAGAGAACTGAGACCGTATGTCCCAAGGCCACTACAGTGCCAAAACTGTAGTATGTATGGACAAACAAGGAAAAATTGCCATAATACATCTGTATGTGCATACTGTGGATCTGACAAACATGCCACACAGTGGAGGTGTGGTGAACCAAAATGCGTGAACTGTGGACAAAATCACCATGCAAGATCTAAGGAATGTATGTATTATATATACAATACGGAATTGAAATTACTTCAGGAAAGACAGGAATGCCTATAAAAGAGGCCAAATTAGAATTAAAGGTTAGAGGAATGCATGATCCCGCTAAGAAACGAACTTTTTCTGCAGCAATAAGATCAAACAAAGAAACAAAAATGGAAATAAGTAAGTGACAAAACCCTGATAGATCAGTCTCAAAGAAAAATAACCACTTTGCAAGAAGAAACTAATATAGCAAAGGACCAAGAAATGTATACAAATCTTTGCTCAGATTCATTTGAGATTTTAAGAGAAATAGAATCACTAAAAGACAATGCAAGCACCACAGAAATATTAAAAGATAGTTATGATGAATTAGAAACTAAAGAAAAAAAAGAGGCCCTTAAAGAGAACTCCACCCAAGACCAACAAAAAACCAACCATTATTAGAGATACATCCATTAAAATAAAGGCGGGAGACCCCAAGAAAGAGCGTAAACCAAATAATAAGAATATACCTTTGTCTCCTAAAGTAATAATAAAACCAATAGAAACAGATAACTCAGAACACCAAAGAAATAGTTGAGGAACAAACCATTGACAATAATGATTATGTGATGGGAGAAGAGATTACTCCATCACCAACAATAGTTACAGCAAGAGTAAATGAAGAAACGACACACGAAAACACATGTGGATGTAATGAATGTTACATTGAACTGTGCAACAAAAATGAAAGCATAACAAGGACAGTTTAACAAACACTATACGAAGTTTCATAAGATACAGAAATAAAGAAACTACTAGTTTGGACACTCACGAGAAGGGCTGTATGTGCATTGGACACATAGTGTCTTATAAAGAAAAACAAATAAATATTGTAAATAAGATTTTAGAAAAAATGCAAATTGATGATCCACAAAAAGAAAATAATACTTGAACACACTAACGTTATACTTTCAATAATTATATTATACAATGGAATGTAAATGGTCTACAGACCAGATTACATTTGGGAGAAATACAACGATTGCTAAATGAATATGAGCCAATGATAATATGTTTGCAACATGTCAACAAAACAATATCAACAATAGGTAAATATACCTTAGTATCTACATCTAGAGGAGAAGAAGGAAATTTAGGTACTGCTATATATGTACAATCACTCAAAAAAGTTTTGCAGCATACTTCAAAAGTTTTTGGACAACAGCTTATAAAAGCGACATCTGGCGCTATTTGGCAACTCAGTTGTAAGCGCGTGAAACAACTGAACATTATAGTGGGGGGTCCAAGAAATTACCTGCAGTTTCCCTTAAACAGGGCTTTTTCTGATACTGCTTACTGTTGTCATACTTTACTTAATAAAAAGGATGTTACTATAATACTTCAGAGGTCATCGCTGTTCTTATATTTTAATATTTTCATCTCCAACTGCCATCACTATCGTTGTTTTATCTCCTTCATATGTGTGAACTTTGTAGACATAGGCCTACGACTGTTATAAGTTTAACTATTAGTCTTATTAACATCAACAAATACGACTTTTGTAAAGATTTGCTTGCACATTATTATTAATCAAATTTTTGAATGACTAATCCTATGTATATTGTGAACTAGTGAAACTTAATACAAATTATACTGAACTAGACTAACAGATTTCACGTCTGTTTTCGTAATACACAGAATATAATTTTATTTTTGATATATATTGTATAACACACATATATATATATTTATATATATAAAACGCCATTATCATGTGTAATTTCTCATTTCTTTCACTGCTACTTAGGCCTATCATTTTGATGCCTCTTATGAAGTTAACTGAGTATATAACGCCTATTTTTGTATTTCTTATTATCTAAGTTTCTAAAGAATTAAAATTAGCAAGAAGTTCAACATTAATTTAGTTAATGCTAAACGCCAGCAGTGAAGAAGACTACCATGCTCATCAGTGGAGAATGTCTCCTCCTCTTTGCAAAAGATGATTCTTACAGAAATCACCGGCCACTGAATTATATTATAACGCCAACCCTAGCCTCTATTCTTTGTGTTTCGCTGATATGAAGTGTTTCTTGGCAGGAGTATGATGAAATAATATTTTGGTCTCATGTAGCCTGTTACGGATGGTTTGAGCAGCAACTTGAAGGGAAAGTGTAATGTTCTCTCTTTATGGCAACACCGGCTTGTCAGGGGAGTTAGGCGGAGCTCCTTCAGTGATCATCCGATGACGATCCTTAACAGTAGTGCAACAATGGGGTCGTCCTCCACTTTTTACAATTTTATCATATTTCCTAGTTCTCTCTGTTGTTTTATTCCTCTATACATGGTGGTTTTATTTACGCTAAGGTGCCGAGCAATATCTACAATAGAGATATTAGTCTTATGCAAGGTAATGATTGTGGTGCGGCAGTCTGTTGCCCATCTTATCGGTGCAAGTGACGAGACAGTTTAGTTTAATTTTCCTGCCCGAATGTGGAGTCACACGATAACATACGACGTTACGAGATTTTTTTCTTTTTTGTTTTTGACAACAATAATGGTTTAAGTCTTTCTGTCTTTATTTATATATAATTTCATTGATGATTATTCAATATTACTTTATTAGTCAATAAGCTTTTATCTGGATTCGAAATATAGTTTCTTCTTTGACTCTTTTGCCCAATCATCTGAAGTGAAATTTTTCAAAATGTTTCGTCATTTTTCGTAATATGAATTTTTCACTCACCATTAGTTTTTATATTGTTAACCGTATGATTAATAACCAAAGTCGAATAAGAAAATTACATTTCCTTGTAAATATCAAAAGAACAAATTACTGTTAGGTGAACGAAAACTTCTGGAACATGTTGCGAAACATTTTTGAGTGACTACATAACAAAGTATGTTATGACAGAGTACCTGTAAATTTTACTGACTTGCAAATATCAAGTATTAAAATACGAATAAAAAAACGATAATTACATAATTTATAACCTATATAACCAACCTAATAAAAGTTACGACATTGATAAACTTAAAGATTTACTTAACAATACCAAGGAACCTACATTAATAGTAGGTGATTTTAATGCTCACAACCCAATATGGGACTGTCATTGTACAAACTCAAATAGAATAGGTAGCAAAATAGAAGAGTTCATGGATTCCAACGACATGTGCTGTATAAATGATGACGAAATTAGCACATATTTTTCTAAAGCACATGGAACATTTTCCTCAGTAGACTTAACTTTATGTACAACAAGCATAGTTGACAGATTGGATTGGAATACAGTTGATGACTTGCACACCAGTGATCATTTCCCAATATTAATTTCCTTATTGCAAAATAATCCTGCAAAACATGTCCGTCACTATAACATTCATAAAGCAGGGTGGGAGCGATATGAAATGCACACTAGAAATATCCCACCATTTGAATAATTAAAAGACCATAATGAAACTAATAAATTTCTTTTTGATTTCATTAAAAATGCTGCTGATAAAGCAATACCAAAGTCAAAACCCCATCCAACAAATCATAAAGTTCCCTGGTGGTCTGATGAGTTAACAGAATTAATAAATATAAAACACTCAATAGGGAGACGATTAGATAATTTGAATAGAAAGTTCAATAAAATGAATAAAAAATTACCGATATTAGAAAGAACTTTACAAAAAATGACTATTATTACTAGAAATTGATACATTAAAACCTGTATACAACAAAATATCTGCAAAATTTAAAAAAGAAGTAATTCAAGGAAGAATCATTTCATGGAGAAAATACGTATCAGATCTCTCTAATAATACTCCCATACGAAAATAAATGGTACCCATGTCAAACCACCTAGACATGCCATATTAAAAGATGGGAAAAGAACACTTGATCCAAAAGAAATAAGTAATATAATGGGAGAAAATTTAGCAAATGTAAGTAGTGATAAGAATTTAGATGAACACTTCCGCACAAAAAAAAAATACAATTAATAACAATAAATTTTGAAACAATAGAAGATATATATTATAATAGAAAATTTAGTATGTCAGAGATGGAATATGCTCTCTGGAACAGCAATAAATCTGCTGCTGGAGGTGACAATATTTGTTTTGAGATGATCTGCCACTTATCACCTTTGGCAAAGTCATACTTATTAGATTTTTATAATCATTTATGGCTTCGAAATTTATTTCCAGATGAATGGCGTAAAGCTATAATAATTCCTATCCCCAAACCTGAAAGGATCCCAGTAACGTAAATAATTACAGACCAATTTCTTTAACAAGCTGCTTATGCAAATTGTTAGAGAAAATGGTAATTGCTCGACTAACATGGCACATTCGAGAAAATAAAATTTTAACTCCCACTAAGTTTGGGTCACAGTGTAACAGATCTACATTGGATTCTCTCTGTAACTTAGAAGACCATATACGTAGAGGTTTTGAATGAAAACAAATTACTGTAGCTGTCTTTTTTGACATTAAAAAAGCATACGATACTACATGGAGGTATGCTATATTAAAAACTTTACAAAACAACAACATCCGTGGACATTTATCTAGGTTTATACAGAACTTTTTGACAAATCGCAATTTTCAGGTGAGAATTGATGATGATCTGTCTAGAACATTTCCACTTGAAAATGGTGTTCCACAGGGAAGCGTCCTTAATGGCACACTGTTTACTTTAGCAATTAATGATATCAGTAAAAATCTACCTATTGGCATTAAAAGTAACCTGTACATGGATGATTTTGCCATATATTATTCAGCATCCCGAATAAAACATGCAGAAAGAATCGTTAATAAAAGCATAGTAAAAATAGATGAATGGGCCTCATCTATAGGCTTTAAATTTTCCATAGATAAAACTCAAGCAATCATGTTTTATAAAAATAAAAGGTGGAAAAAGGTGAAGAAATAGATTTAAAAATCAGAAACCATAGTATACCAATTGGCCAAAGAGCAAAATTTTTGGGATTAGTATATGATACCCACTTGAACTGGAGAGCCCACATTACATATGTAAAATCTAAAAGTAAAAGAGCATTAAATCTAATTAGAAAACTATCGAACACTACTTGGGGAGCTGATAGACATACCCTTACTGTACTGTATAAAGCAACAGTTCTGTCCATCATTGATTATGGAAGCGAAGTATATGGCTCAGCATCTGACGCAATGCTGAAAATGTTAGACCCTGTTCACAATGAAGGCCTTAGAATATGCTCAGGAGCCTTTAGATCATCGCCAAAATCATCGTTACAAGTTGAATGTGGTGAACTGCCTTTGTCTCTCCATAGAGAGCTAGTAACAATGAAAAGTGCTCTAAGAATTCAAACTAGTGATTCTCCAACCAAAAAATTATTTGAATTAAGAGATGTATTTATAAACAACCATCCACCACCTTTCCCAATTAGAGCTAGAAGATTGTTTGAGTTGCTGAATATAAATATACAAGTGCCTTTAATAGTAAAATCACCTCCTCCCTGGACAATGAATAAAATGAGAATTTGCACACACCTCAAGTATTTATCAAAAAGTAACTCATATACACCAGAACACCATAGACAACATACAATAGAGCATGTAAGCCGAAAAGGTCCACATTATGCAATATATACAGATGGATCTAAATCAGAACACGGAGTAGGCTATGCTGCAGTGTCCCAAGACAAAACTTATCAGTTCTCTCTTCCTAATAATGCTTCTGTATTTACAGCAGAATTGTATGGAATTGCATCAGCTATAAAAATAATTAAAGAATCATCATTCAGTAATTTTGTGATTTTCAGTGATTCAAGAAGCGCTATAGAAGCTATTCAGAGTTACAAATCAAAAAATAATACAGTACAACAAATTAAATTATATCTCCATAAATTATATAATAATGGAAAAAATGTAGAAATATGTTGGATCCCTGCCTATGTAGGGATCAAAGGAAATGAAGATGCAGACAAAGCAGCTAAAGCAGCAACTCACATGACAAGATCAAATGTGAATATCCCTGTTACTGATTATGTAACTCACATAAAAATGGGTATCATAAATAAATGGCAATGTATATGGGATGCTGAACCTGAAAGTAATAAACTGAAAGAAATAAAACCTAATGTTAAAAAAATGGAGTTCATCATATCAGAGAGAGAGACACACACAAGTAATTTTAACACGCCTCAGAATAGGCCATACTCGTCTGACACATGGGCACTTAATGAGCAGCCCACATGGCCGGGCTCCCGAGTACTCAGAATGCAGAGTAATAATAACGGTCAGACATGTGTTATGTGAATGTCCAAAGTATGACCAACAACGAATGTCTACTTTTGGAAATAGATCAATGAAAGAAATTTTGTCAATCTTTCACATTTTCAATTGTTCCAATTTTGATGTTTTTGAAGAACTGTAATTTAATTAATAAAATATGAAAATAAGTAAATAATAAAAGCATGAAAACCCTTTTAACATTTGAATTTTACAAAAAAGAGAAAAATTTTAAAATTGAGCTTAATTTACATTCTGAATTTTAATATACCGTTTTAGTATGAATGTAAGGAAGTCTAAGTAAATATATTTATTTTATGAGAGGATGTGCCTATGTGCAGTTTTTAATTGTATTTTAATTCATTCACCTCAGGCATGGACCTAGTATTTTAATCAAATCCTTTGGGCCAGCCCTATGAGAGCTGAAAGTCAGCTCAGTGGTCTGGTTAAACTACTTTAATAATAATAATAACAACTCTAATGTCAGGTGCTCGGCCTGTTGAGGCTAGAGCAGGCGCTTGGTCTTCAAGACCTAAATTTCACAGCCGAATGTCATATAAATGGAGCATTTTCAGTATTGTAAGGTTTTAAATGATTTTATACTATACATTACAGTACTGTATATTTTATATCTCTTAACATTTGTTTTCATGTGATTTTGCAAGTTTTCATTGATTTGCCTAAACCAGTATCTGCCAGCTTTTAGTTTTGCATATTCT